>NW_027118470.1:0-300000 GCF_036417845.1 Apteryx mantelli
CGCGCACGGAAACGGATGGACGCAGCGTCCTTTCCGTAACGCGTACGCACCTTCCGTTAGATGTCGCTCATCTGTTATTCCGATCGCTATTACCGGCGAACCTTCCTCACCGGGAGGAACGGGCTTTCCCTTTCGGGGCGACGGAGACGGCTCTCGCTCGGTTCCCTTTAATTTTATTACTTCGGCTCGCTTACGTTTCTCTGTCTCTTCAGCTTCAGCCGTGGCAACGAATCTAAAAATTAAATATCCTATCTTTCCTTTTCTACGTACGCGTGTACGATAACAAAACAAAATACAAACGACCGAAGCAAAACTAAGGCAGCTACGGTTAACAAGAGGCGCAGGGCAGCAACGGGTCGCTTAGTCCTCAGCGCTGCCTCCGGGAGGGAGGCCGAAAGAACGAACGTTCCGCATCAAGAGTTACCTTGGTTACCCGGGCCAGAACGCCTCCTACTGTCGCAGCTTCTGGGGAGATCGAGGGTCCGCTGCTGCATTTTTGCTTCCTCCTTTCAGCCCGCCCCTTCGGGAGTAAACGCAAAAAACCGCTCGCTCGTCCGGCTTTGCTCTTTGTCAGCATTTGCTATTGTCGGTTCCGCCTCTGTAACAAAGACAGAAAATTGCATTTCGCTTCCAACAAAACACTTCGATTTACACGCGTTCTTTTTCTCTTTCCCGTGGTTTTTTTTTTTTTCTTTCCCCCCTTTCTTTCTTTTTCCTTCTTTCCCTCAAAGGAAAGGTCTTAATACACCGCTTTGCATCGTACGTTACGGGGTAAGCCGTTTGGAAACACTACAGGGCCGACGCCGCGCCGCAACCCTGCTCCGGGGCCCGCCTGCCCCCCCGCTCCGCTCCGCCGCGCCGCCTCCGCAGGGGCGAGTGCGTGCCCCGGCCCGCGCTGCCAACGAACTGGCGCCCTAAACGCCGCGCACGCAAAACGCAAAGTCACACCCGCGCTCCCGGCGCGGCGCCGGGTCCCAGCCCGCCCCCCCACTCGCCCCGCACCGCCGCCTCCACGCAGCGACGGCCGCAGCGGGCAGGATGCAGCCCGACGCCCCCCGAACCTATGCGTTCGCCTCACCCGGGGGCCCCACATCCTTCACTCCACGCCACCTCCGCACTCACCCGCCGCCGCCGCCGCCGAGCGAAAACGCCCTCCCTGCTCGCCGCCATCTTGCTTCCCCGCCGCCGCGCATGCGCCGCTCGCCAACGGACTGCGGCGGCAGTGACGCTTGAGCACCGCGCACGTGCCGGCTCGGACAGCGCGGGGGGGGGGGAGCGAGGGGAGCGGGAGGGGCGGGGGGGAGCGAGGGGAGCGGGAGGGGAGCAGAGGGAGCCCGAGGGGCGGGGCGGAGTGCGAGGGGAGCGCGAGAGGCGGGGGGGGAGCGTGAGGGGAGCAGGGGGGCCCGAGGAGCGGGGGGGAGCACGAGGGGAGCCCGAGAAGCGGGGGGGGAGCGCGGGGGCGGGGGGGAGCGCGAGGGGACCAGGGGGAGCGCGAGGGGCGGGGCGGAGCGCGAGGGGAGCAAGGGGAGCCCGAGAGGAGCCTGAGAAGCAGGGGGGAGCCCGAGAAGCGGGGGGGAGCGCGAGGGGAGCAGGGGGAGTGCGAGGGGCGGGGCAGAGCGCGAGGGGAGCAAGGGGAGCCCGAGGAGCGGGGGGGAGCGTGAGAAGAGCCTGAGAAGCAGGGGGGAGCCCGAGAAGCGGGGGGGAGCGCGAGGGGAGCAGGGGGAGCCCGAGGGGCGGGGCGGAGCGCGAGGGGAGCAGGGGGAGCGCGAGGGGAGCAGGGGGAGCGCGAGGGGAGCCCGAGAAGCGGGGGGGAGCGCGAGGGGCGGGGCGGAGCGCGAGGGGAGCAGGGGGAGCCCGAGGAGCGGGGGGGGAGCGCGAGGGGAGCCCGAGAAGCAGGGGGGAGCGCGGGGGTGGGGGGGAGCGCGAGGGGAGCCCGAGAAGCGGGGGGGAGCGCGAGGGGCGGGTGGAGCGGGGAATCCCGAGGGGCGGGGGGGAGCCGGGGAGCCCGAGGGGCGGGGGGGAGCACGAAGGGAGGCGAGACCCGCAATGGCATGCTCGCGCCGCGCCGCTGCAGCCGGGCGGCTCACGCGTGCGAACCGCAGCCCGCCGCGGCAGCCCGGGACTCCCAGCGAGCGCCCCGAGGCTGCCCGAGCCCGTGGCCGCTCCAAGAGCACCGGGAAGGGGCGACGAGCACGCTCCATTCGCTTACCCGTTACCGAAACGGCGGAGAGCAGCAGCAAACATGGCGACCGGCACTGAGCATGTGCGCGCCGGCTGTCTGCGCATGCGCGCCCCCCCCACCGGGTGCAGTACCGCTTTTTGGACACAGGGTGGCAGCAGTGAGCGCGGCGGAACGCTGTGCGCGTGCGCGCCCCCCCACAGGGTGCAGTACCGATTTTTGGACACAGGGTGGCAGCAGTGAGCACGGCGGAACCCAGTGCGCACGCGCGCCCCCCCCACAGGGTGCAGTACCGATTTTTGGACACAGGGTGGCAGCAGTGAGCACGGCGGAACTCAGTGCGCATGCGCGCCCCCCTTTATCGTGCCGTACCGCTTTTTGGACGCCCCGAGGGCAGCAGGGCGCGCGGCCGCCCCCGGCACGCGCACACCGCTGCAGAGCCCCCCCGCCCGCCCTTTGCAGACATTTCACCACCCTCGCCTCGGCTCATCTGCCCTTATTTACAGCGCCTGCTGCGAGGCGCAGCGTCGCCGCGTGTCGTGCTCGAGCCGCTGCTCCTAGAGGCTTCAGTAACAGCGCTTTCCTTTGAACATCGTTGCAAAATACTCCACAGACAAAAAAGAGTCAGAGGCTGCACTTAAAAAAACAAAACAAAAACAAAAAAACCACCCACCTACTTAACGGGACAATTTGCAAGCGTTCCAAGAAGCAGCCGTTCTTCTTTAGAACTTTCGACCTCTCGCCTTTACTGATCGTTAAACAAAATAAACAGCCCAAAGCAAGCCGCGCTATTTGCTTGACAGACTGCTCGGTTTTTATTATTAAACGGTACGAGATGCTGGCACGCGGCATGTCTTCTTCGGATTCTTGGGCTGACGTTCCTTCGGCCGCACGCACGCGGTCAAAGGCGTCTTTTTCACGTCCCGCCGTCAGGGCCTCCCCAGCAATTCCCGCAGCGACTCCCCCCTCGGGACAAACAGCTCGAGGACACGCACGGTCTTGCTAAAAGAACGGGGGGGGGGGGGAACAAACGCGTGCGCTGAGCGCGGCACTCGCAGACCCGATCTTCGGGTCCAAAAGAAAACTCTCTAAAGCGGACCAGGCGGGCCAAAGAGGTCCCTTCTTTGCGCCACGCTTCTTTCCTCGCACAGACGTCGGCCGCCTCTGCCCGCTCTCACGGTATCCCCTACCGGCAAGGACACGGCGAAACGTTTCGGAAACGACGGCGTTTCCCAGAAGCGTTTCCGCCGCCTTGGGAAAACGGCCGAAGGAGAGGCTCACGCGGGGCGCGTAGCTAGAAAGAACGCTCCGCACAAAGGCCTAAAATGACCAGCCCGGAGCAGGGATCCCGGGCTCTCCGGGAGCGCAGGAGTTCTCACGTCCTTACTGAGCAGAGACCGCTGCCCGTGAAACACGAGACGCCGCAGCGACGCCGATCGTTGGAGGGAAGCCTGCAATAAGAGCGAAAGAAAAGCAGACGTTGAGGACAAAGACCAAGTTACGAGCCCCTCGCGATTCAGACACGCTTCTAGATTTACCGCCTATTTCAAGGCGCGCCTTCGGCAATTCCGTCCAATTGATTTTCCCCGAAGCCCGAGACGCGGACGAAACGCCTCTCAAAGGAAGGTACGGCATAACCGCTCTGGCCTATAAACTACCGGTTTCGACGCAGGAAAAGCACAGGGAAAGCACTAGCGTTCCCCCCAAGAAACCACGTCCAAGCGGACCGATGAAGTAGGCCCCAAGTCTGAAAGCGGACCTAAAGGAGCCCGTTTGGCGGTCGCGAGCTGGAATACACCGTTCTCCTTCTCACTAACAACCTCCCGTAGAGACCGGCAGCTGTACAGCGCCTTCTACGCTACACGGAGGAGTCGGATAGCGGGCAGATGCCGCGTCCCGAATGCGCAACTAGAGATTGGAACGCACGGACGTAAACAAACGCCCGTGACGTAGCGGAGGTCTAGCGTATTCACGTTTACCGTGCGTCAGTTCTCCTCTGCGGACAGGCCGTTCCATCTTCTTTACTCGTTAGCTGACAGACGCCCTAGGAGAAAGCAAAGAAAGGAAGAAATTCAAAAGGAAATGAAACAGATCGGAGGGAGCCTCAAAGGCTTTGATCCATCCCCCCAGGCAGCCGAACCACCTTCGCAAAGGCACACCTCAAAAGACACGTCCTTCCGGGATCGCTGCACAGCCCAGCCAGAAAAGAGGAACAGAAACAAACAGAACGAGAAGGCTGCAGAGGGGGACGGAGGGCCGGAAAGGAGCCTGCTGTCCAGCGATGGTATTTTACCGCTCCTTGCGCGTTAGCAGCCCCTTTCAGATGCTTAAGCCCAAATTCTCTCAGCCCTTAACAGCTTCAGTACCCGCGGCACCTAGTTTTTCCACGCTCTCCAGTCTTCCTCGCTCTTTCCCGTCTCGGGCGAAAAGCCTCCCAGACCCCGTCTGCACTTACGCGCTTCCTTAAAACAGGATCGCCGAAATCAACCGAACGGGCTGAGCTGCTCCTCTTCCGCTCGCCGGCCCTCGGAACGTCAGCCTGCAAACGAATCGGACCACCGAGGTCACCGGCAGAGTCTCCTTTCGGAGCTCGGCCCCCCCCCCCAAGCTTTAACGACGGTTTCCCAAGCGGGGCAAACGCAGGGCCTCCCTTCGGCCCCGGAACGGTTTTTATCGCGGGCTCCCAAGTCGCCGTTACGACACTAAGCGGCAAAGCAAGGCAAAGACAGCTGGGGTCGCAGCTTACCCACCTAGGCACGAAAATTCTTCTTTGAGGCCTCCCTCGCTGCTTTTGCCAGGTAAACACACCAAAACAAAGCTCCCGACAGGCAGCTGAGGCTTCACATGGACCTCAGGGCCCCGCTAGCAACGGCGACGCCGGAGCCGCCGGGCTACCAGGCGCTATTCCCCCCCCCCTCCCCTCCCCTCCCCTCCCCTGCCCTGCCGGCCCGCGAACCGCGGCTTATTACTCACGAGTCCGGGAAGGACGCCGCCGACCTTCCCGCGGCCGAAGGCTCCTCGTCAGGAGCGGGCAGAGAACCTTTCCGCCGGCATTCGGAGTCTCCCGGCCGCTCTCGACACCCGATAACTTGCCGAGAAAGGGCTGAGGGCGGGAGCCTGCAGTTCTTCACGGCAGCACACAGTCGTTCCCCGATGTGCCGAACGCCTAGCATTAACACAATTTAGAAATACAAAAATACCACCGCTACAGGGCGCAAAGCCAAGCTGAAATTTCGGCAGCCAAAGCAAACCTCTTCGCGCCCGACAGAACGAGCCACGTGCATCGGCGCCTACAGCTCCTCAAGGCTAGCGAGGCCTCGTGGGCGACGTTCCTCTGGCAGGCTGCGCAGCTGAACTCCCCCGTGTCGCCTAAGAGTCCGTGACGTGACGTATTCAAAGCTCAGCAGAAATTAACAATCCAAAGTTGTTTCTAAGCACAAAAGCGGATCTACTACACGAGAAGGAAGGAGTCCTAATTCCGCAAGGCTTTACCTTTTCTTCTAGCTGCCGTCTTCCTGCTGCCCCAAATACCATTGCCAGGCAATTAACCTGGGGTCGCGCTAAATGAGCCTTCCTCTTCGTTTTACAATTCGCACGCTTGCCTCTCCCTCTCTCTCTGGCCACCTGACCGCCGTTCCCCGAAGACGGGAATTTGCCGTCTTGGAGCTCTTAAAGCACGACGCTTCACAGATGCAGAGAGTCACGCGCACGGAAACGGATGGACGCAGCGTCCTTTCCGTAACGCGTACGCACCTTCCGTTAGATGTCGCTCATCTGTTATTCCGATCGCTATTACCGGCGAACCTTCCTCACCGGGAGGAACGGGCTTTCCCTTTCGGGGCGACGGAGACGGCTCTCGCTCGGTTCCCTTTAATTTTATTACTTCGGCTCGCTTACGTTTTTCTGTCTCTTCAGCTTCAGCCGTGGCAACGAATCTAAAAATTAAATATCCTATCTTTCCTTTTCTACGTACGCGTGTACGATAACAAAACAAAATACAAACGACCGAAGCAAAACTAAGGCAGCTACGGTTAACAAGAGGCGCAGGGCAGCAACGGGTCGCTTAGTCCTCAGCGCTGCCTCCGGGAGGGAGGCCGAAAGAACGAACGTTCCGCATCAAGAGTTACCTTGGTTACCCGGGCCAGAACGCCTCCTACTGTCGCAGCTTCTGGGGAGATCGAGGGTCCGCTGCTGCATTTTTGCTTCCTCCTTTCAGCCCGCCCCTTCGGGAGTAAACGCAAAAAACCGCTCGCTCGTCCGGCTTTGCTCTTTGTCAGCATTTGCTATTGTCGGTTCCGCCTCTGTAACAAAGACAGAAAATTGCATTTCGCTTCCAACAAAACACTTCGATTTACACGCGTTCTTTTTCTCTTTCCCGTGGTTTTTTTTTTTTTCTTTCCCCCCTTTCTTTCTTTTTCCTTCTTTCCCTCAAAGGAAAGGTCTTAATACACCGCTTTGCATCGTACGTTACGGGGTAAGCCGTTTGGAAACACTACAGGGCCGACGCCGCGCCGCAACCCTGCTCCGGGGCCCGCCTGCCCCCCCGCTCCGCTCCGCCGCGCCGCCTCCGCAGGAGCGAGCGCGTGCCCCGGCCCGCGCTGCCAACGAACTGGCGCCCTAAACGCCGCGCACGCAAAACGCAAAGTCACACCCGCGCTCCCGGCGCGGCGCCGGGTCCCAGCCCGCCGCCCCACTCGCCCCGCACCGCCGCCTCCACGCAGCGACGGCCGCAGCGGGCAGGATGCAGCCCGACGCCCCCCGAACCTATGCGTTCGCCTCACCCGGGGGCCCCACATCCTTCACTCCACGCCACCTCCGCACTCACCCGCCGCCGCCGCCGAGCAAAAACGCCCTCCCTGCTCGCCGCCATCTTGCTTCCCCGCCGCCGCGCATGCGCCGCTCGCCAACGGACTGCGGCGGCAGTGACGCTTGAGCACCGCGCACGTGCCGGCTCGGACAGCGCGGGGGGGGGGAGCGAGGGGAGCGGGAGGGGCGGGGGGGAGCGAGGGGAGCGGGAGGGGAGCAGAGGGAGCCCGAGGGGCGGGGGGGAGCGAGGGGAGCCCGAGGGGCGGGGCGGAGTGCGAGGGGAGCGCGAGAGGCGGGGGGGGAGCGTGAGGGGAGCAGGGGGGCCCGAGGAGCGGGGGGGAGCACGAGGGGAGCCCGAGAAGCGGGGGGGGAGCGCGGGGGCGGGGGGGAGCGCGAGGGGACCAGGGGGAGCGCGAGGGGCGGGGCGGAGCGCGAGGGGAGCAAGGGGAGCCCGAGAGGAGCCTGAGAAGCAGGGGGGAGCCCGAGAAGCGGGGGGGAGCGCGAGGGGAGCAGGGGGAGTGCGAGGGGCGGGGCAGAGCGCGAGGGGAGCAAGGGGAGCCCGAGGAGCGGGGGGGAGCGTGAGAAGAGCCTGAGAAGCAGGGGGGAGCCCGAGAAGCGGGGGGGAGCGCGAGGGGAGCCCGAGAAGCGGGGGGGAGCGCGAGGGGAGCAGGGGGAGCCCGAGGGGCGGGGCGGAGCGCGAGGGGAGCAGGGGGAGCGCGAGGGGAGCAGGGGGAGCGCGAGGGGAGCCCGAGAAGCGGGGGGGAGCGCGAGGGGAGCAGGGGGAGCCCGAGGAGCGGGGGGGGAGCGCGAGGGGCGGGTGGAGCGGGGAATCCCGAGGGGCGGGGGGGAGCCGGGGAGCCCGAGGGGCGGGGGGGAGCACGAAGGGAGGCGAGACCCGCAATGGCATGCTCGCGCCGCGGCGCTGCAGCCGGGCGGCTCACGCGTGCGAACCGCAGCCCGCCGTGGCAGCCCGGGACTCCCAGCGAGCGCCCCGAGGCTGCCCGAGCCCGTGGCCGCTCCAAGAGCACCGGGAAGGGGCGACGAGCACGCTCCATTCGCTTACCCGTTACCGAAACGGCGGAGAGCAGCAGCAAACATGGCGACCGGCACTGAGCATGTGCGCGCCGGCTGTCTGCGCATGCGCGCCCCCCCCACCGGGTGCAGTACCGCTTTTTGGACACAGGGTGGCAGCAGTGAGCGCGGCGGAACGCTGTGCGCGTGCGCGCCCCCCCCACCGGGTGCAGTACCGCTTTTTGGACACAGGGTGGCAGCAGTGAGCACGGCGGAACCCAGTGCGCACACGAGCCCCCCCACAGGGTGCAGTACCGATTTTTGGACACAGGGTGGCAGCAGTGAGCACGGCGGAACCCAGTGCGCATGCGCGCCCCCCTTTATCGTGCCGTACCGCTTTTTGGACGCCCCGAGGGCAGCAGGGCGCGCGGCCGGCCGCCGCGCGCCTGCGCGCCCCCCTTTCCGTGCCGTACTGCTTTTTTGACGCCCCGAGGGCAGCAGGGCGCGCGGCCGCCCCCGGCACGCGCACACCGCTGCAGAGCCCCCCCGCCCGCCCTTTGCAGACATTTCACCACCCTCGCCTCGGCTCATCTGCCCTTATTTACAGCGCCTGCTGCGAGGCGCAGCGTCGCCGCGTGTCGTGCTCGAGCCGCTGCTCCTAGAGGCTTCAGTAACAGCGCTTTCCTTTGAACATCGTTGCAAAATACTCCACAGACAAAAAAGAGTCAGAGGCTGCACTTAAAAAAACAAAACAAAAACAAAAAAACCACCCACCTACTTAACGGGACAATTTGCAAGCGTTCCAAGAAGCAGCCGTTCTTCTTTAGAACTTTCGACCTCTCGCCTTTACTGATCGTTAAACAAAATAAACAGCCCAAAGCAAGCCGCGCTATTTGCTTGACAGACTGCTCGGTTTTTATTATTAAACGGTACGAGATGCTGGCACGCGGCATGTCTTCTTCGGATTCTTGGGCCGACGTTCCTTCGGCCGCACGCACGCGGTCAAAGGCGTCTTTTTCACGTCCCGCCGTCAGGGCCTCCCCAGCAATTCCCGCAGCGACTGCCCCCTCGGGACAAACAGCTCGAGGACACGCACGGTCTTGCTAAAAGAACGGGGGGGGGGGGGGGGGAACAAACGCGTGCGCTGAGCGCGGCACTCGCAGACCCGATCTTCGGGTCCAAAAGAAAACTCTCTAAAGCGGACCAGGCGGGCCAAAGAGGTCCCTTCTTTGCGCCACGCTTCTTTCCTCGCACAGACGTCGGCCGCCTCTGCCCGCTCTCACGGTATCCCCTACCGGCAAGGACACGGCGAAACGTTTCGGAAACGACGGCGTTTCCCAGAAGCGTTTCCGCCGCCTTGGGAAAACGGCCGAAGGAGAGGCTCACGCGGGGCGCGTAGCTAGAAAGAACGCTCCGCACAAAGGCCTAAAATGACCAGCCCGGAGCAGGGATCCCGGGCTCTCCGGGAGCGCAGGAGTTCTCACGTCCTTACTGAGCAGAGACCGCTGCCCGTGAAACACGAGACGCCGCAGCGACGCCGATCGTTGGAGGGAAGCCTGCAATAAGAGCGAAAGAAAAGCAGACGTTGAGGACAAAGACCAAGTTACGAGCCCCTCGCGATTCAGACACGCTTCTAGATTTACCGCCTATTTCAAGGCGCGCCTTCGGCAATTCCGTCCAATTGATTTTCCCCGAAGCCCGAGACGCGGACGAAACGCCTCTCAAAGGAAGGTACGGCATAACCGCTCTGGCCTATAAACTACCGGTTTCGACGCAGGAAAAGCACAGGGAAAGCACTAGCGTTCCCCCCAAGAAACCACGTCCAAGCGGACCGATGAAGTAGGCCCCAAGTCTGAAAGCGGACCTAAAGGAGCCCGTTTGGCGGTCGCGAGCTGGAATACACCGTTCTCCTTCTCACTAACAACCTCCCGGAGAGACCGGCAGCTGTACAGCGCCTTCTACGCTACACGGAGGAGTCGGATAGCGGGCAGATGCCGCGTCCCGAATGCGCAACTAGAGATTGGAACGCACGGACGTAAACAAACGCCCGTGACGTAGCGGAGGTCTAGCGTATTCACGTTTACCGTGCGTCAGTTCTCCTCTGCGGACAGGCCGTTCCATCTTCTTTACTCGTTAGCTGACAGACGCCCTAGGAGAAAGCAAAGAAAGGAAGAAATTCAAAAGGAAATGAAACAGATCGGAGGGAGCCTCAAAGGCTTTGATCCATCCCCCCAGGCAGCCGAACCACCTTCGCAAAGGCACACCTCAAAAGACACGTCCTTCCGGGATCGCTGCACAGCCCAGCCAGAAAAGAGGAACAGAAACAAACAGAACGAGAAGGCTGCAGAGGGGGACGGAGGGCCGGAAAGGAGCCTGCTGTCCAGCGATGGTATCTTACCGCTCCTTGCGCGTTAGCAGCCCCTTTCAGATGCTTAAGCCCAAATTCTCTCAGCCCTTAACAGCTTCAGTACCCGCGGCACCTAGTTTTTCCACGCTCTCCAGTCTTCCTCGCTCTTTCCCGTCTCGGGCGAAAAGCCTCCCAGACCCCGTCTGCACTTACGCGCTTCCTTAAAACAGGATCGCCGAAATCAACCGAACGGGCTGAGCTGCTCCTCTTCCGCTCGCCGGCCCTCGGAACGTCAGCCTGCAAACGAATCGGACCACCGAGGTCACCGGCAGAGTCTCCTTTCGGAGCTCGGCCCCCCCCCCCAAGCTTTAACGACGGTTTCCCAAGCGGGGCAAACGCAGGGCCTCCCTTCGGCCCCGGAACGGTTTTTATCGCGGGCTCCCAAGTCGCCGTTACGACACTAAGCGGCAAAGCAAGGCAAAGACAGCTGGGGTCGCAGCTTACCCACCTAGGCACGAAAATTCTTCTTTGAGGCCTCCCTCGCTGCTTTTGCCAGGTAAACACACCAAAACAAAGCTCCCGACAGGCAGCTGAGGCTTCACATGGACCTCGGGGCCCCGCTAGCAACGGCGACGCCGGAGCCGCCGGGCTACCAGGCGCTATTCCCCCCCCCCCTCCCCTCCCCTGCCCTGCCGGCCCGCGAACCGCGGCTTATTACTCACGAGTCCGGGAAGGACGCCGCCGACCTTCCCGCGGCCGAAGGCTCCTCGTCAGGAGCGGGCAGAGAACCTTTCCGCCGGCATTCGGAGTCTCCCGGCCGCTCTCGACACCCGATAACTTGCCGAGAAAGGGCTGAGGGCGGGAGCCTGCAGTTCTTCACGGCAGCACACAGTCGTTCCCCGATGTGCCGAACGCCTAGCATTAACACAATTTAGAAATACAAAAATACCACCGCTACAGGGCGCAAAGCCAAGCTGAAATTTCGGCAGCCAAAGCAAACCTCTTCGCGCCCGACAGAACGAGCCACGTGCATCGGCGCCTACAGCTCCTCAAGGCTAGCGAGGCCTCGTGGGCGACGTTCCTCTGGCAGGCTGCGCAGCTGAACTCCCCCGTGTCGCCTAAGAGTCCGTGACGTGACGTATTCAAAGCTCAGCAGAAATTAACAATCCAAAGTTGTTTCTAAGCACAAAAGCGGATCTACTACACGAGAAGGAAGGAGTCCTAATTCCGCAAGGCTTTACCTTTTCTTCGAGCTGCCGTCTTTCTGCTGCCCCAAATACCATTGCCAGGCAATTAACCTGGGGTCGCGCTAAATGAGCCTTCCTCTTCGTTTTACAATTCGCACGCTTGCCTCTCCCTCTCTCTCTGGCCACCTGACCGCCGTTCCCCGAAGACGGGAATTTGCCGTCTTGGAGCTCTTAAAGCACGACGCTTCACAGATGCAGAGAGTCACGCGCACGGAAACGGATGGACGCAGCGTCCTTTCCGTAACGCGTACGCACCTTCCGTTAGATGTCGCTCATCTGTTATTCCGATCGCTATTACCGGCGAACCTTCCTCACCGGGAGGAACGGGCTTTCCCTTTCGGGGCGACGGAGACGGCTCTCGCTCGGTTCCCTTTAATTTTATTACTTCGGCTCGCTTACGTTTTTCTGTCTCTTCAGCTTCAGCCGTGGCAACGAATCTAAAAATTAAATATCCTATCTTTCCTTTTCTACGTACGCGTGTACGATAACAAAACAAAATACAAACGACCGAAGCAAAACTAAGGCAGCTACGGTTAACAAGAGGCGCAGGGCAGCAACGGGTCGCTTAGTCCTCAGCGCTGCCTCCGGGAGGGAGGCCGAAAGAACGAACGTTCCGCATCAAGAGTTACCTTGGTTACCCGGGCCAGAACGCCTCCTACTGTCGCAGCTTCTGGGGAGATCGAGGGTCCGCTGCTGCATTTTTGCTTCCTCCTTTCAGCCCGCCCCTTCGGGAGTAAGCGCAAAAAACCGCTCGCTCATCCGGCTTTGCTCTTTGTCAGCATTTGCTATTGTCGGTTCCGCCTCTGTAACAAAGACAGAAAATTGCATTTCGCTTCCAACAAAACACTTCGATTTACACGCGTTCTTTTTCTCTTTCCCGTGGTTTTTTTTTTTTTCTTTCCCCCCTTTCTTTCTTTTTCCTTCTTTCCCTCAAAGGAAAGGTCTTAATACACCGCTTTGCATCGTACGTTACGGGGTAAGCCGTTTGGAAACGCTACAGGGCCGACGCCGCGCCGCAACCCTGCTCCGGGGCCCGCCTGCCCCCCCGCTCCGCTCCGCCGCGCCGCCTCCGCAGGGGCGAGCGCGTGCCCCGGCCCGCGCTGCCAACGAACTGGCGCCCTAAACGCCGCGCACGCAAAACGCAAAGTCACACCCGCGCTCCCGGCGCGGCGCCGGGTCCCAGCCCGCCCCCCCACTCGCCCCGCACCGCCGCCTCCACGCAGCGACGGCCGCAGCGGGCAGGATGCAGCCCGACGCCCCCCGAACCTATGCGTTCGCCTCACCCGGGGGCCCCACATCCTTCACTCCACGCCACCTCCGCACTCACCCGCCGCCGCCGCCGAGCAAAAACGCCCTCCCTGCTCGCCGCCATCTTGCTTCCCCGCCGCCGCGCATGCGCCGCTCGCCAACGGACTGCGGCGGCAGTGACGCTTGAGCACCGCGCACGTGCCGGCTCGGACAGCGCGGGGGGGGGGAGCGAGGGGAGCGGGAGGGGCGGGGGGGAGCGAGGGGAGCGGGAGGGGAGCAGAGGGAGCCCGAGGGGCGGGGGGGAGCGAGGGGAGCCCGAGGGGCGGGGCGGAGTGCGAGGGGAGCGCGAGAGGCGGGGGGGGAGCGTGAGGGGAGCAGGGGGGCCCGAGGAGCGGGGGGGAGCACGAGGGGAGCCCGAGAAGCGGGGGGGGAGCGCGGGGGCGGGGGGGAGCGCGAGGGGACCAGGGGGAGCGCGAGGGGCGGGGCGGAGCGCGAGGGGAGCAAGGGGAGCCCGAGAGGAGCCTGAGAAGCAGGGGGGAGCCCGAGAAGCGGGGGGGAGCGCGAGGGGAGCAGGGGGAGTGCGAGGGGCGGGGCAGAGCGCGAGGGGAGCAAGGGGAGCCCGAGGAGCGGGGGGGAGCGTGAGAAGAGCCTGAGAAGCAGGGGGGAGCCCGAGAAGCGGGGGGGAGCGCGAGGGGAGCCCGAGAAGCGGGGGGGAGCGCGAGGGGAGCAGGGGGAGCCCGAGGGGCGGGGCGGAGCGCGAGGGGAGCAGGGGGAGCGCGAGGGGAGCAGGGGGAGCGCGAGGGGAGCAGGGGGAGCGCGAGGGGAGCCCGAGAAGCGGGGGGGAGCGCGAGGGGAGCAGGGGGAGCCCGAGGAGCGGGGGGGGAGCGCGAGGGGCGGGTGGAGCGGGGAATCCCGAGGGGCGGGGGGGAGCCGGGGAGCCCGAGGGGCGGGGGGGAGCACGAAGGGAGGCGAGACCCGCAATGGCATGCTCGCGCCGCGGCGCTGCAGCCGGGCGGCTCACGCGTGCGAACCGCAGCCCGCCGTGGCAGCCCGGGACTCCCAGCGAGCGCCCCGAGGCTGCCCGAGCCCGTGGCCGCTCCAAGAGCACCGGGAAGGGGCGACGAGCACGCTCCATTCGCTTACCCGTTACCGAAACGGCGGAGAGCAGCAGCAAACATGGCGACCGGCACTGAGCATGTGCGCGCCGGCTGTCTGCGCATGCGCGCCCCCCCCACCGGGTGCAGTACCGCTTTTTGGACACAGGGTGGCAGCAGTGAGCGCGGCGGAACGCTGTGCGCGTGCGCGCCCCCCCCACCGGGTGCAGTACCGCTTTTTGGACACAGGGTGGCAGCAGTGAGCACGGCGGAACCCAGTGCGCACACGAGCCCCCCCACAGGGTGCAGTACCGATTTTTGGACACAGGGTGGCAGCAGTGAGCGCGGCGGAACGCTGTGCGCACGCGCGCCCCCCCCACAGGGTGCAGTACCGATTTTTGGACACAGGGTGGCAGCAGTGAGCACGGCGGAACCCAGTGCGCATGCGCGCCCCCCTTTATCGTGCCGTACCGCTTTTTGGACGCCCCGAGGGCAGCAGGGCGCGCGGCCGGCCGCCGTGCGCCTGCGCGCCCCCCTTTCCGTGCCGTACTGCTTTTTTGACGCCCCGAGGGCAGCAGGGCGCGCGGCCGCCCCCGGCACGCGCACACCGCTGCAGAGCCCCCCCGCCCGCCCTTTGCAGACATTTCACCACCCTCGCCTCGGCTCATCTGCCCTTATTTACAGCGCCTGCTGCGAGGCGCAGCGTCGCCGCGTGTCGTGCTCGAGCCGCTGCTCCTAGAGGCTTCAGTAACAGCGCTTTCCTTTGAACATCGTTGCAAAATACTCCACAGACAAAAAAGAGTCAGAGGCTGCACTTAAAAAAACAAAACAAAAACAAAAAAACCACCCACCTACTTAACGGGACAATTTGCAAGCGTTCCAAGAAGCAGCCGTTCTTCTTTAGAACTTTCGACCTCTCGCCTTTACTGATCGTTAAACAAAATAAACAGCCCAAAGCAAGCCGCGCTATTTGCTTGACAGACTGCTCGGTTTTTATTATTAAACGGTACGAGATGCTGGCACGCGGCATGTCTTCTTCGGATTCTTGGGCCGACGTTCCTTCGGCCGCACGCACGCGGTCAAATGCGTCTTTTTCACGTCCCGCCGTCAGGGCCTCCCCAGCAATTCCCGCAGCGACTGCCCCCTCGGGACAAACAGCTCGAGGACACGCACGGTCTTGCTAAAAGAACGGGGGGGGGGGGGGGGAACAAACGCGTGCGCTGAGCGCGGCACTCGCAGACCCGATCTTCGGGTCCAAAAGAAAACTCTCTAAAGCGGACCAGGCGGGCCAAAGAGGTCCCTTCTTTGCGCCACGCTTCTTTCCTCGCACAGACGTCGGCCGCCTCTGCCCGCTCTCACGGTATCCCCTACCGGCAAGGACACGGCGAAACGTTTCGGAAACGACGGCGTTTCCCAGAAGCGTTTCCGCCGCCTTGGGAAAACGGCCGAAGGAGAGGCTCACGCGGGGCGCGTAGCTAGAAAGAACGCTCCGCACAAAGGCCTAAAATGACCAGCCCGGAGCAGGGATCCCGGGCTCTCCGGGAGCGCAGGAGTTCTCACGTCCTTACTGAGCAGAGACCGCTGCCCGTGAAACACGAGACGCCGCAGCGACGCCGATCGTTGGAGGGAAGCCTGCAATAAGAGCGAAAGAAAAGCAGACGTTGAGGACAAAGACCAAGTTACGAGCCCCTCGCGATTCAGACACGCTTCTAGATTTACCGCCTATTTCAAGGCGCGCCTTCGGCAATTCCGTCCAATTGATTTTCCCCGAAGCCCGAGACGCGGACGAAACGCCTCTCAAAGGAAGGTACGGCATAACCGCTCTGGCCTATAAACTACCGGTTTCGACGCAGGAAAAGCACAGGGAAAGCACTAGCGTTCCCCCCAAGAAACCACGTCCAAGCGGACCGATGAAGTAGGCCCCAAGTCTGAAAGCGGACCTAAAGGAGCCCGTTTGGCGGTCGCGAGCTGGAATACACCGTTCTCCTTCTCACTAACAACCTCCCGGAGAGACCGGCAGCTGTACAGCGCCTTCTACGCTACACGGAGGAGTCGGATAGCGGGCAGATGCCGCGTCCCGAATGCGCAACTAGAGATTGGAACGCACGGACGTAAACAAACGCCCGTGACGTAGCGGAGGTCTAGCGTATTCACGTTTACCGTGCGTCAGTTCTCCTCTGCGGACAGGCCGTTCCATCTTCTTTACTCGTTAGCTGACAGACGCCCTAGGAGAAAGCAAAGAAAGGAAGAAATTCAAAAGGAAATGAAACAGATCGGAGGGAGCCTCAAAGGCTTTGATCCATCCCCCCAGGCAGCCGAACCACCTTCGCAAAGGCACACCTCAAAAGACACGTCCTTCCGGGATCGCTGCACAGCCCAGCCAGAAAAGAGGAACAGAAACAAACAGAACGAGAAGGCTGCAGAGGGGGACGGAGGGCCGGAAAGGAGCCTGCTGTCCAGCGATGGTATCTTACCGCTCCTTGCGCGTTAGCAGCCCCTTTCAGATGCTTAAGCCCAAATTCTCTCAGCCCTTAACAGCTTCAGTACCCGCGGCACCTAGTTTTTCCACGCTCTCCAGTCTTCCTCGCTCTTTCCCGTCTCGGGCGAAAAGCCTCCCAGACCCCGTCTGCACTTACGCGCTTCCTTAAAACAGGATCGCCGAAATCAACCGAACGGGCTGAGCTGCTCCTCTTCCGCTCGCCGGCCCTCGGAACGTCAGCCTGCAAACGAATCGGACCACCGAGGTCACCGGCAGAGTCTCCTTTCGGAGCTCGGCCCCCCCCCCCAAGCTTTAACGACGGTTTCCCAAGCGGGGCAAACGCAGGGCCTCCCTTCGGCCCCGGAACGGTTTTTATCGCGGGCTCCCAAGTCGCCGTTACGACACTAAGCGGCAAAGCAAGGCAAAGACAGCTGGGGTCGCAGCTTACCCACCTAGGCACGAAAATTCTTCTTTGAGGCCTCCCTCGCTGCTTTTGCCAGGTAAACACACCAAAACAAAGCTCCCGACAGGCAGCTGAGGCTTCACATGGACCTCGGGGCCCCGCTAGCAACGGCGACGCCGGAGCCGCCGGGCTACCAGGCGCTATTCCCCCCCCCCCTCCCCTCCCCTGCCCTGCCGGCCCGCGAACCGCGGCTTATTACTCACGAGTCCGGGAAGGACGCCGCCGACCTTCCCGCGGCCGAAGGCTCCTCGTCAGGAGCGGGCAGAGAACCTTTCCGCCGGCATTCGGAGTCTCCCGGCCGCTCTCGACACCCGATAACTTGCCGAGAAAGGGCTGAGGGCGGGAGCCTGCAGTTCTTCACGGCAGCACACAGTCGTTCCCCGATGTGCCGAACGCCTAGCATTAACACAATTTAGAAATACAAAAATACCACCGCTACAGGGCGCAAAGCCAAGCTGAAATTTCGGCAGCCAAAGCAAACCTCTTCGCGCCCGACAGAACGAGCCACGTGCATCGGCGCCTACAGCTCCTCAAGGCTAGCGAGGCCTCGTGGGCGACGTTCCTCTGGCAGGCTGCGCAGCTGAACTCCCCCGTGTCGCCTAAGAGTCCGTGACGTGACGTATTCAAAGCTCAGCAGAAATTAACAATCCAAAGTTGTTTCTAAGCACAAAAGCGGATCTACTACACGAGAAGGAAGGAGTCCTAATTCCGCAAGGCTTTACCTTTTCTTCGAGCTGCCGTCTTTCTGCTGCCCCAAATACCATTGCCAGGCAATTAACCTGGGGTCGCGCTAAATGAGCCTTCCTCTTCGTTTTACAATTCGCACGCTTGCCTCTCCCTCTCTCTCTGGCCACCTGACCGCCGTTCCCCGAAGACGGGAATTTGCCGTCTTGGAGCTCTTAAAGCACGACGCTTCACAGATGCAGAGAGTCACGCGCACGGAAACGGATGGACGCAGCGTCCTTTCCGTAACGCGTACGCACCTTCCGTTAGATGTCGCTCATCTGTTATTCCGATCGCTATTACCGGCGAACCTTCCTCACCGGGAGGAACGGGCTTTCCCTTTCGGGGCGACGGAGACGGCTCTCGCTCGGTTCCCTTTAATTTTATTACTTCGGCTCGCTTACGTTTTTCTGTCTCTTCAGCTTCAGCCGTGGCAACGAATCTAAAAATTAAATATCCTATCTTTCCTTTTCTACGTACGCGTGTACGATAACAAAACAAAATACAAACGACCGAAGCAAAACTAAGGCAGCTACGGTTAACAAGAGGCGCAGGGCAGCAACGGGTCGCTTAGTCCTCAGCGCTGCCTCCGGGAGGGAGGCCGAAAGAACGAACGTTCCGCATCAAGAGTTACCTTGGTTACCCGGGCCAGAACGCCTCCTACTGTCGCAGCTTCTGGGGAGATCGAGGGTCCGCTGCTGCATTTTTGCTTCCTCCTTTCAGCCCGCCCCTTCGGGAGTAAGCGCAAAAAACCGCTCGCTCATCCGGCTTTGCTCTTTGTCAGCATTTGCTATTGTCGGTTCCGCCTCTGTAACAAAGACAGAAAATTGCATTTCGCTTCCAACAAAACACTTCGATTTACACGCGTTCTTTTTCTCTTTCCCGTGGTTTTTTTTTTTTTCTTTCCCCCCTTTCTTTCTTTTTCCTTCTTTCCCTCAAAGGAAAGGTCTTAATACACCGCTTTGCATCGTACGTTACGGGGTAAGCCGTTTGGAAACGCTACAGGGCCGACGCCGCGCCGCAACCCTGCTCCGGGGCCCGCCTGCCCCCCCGCTCCGCTCCGCCGCGCCGCCTCCGCAGGGGCGAGCGCGTGCCCCGGCCCGCGCTGCCAACGAACTGGCGCCCTAAACGCCGCGCACGCAAAACGCAAAGTCACACCCGCGCTCCCGGCGCGGCGCCGGGTCCCAGCCCGCCCCCCCACTCGCCCCGCACCGCCGCCTCCACGCAGCGACGGCCGCAGCGGGCAGGATGCAGCCCGACGCCCCCCGAACCTATGCGTTCGCCTCACCCGGGGGCCCCACATCCTTCACTCCACGCCACCTCCGCACTCACCCGCCGCCGCCGCCGAGCAAAAACGCCCTCCCTGCTCGCCGCCATCTTGCTTCCCCGCCGCCGCGCATGCGCCGCTCGCCAACGGACTGCGGCGGCAGTGACGCTTGAGCACCGCGCACGTGCCGGCTCGGACAGCGCGGGGGGGGGGAGCGAGGGGAGCGGGAGGGGCGGGGGGGAGCGAGGGGAGCGGGAGGGGAGCAGAGGGAGCCCGAGGGGCGGGGGGGAGCGAGGGGAGCCCGAGGGGCGGGGCGGAGTGCGAGGGGAGCGCGAGAGGCGGGGGGGGAGCGTGAGGGGAGCAGGGGGGCCCGAGGAGCGGGGGGGAGCACGAGGGGAGCCCGAGAAGCGGGGGGGGAGCGCGGGGGCGGGGGGGAGCGCGAGGGGACCAGGGGGAGCGCGAGGGGCGGGGCGGAGCGCGAGGGGAGCAAGGGGAGCCCGAGAGGAGCCTGAGAAGCAGGGGGGAGCCCGAGAAGCGGGGGGGAGCGCGAGGGGAGCAGGGGGAGTGCGAGGGGCGGGGCAGAGCGCGAGGGGAGCAAGGGGAGCCCGAGGAGCGGGGGGGAGCGTGAGAAGAGCCTGAGAAGCAGGGGGGAGCCCGAGAAGCGGGGGGGAGCGCGAGGGGAGCCCGAGAAGCGGGGGGGAGCGCGAGGGGAGCAGGGGGAGCCCGAGGGGCGGGGCGGAGCGCGAGGGGAGCAGGGGGAGCGCGAGGGGAGCAGGGGGAGCGCGAGGGGAGCAGGGGGAGCGCGAGGGGAGCCCGAGAAGCGGGGGGGAGCGCGAGGGGAGCAGGGGGAGCCCGAGGAGCGGGGGGGGAGCGCGAGGGGCGGGTGGAGCGGGGAATCCCGAGGGGCGGGGGGGAGCCGGGGAGCCCGAGGGGCGGGGGGGAGCACGAAGGGAGGCGAGACCCGCAATGGCATGCTCGCGCCGCGGCGCTGCAGCCGGGCGGCTCACGCGTGCGAACCGCAGCCCGCCGTGGCAGCCCGGGACTCCCAGCGAGCGCCCCGAGGCTGCCCGAGCCCGTGGCCGCTCCAAGAGCACCGGGAAGGGGCGACGAGCACGCTCCATTCGCTTACCCGTTACCGAAACGGCGGAGAGCAGCAGCAAACATGGCGACCGGCACTGAGCATGTGCGCGCCGGCTGTCTGCGCATGCGCGCCCCCCCCACCGGGTGCAGTACCGCTTTTTGGACACAGGGTGGCAGCAGTGAGCGCGGCGGAACGCTGTGCGCGTGCGCGCCCCCCCCACCGGGTGCAGTACCGCTTTTTGGACACAGGGTGGCAGCAGTGAGCACGGCGGAACCCAGTGCGCACACGAGCCCCCCCACAGGGTGCAGTACCGATTTTTGGACACAGGGTGGCAGCAGTGAGCGCGGCGGAACGCTGTGCGCACGCGCGCCCCCCCCACAGGGTGCAGTACCGATTTTTGGACACAGGGTGGCAGCAGTGAGCACGGCGGAACCCAGTGCGCATGCGCGCCCCCCTTTATCGTGCCGTACCGCTTTTTGGACGCCCCGAGGGCAGCAGGGCGCGCGGCCGGCCGCCGTGCGCCTGCGCGCCCCCCTTTCCGTGCCGTACTGCTTTTTTGACGCCCCGAGGGCAGCAGGGCGCGCGGCCGCCCCCGGCACGCGCACACCGCTGCAGAGCCCCCCCGCCCGCCCTTTGCAGACATTTCACCACCCTCGCCTCGGCTCATCTGCCCTTATTTACAGCGCCTGCTGCGAGGCGCAGCGTCGCCGCGTGTCGTGCTCGAGCCGCTGCTCCTAGAGGCTTCAGTAACAGCGCTTTCCTTTGAACATCGTTGCAAAATACTCCACAGACAAAAAAGAGTCAGAGGCTGCACTTAAAAAAACAAAACAAAAACAAAAAAACCACCCACCTACTTAACGGGACAATTTGCAAGCGTTCCAAGAAGCAGCCGTTCTTCTTTAGAACTTTCGACCTCTCGCCTTTACTGATCGTTAAACAAAATAAACAGCCCAAAGCAAGCCGCGCTATTTGCTTGACAGACTGCTCGGTTTTTATTATTAAACGGTACGAGATGCTGGCACGCGGCATGTCTTCTTCGGATTCTTGGGCCGACGTTCCTTCGGCCGCACGCACGCGGTCAAATGCGTCTTTTTCACGTCCCGCCGTCAGGGCCTCCCCAGCAATTCCCGCAGCGACTGCCCCCTCGGGACAAACAGCTCGAGGACACGCACGGTCTTGCTAAAAGAACGGGGGGGGGGGGGGGGAACAAACGCGTGCGCTGAGCGCGGCACTCGCAGACCCGATCTTCGGGTCCAAAAGAAAACTCTCTAAAGCGGACCAGGCGGGCCAAAGAGGTCCCTTCTTTGCGCCACGCTTCTTTCCTCGCACAGACGTCGGCCGCCTCTGCCCGCTCTCACGGTATCCCCTACCGGCAAGGACACGGCGAAACGTTTCGGAAACGACGGCGTTTCCCAGAAGCGTTTCCGCCGCCTTGGGAAAACGGCCGAAGGAGAGGCTCACGCGGGGCGCGTAGCTAGAAAGAACGCTCCGCACAAAGGCCTAAAATGACCAGCCCGGAGCAGGGATCCCGGGCTCTCCGGGAGCGCAGGAGTTCTCACGTCCTTACTGAGCAGAGACCGCTGCCCGTGAAACACGAGACGCCGCAGCGACGCCGATCGTTGGAGGGAAGCCTGCAATAAGAGCGAAAGAAAAGCAGACGTTGAGGACAAAGACCAAGTTACGAGCCCCTCGCGATTCAGACACGCTTCTAGATTTACCGCCTATTTCAAGGCGCGCCTTCGGCAATTCCGTCCAATTGATTTTCCCCGAAGCCCGAGACGCGGACGAAACGCCTCTCAAAGGAAGGTACGGCATAACCGCTCTGGCCTATAAACTACCGGTTTCGACGCAGGAAAAGCACAGGGAAAGCACTAGCGTTCCCCCCAAGAAACCACGTCCAAGCGGACCGATGAAGTAGGCCCCAAGTCTGAAAGCGGACCTAAAGGAGCCCGTTTGGCGGTCGCGAGCTGGAATACACCGTTCTCCTTCTCACTAACAACCTCCCGGAGAGACCGGCAGCTGTACAGCGCCTTCTACGCTACACGGAGGAGTCGGATAGCGGGCAGATGCCGCGTCCCGAATGCGCAACTAGAGATTGGAACGCACGGACGTAAACAAACGCCCGTGACGTAGCGGAGGTCTAGCGTATTCACGTTTACCGTGCGTCAGTTCTCCTCTGCGGACAGGCCGTTCCATCTTCTTTACTCGTTAGCTGACAGACGCCCTAGGAGAAAGCAAAGAAAGGAAGAAATTCAAAAGGAAATGAAACAGATCGGAGGGAGCCTCAAAGGCTTTGATCCATCCCCCCAGGCAGCCGAACCACCTTCGCAAAGGCACACCTCAAAAGACACGTCCTTCCGGGATCGCTGCACAGCCCAGCCAGAAAAGAGGAACAGAAACAAACAGAACGAGAAGGCTGCAGAGGGGGACGGAGGGCCGGAAAGGAGCCTGCTGTCCAGCGATGGTATCTTACCGCTCCTTGCGCGTTAGCAGCCCCTTTCAGATGCTTAAGCCCAAATTCTCTCAGCCCTTAACAGCTTCAGTACCCGCGGCACCTAGTTTTTCCACGCTCTCCAGTCTTCCTCGCTCTTTCCCGTCTCGGGCGAAAAGCCTCCCAGACCCCGTCTGCACTTACGCGCTTCCTTAAAACAGGATCGCCGAAATCAACCGAACGGGCTGAGCTGCTCCTCTTCCGCTCGCCGGCCCTCGGAACGTCAGCCTGCAAACGAATCGGACCACCGAGGTCACCGGCAGAGTCTCCTTTCGGAGCTCGGCCCCCCCCCCCAAGCTTTAACGACGGTTTCCCAAGCGGGGCAAACGCAGGGCCTCCCTTCGGCCCCGGAACGGTTTTTATCGCGGGCTCCCAAGTCGCCGTTACGACACTAAGCGGCAAAGCAAGGCAAAGACAGCTGGGGTCGCAGCTTACCCACCTAGGCACGAAAATTCTTCTTTGAGGCCTCCCTCGCTGCTTTTGCCAGGTAAACACACCAAAACAAAGCTCCCGACAGGCAGCTGAGGCTTCACATGGACCTCGGGGCCCCGCTAGCAACGGCGACGCCGGAGCCGCCGGGCTACCAGGCGCTATTCCCCCCCCCCCTCCCCTCCCCTGCCCTGCCGGCCCGCGAACCGCGGCTTATTACTCACGAGTCCGGGAAGGACGCCGCCGACCTTCCCGCGGCCGAAGGCTCCTCGTCAGGAGCGGGCAGAGAACCTTTCCGCCGGCATTCGGAGTCTCCCGGCCGCTCTCGACACCCGATAACTTGCCGAGAAAGGGCTGAGGGCGGGAGCCTGCAGTTCTTCACGGCAGCACACAGTCGTTCCCCGATGTGCCGAACGCCTAGCATTAACACAATTTAGAAATACAAAAATACCACCGCTACAGGGCGCAAAGCCAAGCTGAAATTTCGGCAGCCAAAGCAAACCTCTTCGCGCCCGACAGAACGAGCCACGTGCATCGGCGCCTACAGCTCCTCAAGGCTAGCGAGGCCTCGTGGGCGACGTTCCTCTGGCAGGCTGCGCAGCTGAACTCCCCCGTGTCGCCTAAGAGTCCGTGACGTGACGTATTCAAAGCTCAGCAGAAATTAACAATCCAAAGTTGTTTCTAAGCACAAAAGCGGATCTACTACACGAGAAGGAAGGAGTCCTAATTCCGCAAGGCTTTACCTTTTCTTCGAGCTGCCGTCTTTCTGCTGCCCCAAATACCATTGCCAGGCAATTAACCTGGGGTCGCGCTAAATGAGCCTTCCTCTTCGTTTTACAATTCGCACGCTTGCCTCTCCCTCTCTCTCTGGCCACCTGACCGCCGTTCCCCGAAGACGGGAATTTGCCGTCTTGGAGCTCTTAAAGCACGACGCTTCACAGATGCAGAGAGTCACGCGCACGGAAACGGATGGACGCAGCGTCCTTTCCGTAACGCGTACGCACCTTCCGTTAGATGTCGCTCATCTGTTATTCCGATCGCTATTACCGGCGAACCTTCCTCACCGGGAGGAACGGGCTTTCCCTTTCGGGGCGACGGAGACGGCTCTCGCTCGGTTCCCTTTAATTTTATTACTTCGGCTCGCTTACGTTTTTCTGTCTCTTCAGCTTCAGCCGTGGCAACGAATCTAAAAATTAAATATCCTATCTTTCCTTTTCTACGTACGCGTGTACGATAACAAAACAAAATACAAACGACCGAAGCAAAACTAAGGCAGCTACGGTTAACAAGAGGCGCAGGGCAGCAACGGGTCGCTTAGTCCTCAGCGCTGCCTCCGGGAGGGAGGCCGAAAGAACGAACGTTCCGCATCAAGAGTTACCTTGGTTACCCGGGCCAGAACGCCTCCTACTGTCGCAGCTTCTGGGGAGATCGAGGGTCCGCTGCTGCATTTTTGCTTCCTCCTTTCAGCCCGCCCCTTCGGGAGTAAGCGCAAAAAACCGCTCGCTCATCCGGCTTTGCTCTTTGTCAGCATTTGCTATTGTCGGTTCCGCCTCTGTAACAAAGACAGAAAATTGCATTTCGCTTCCAACAAAACACTTCGATTTACACGCGTTCTTTTTCTCTTTCCCGTGGTTTTTTTTTTTTTCTTTCCCCCCTTTCTTTCTTTTTCCTTCTTTCCCTCAAAGGAAAGGTCTTAATACACCGCTTTGCATCGTACGTTACGGGGTAAGCCGTTTGGAAACGCTACAGGGCCGACGCCGCGCCGCAACCCTGCTCCGGGGCCCGCCTGCCCCCCCGCTCCGCTCCGCCGCGCCGCCTCCGCAGGGGCGAGCGCGTGCCCCGGCCCGCGCTGCCAACGAACTGGCGCCCTAAACGCCGCGCACGCAAAACGCAAAGTCACACCCGCGCTCCCGGCGCGGCGCCGGGTCCCAGCCCGCCCCCCCACTCGCCCCGCACCGCCGCCTCCACGCAGCGACGGCCGCAGCGGGCAGGATGCAGCCCGACGCCCCCCGAACCTATGCGTTCGCCTCACCCGGGGGCCCCACATCCTTCACTCCACGCCACCTCCGCACTCACCCGCCGCCGCCGCCGAGCAAAAACGCCCTCCCTGCTCGCCGCCATCTTGCTTCCCCGCCGCCGCGCATGCGCCGCTCGCCAACGGACTGCGGCGGCAGTGACGCTTGAGCACCGCGCACGTGCCGGCTCGGACAGCGCGGGGGGGGGGGAGCGAGGGGAGCGGGAGGGGCGGGGGGGAGCGAGGGGAGCGGGAGGGGAGCAGAGGGAGCCCGAGGGGCGGGGGGGAGCGAGGGGAGCCCGAGGGGCGGGGCGGAGTGCGAGGGGAGCGCGAGAGGCGGGGGGGGAGCGTGAGGGGAGCAGGGGGGCCCGAGGAGCGGGGGGGAGCACGAGGGGAGCCCGAGAAGCGGGGGGGGAGCGCGGGGGCGGGGGGGAGCGCGAGGGGACCAGGGGGAGCGCGAGGGGCGGGGCGGAGCGCGAGGGGAGCAAGGGGAGCCCGAGAGGAGCCTGAGAAGCAGGGGGGAGCCCGAGAAGCGGGGGGGAGCGCGAGGGGAGCAGGGGGAGTGCGAGGGGCGGGGCAGAGCGCGAGGGGAGCAAGGGGAGCCCGAGGAGCGGGGGGGAGCGTGAGAAGAGCCTGAGAAGCAGGGGGGAGCCCGAGAAGCGGGGGGGAGCGCGAGGGGAGCCCGAGAAGCGGGGGGGAGCGCGAGGGGAGCAGGGGGAGCCCGAGGGGCGGGGCGGAGCGCGAGGGGAGCAGGGGGAGCGCGAGGGGAGCAGGGGGAGCGCGAGGGGAGCAGGGGGAGCGCGAGGGGAGCCCGAGAAGCGGGGGGGAGCGCGAGGGGAGCAGGGGGAGCCCGAGGAGCGGGGGGGGAGCGCGAGGGGCGGGTGGAGCGGGGAATCCCGAGGGGCGGGGGGGAGCCGGGGAGCCCGAGGGGCGGGGGGGAGCACGAAGGGAGGCGAGACCCGCAATGGCATGCTCGCGCCGCGGCGCTGCAGCCGGGCGGCTCACGCGTGCGAACCGCAGCCCGCCGTGGCAGCCCGGGACTCCCAGCGAGCGCCCCGAGGCTGCCCGAGCCCGTGGCCGCTCCAAGAGCACCGGGAAGGGGCGACGAGCACGCTCCATTCGCTTACCCGTTACCGAAACGGCGGAGAGCAGCAGCAAACATGGCGACCGGCACTGAGCATGTGCGCGCCGGCTGTCTGCGCATGCGCGCCCCCCCCACCGGGTGCAGTACCGCTTTTTGGACACAGGGTGGCAGCAGTGAGCGCGGCGGAACGCTGTGCGCGTGCGCGCCCCCCCCACCGGGTGCAGTACCGCTTTTTGGACACAGGGTGGCAGCAGTGAGCACGGCGGAACCCAGTGCGCACACGAGCCCCCCCACAGGGTGCAGTACCGATTTTTGGACACAGGGTGGCAGCAGTGAGCGCGGCGGAACGCTGTGCGCACGCGCGCCCCCCCCACAGGGTGCAGTACCGATTTTTGGACACAGGGTGGCAGCAGTGAGCACGGCGGAACCCAGTGCGCATGCGCGCCCCCCTTTATCGTGCCGTACCGCTTTTTGGACGCCCCGAGGGCAGCAGGGCGCGCGGCCGGCCGCCGTGCGCCTGCGCGCCCCCCTTTCCGTGCCGTACTGCTTTTTTGACGCCCCGAGGGCAGCAGGGCGCGCGGCCGCCCCCGGCACGCGCACACCGCTGCAGAGCCCCCCCGCCCGCCCTTTGCAGACATTTCACCACCCTCGCCTCGGCTCATCTGCCCTTATTTACAGCGCCTGCTGCGAGGCGCAGCGTCGCCGCGTGTCGTGCTCGAGCCGCTGCTCCTAGAGGCTTCAGTAACAGCGCTTTCCTTTGAACATCGTTGCAAAATACTCCACAGACAAAAAAGAGTCAGAGGCTGCACTTAAAAAAACAAAACAAAAACAAAAAAACCACCCACCTACTTAACGGGACAATTTGCAAGCGTTCCAAGAAGCAGCCGTTCTTCTTTAGAACTTTCGACCTCTCGCCTTTACTGATCGTTAAACAAAATAAACAGCCCAAAGCAAGCCGCGCTATTTGCTTGACAGACTGCTCGGTTTTTATTATTAAACGGTACGAGATGCTGGCACGCGGCATGTCTTCTTCGGATTCTTGGGCCGACGTTCCTTCGGCCGCACGCACGCGGTCAAATGCGTCTTTTTCACGTCCCGCCGTCAGGGCCTCCCCAGCAATTCCCGCAGCGACTGCCCCCTCGGGACAAACAGCTCGAGGACACGCACGGTCTTGCTAAAAGAACGGGGGGGGGGGGGGGGAACAAACGCGTGCGCTGAGCGCGGCACTCGCAGACCCGATCTTCGGGTCCAAAAGAAAACTCTCTAAAGCGGACCAGGCGGGCCAAAGAGGTCCCTTCTTTGCGCCACGCTTCTTTCCTCGCACAGACGTCGGCCGCCTCTGCCCGCTCTCACGGTATCCCCTACCGGCAAGGACACGGCGAAACGTTTCGGAAACGACGGCGTTTCCCAGAAGCGTTTCCGCCGCCTTGGGAAAACGGCCGAAGGAGAGGCTCACGCGGGGCGCGTAGCTAGAAAGAACGCTCCGCACAAAGGCCTAAAATGACCAGCCCGGAGCAGGGATCCCGGGCTCTCCGGGAGCGCAGGAGTTCTCACGTCCTTACTGAGCAGAGACCGCTGCCCGTGAAACACGAGACGCCGCAGCGACGCCGATCGTTGGAGGGAAGCCTGCAATAAGAGCGAAAGAAAAGCAGACGTTGAGGACAAAGACCAAGTTACGAGCCCCTCGCGATTCAGACACGCTTCTAGATTTACCGCCTATTTCAAGGCGCGCCTTCGGCAATTCCGTCCAATTGATTTTCCCCGAAGCCCGAGACGCGGACGAAACGCCTCTCAAAGGAAGGTACGGCATAACCGCTCTGGCCTATAAACTACCGGTTTCGACGCAGGAAAAGCACAGGGAAAGCACTAGCGTTCCCCCCAAGAAACCACGTCCAAGCGGACCGATGAAGTAGGCCCCAAGTCTGAAAGCGGACCTAAAGGAGCCCGTTTGGCGGTCGCGAGCTGGAATACACCGTTCTCCTTCTCACTAACAACCTCCCGGAGAGACCGGCAGCTGTACAGCGCCTTCTACGCTACACGGAGGAGTCGGATAGCGGGCAGATGCCGCGTCCCGAATGCGCAACTAGAGATTGGAACGCACGGACGTAAACAAACGCCCGTGACGTAGCGGAGGTCTAGCGTATTCACGTTTACCGTGCGTCAGTTCTCCTCTGCGGACAGGCCGTTCCATCTTCTTTACTCGTTAGCTGACAGACGCCCTAGGAGAAAGCAAAGAAAGGAAGAAATTCAAAAGGAAATGAAACAGATCGGAGGGAGCCTCAAAGGCTTTGATCCATCCCCCCAGGCAGCCGAACCACCTTCGCAAAGGCACACCTCAAAAGACACGTCCTTCCGGGATCGCTGCACAGCCCAGCCAGAAAAGAGGAACAGAAACAAACAGAACGAGAAGGCTGCAGAGGGGGACGGAGGGCCGGAAAGGAGCCTGCTGTCCAGCGATGGTATCTTACCGCTCCTTGCGCGTTAGCAGCCCCTTTCAGATGCTTAAGCCCAAATTCTCTCAGCCCTTAACAGCTTCAGTACCCGCGGCACCTAGTTTTTCCACGCTCTCCAGTCTTCCTCGCTCTTTCCCGTCTCGGGCGAAAAGCCTCCCAGACCCCGTCTGCACTTACGCGCTTCCTTAAAACAGGATCGCCGAAATCAACCGAACGGGCTGAGCTGCTCCTCTTCCGCTCGCCGGCCCTCGGAACGTCAGCCTGCAAACGAATCGGACCACCGAGGTCACCGGCAGAGTCTCCTTTCGGAGCTCGGCCCCCCCCCCCAAGCTTTAACGACGGTTTCCCAAGCGGGGCAAACGCAGGGCCTCCCTTCGGCCCCGGAACGGTTTTTATCGCGGGCTCCCAAGTCGCCGTTACGACACTAAGCGGCAAAGCAAGGCAAAGACAGCTGGGGTCGCAGCTTACCCACCTAGGCACGAAAATTCTTCTTTGAGGCCTCCCTCGCTGCTTTTGCCAGGTAAACACACCAAAACAAAGCTCCCGACAGGCAGCTGAGGCTTCACATGGACCTCGGGGCCCCGCTAGCAACGGCGACGCCGGAGCCGCCGGGCTACCAGGCGCTATTCCCCCCCCCCCTCCCCTCCCCTGCCCTGCCGGCCCGCGAACCGCGGCTTATTACTCACGAGTCCGGGAAGGACGCCGCCGACCTTCCCGCGGCCGAAGGCTCCTCGTCAGGAGCGGGCAGAGAACCTTTCCGCCGGCATTCGGAGTCTCCCGGCCGCTCTCGACACCCGATAACTTGCCGAGAAAGGGCTGAGGGCGGGAGCCTGCAGTTCTTCACGGCAGCACACAGTCGTTCCCCGATGTGCCGAACGCCTAGCATTAACACAATTTAGAAATACAAAAATACCACCGCTACAGGGCGCAAAGCCAAGCTGAAATTTCGGCAGCCAAAGCAAACCTCTTCGCGCCCGACAGAACGAGCCACGTGCATCGGCGCCTACAGCTCCTCAAGGCTAGCGAGGCCTCGTGGGCGACGTTCCTCTGGCAGGCTGCGCAGCTGAACTCCCCCGTGTCGCCTAAGAGTCCGTGACGTGACGTATTCAAAGCTCAGCAGAAATTAACAATCCAAAGTTGTTTCTAAGCACAAAAGCGGATCTACTACACGAGAAGGAAGGAGTCCTAATTCCGCAAGGCTTTACCTTTTCTTCGAGCTGCCGTCTTTCTGCTGCCCCAAATACCATTGCCAGGCAATTAACCTGGGGTCGCGCTAAATGAGCCTTCCTCTTCGTTTTACAATTCGCACGCTTGCCTCTCCCTCTCTCTCTGGCCACCTGACCGCCGTTCCCCGAAGACGGGAATTTGCCGTCTTGGAGCTCTTAAAGCACGACGCTTCACAGATGCAGAGAGTCACGCGCACGGAAACGGATGGACGCAGCGTCCTTTCCGTAACGCGTACGCACCTTCCGTTAGATGTCGCTCATCTGTTATTCCGATCGCTATTACCGGCGAACCTTCCTCACCGGGAGGAACGGGCTTTCCCTTTCGGGGCGACGGAGACGGCTCTCGCTCGGTTCCCTTTAATTTTATTACTTCGGCTCGCTTACGTTTTTCTGTCTCTTCAGCTTCAGCCGTGGCAACGAATCTAAAAATTAAATATCCTATCTTTCCTTTTCTACGTACGCGTGTACGATAACAAAACAAAATACAAACGACCGAAGCAAAACTAAGGCAGCTACGGTTAACAAGAGGCGCAGGGCAGCAACGGGTCGCTTAGTCCTCAGCGCTGCCTCCGGGAGGGAGGCCGAAAGAACGAACGTTCCGCATCAAGAGTTACCTTGGTTACCCGGGCCAGAACGCCTCCTACTGTCGCAGCTTCTGGGGAGATCGAGGGTCCGCTGCTGCATTTTTGCTTCCTCCTTTCAGCCCGCCCCTTCGGGAGTAAGCGCAAAAAACCGCTCGCTCATCCGGCTTTGCTCTTTGTCAGCATTTGCTATTGTCGGTTCCGCCTCTGTAACAAAGACAGAAAATTGCATTTCGCTTCCAACAAAACACTTCGATTTACACGCGTTCTTTTTCTCTTTCCCGTGGTTTTTTTTTTTTTCTTTCCCCCCTTTCTTTCTTTTTCCTTCTTTCCCTCAAAGGAAAGGTCTTAATACACCGCTTTGCATCGTACGTTACGGGGTAAGCCGTTTGGAAACGCTACAGGGCCGACGCCGCGCCGCAACCCTGCTCCGGGGCCCGCCTGCCCCCCCGCTCCGCTCCGCCGCGCCGCCTCCGCAGGGGCGAGCGCGTGCCCCGGCCCGCGCTGCCAACGAACTGGCGCCCTAAACGCCGCGCACGCAAAACGCAAAGTCACACCCGCGCTCCCGGCGCGGCGCCGGGTCCCAGCCCGCCCCCCCACTCGCCCCGCACCGCCGCCTCCACGCAGCGACGGCCGCAGCGGGCAGGATGCAGCCCGACGCCCCCCGAACCTATGCGTTCGCCTCACCCGGGGGCCCCACATCCTTCACTCCACGCCACCTCCGCACTCACCCGCCGCCGCCGCCGAGCGAAAACGCCCTCCCTGCTCGCCGCCATCTTGCTTCCCCGCCGCCGCGCATGCGCCGCTCGCCAACGGACTGCGGCGGCAGTGACGCTTGAGCACCGCGCACGTGCCGGCTCGGACAGCGCGGGGGGGGGGGAGCGAGGGGAGCGGGAGGGGCGGGGGGGAGCGAGGGGAGCGGGAGGGGAGCAGAGGGAGCCCGAGGGGCGGGGGGGAGCGAGGGGAGCCCGAGGGGCGGGGCGGAGTGCGAGGGGAGCGCGAGAGGCGGGGGGGGAGCGTGAGGGGAGCAGGGGGGCCCGAGGAGCGGGGGGGAGCACGAGGGGAGCCCGAGAAGCGGGGGGGGAGCGCGGGGGCGGGGGGGAGCGCGAGGGGACCAGGGGGAGCGCGAGGGGCGGGGCGGAGCGCGAGGGGAGCAAGGGGAGCCCGAGAGGAGCCTGAGAAGCAGGGGGGAGCCCGAGAAGCGGGGGGGAGCGCGAGGGGAGCAGGGGGAGTGCGAGGGGCGGGGCAGAGCGCGAGGGGAGCAAGGGGAGCCCGAGGAGCGGGGGGGAGCGTGAGAAGAGCCTGAGAAGCAGGGGGGAGCCCGAGAAGCGGGGGGGAGCGCGAGGGGAGCCCGAGAAGCGGGGGGGAGCGCGAGGGGAGCAGGGGGAGCCCGAGGGGCGGGGCGGAGCGCGAGGGGAGCAGGGGGAGCGCGAGGGGAGCAGGGGGAGCGCGAGGGGAGCAGGGGGAGCGCGAGGGGAGCCCGAGAAGCGGGGGGGAGCGCGAGGGGAGCAGGGGGAGCCCGAGGAGCGGGGGGGGAGCGCGAGGGGCGGGTGGAGCGGGGAATCCCGAGGGGCGGGGGGGAGCCGGGGAGCCCGAGGGGCGGGGGGGAGCACGAAGGGAGGCGAGACCCGCAATGGCATGCTCGCGCCGCGGCGCTGCAGCCGGGCGGCTCACGCGTGCGAACCGCAGCCCGCCGTGGCAGCCCGGGACTCCCAGCGAGCGCCCCGAGGCTGCCCGAGCCCGTGGCCGCTCCAAGAGCACCGGGAAGGGGCGACGAGCACGCTCCATTCGCTTACCCGTTACCGAAACGGCGGAGAGCAGCAGCAAACATGGCGACCGGCACTGAGCATGTGCGCGCCGGCTGTCTGCGCATGCGCGCCCCCCCCACCGGGTGCAGTACCGCTTTTTGGACACAGGGTGGCAGCAGTGAGCACGGCGGAACGCTGTGCGCGTGCGCGCCCCCCCCACCGGGTGCAGTACCGCTTTTTGGACACAGGGTGGCAGCAGTGAGCACGGCGGAACCCAGTGCGCACACGAGCCCCCCCACAGGGTGCAGTACCGATTTTTGGACACAGGGTGGCAGCAGTGAGCACGGCGGAACCCAGTGCGCATGCGCGCCCCCCTTTATCGTGCCGTACCGCTTTTTGGACGCCCCGAGGGCAGCAGGGCGCGCGGCCGGCCGCCGTGCGCCTGCGCGCCCCCCTTTCCGTGCCGTACTGCTTTTTTGACGCCCCGAGGGCAGCAGGGCGCGCGGCCGCCCCCGGCACGCGCACACCGCTGCAGAGCCCCCCCGCCCGCCCTTTGCAGACATTTCACCACCCTCGCCTCGGCTCATCTGCCCTTATTTACAGCGCCTGCTGCGAGGCGCAGCGTCGCCGCGTGTCGTGCTCGAGCCGCTGCTCCTAGAGGCTTCAGTAACAGCGCTTTCCTTTGAACATCGTTGCAAAATACTCCACAGACAAAAAAGAGTCAGAGGCTGCACTTAAAAAAACAAAACAAAAACAAAAAAACCACCCACCTACTTAACGGGACAATTTGCAAGCGTTCCAAGAAGCAGCCGTTCTTCTTTAGAACTTTCGACCTCTCGCCTTTACTGATCGTTAAACAAAATAAACAGCCCAAAGCAAGCCGCGCTATTTGCTTGACAGACTGCTCGGTTTTTATTATTAAACGGTACGAGATGCTGGCACGCGGCATGTCTTCTTCGGATTCTTGGGCCGACGTTCCTTCGGCCGCACGCACGCGGTCAAATGCGTCTTTTTCACGTCCCGCCGTCAGGGCCTCCCCAGCAATTCCCGCAGCGACTGCCCCCTCGGGACAAACAGCTCGAGGACACGCACGGTCTTGCTAAAAGAACGGGGGGGGGGGGGGGGAACAAACGCGTGCGCTGAGCGCGGCACTCGCAGACCCGATCTTCGGGTCCAAAAGAAAACTCTCTAAAGCGGACCAGGCGGGCCAAAGAGGTCCCTTCTTTGCGCCACGCTTCTTTCCTCGCACAGACGTCGGCCGCCTCTGCCCGCTCTCACGGTATCCCCTACCGGCAAGGACACGGCGAAACGTTTCGGAAACGACGGCGTTTCCCAGAAGCGTTTCCGCCGCCTTGGGAAAACGGCCGAAGGAGAGGCTCACGCGGGGCGCGTAGCTAGAAAGAACGCTCCGCACAAAGGCCTAAAATGACCAGCCCGGAGCAGGGATCCCGGGCTCTCCGGGAGCGCAGGAGTTCTCACGTCCTTACTGAGCAGAGACCGCTGCCCGTGAAACACGAGACGCCGCAGCGACGCCGATCGTTGGAGGGAAGCCTGCAATAAGAGCGAAAGAAAAGCAGACGTTGAGGACAAAGACCAAGTTACGAGCCCCTCGCGATTCAGACACGCTTCTAGATTTACCGCCTATTTCAAGGCGCGCCTTCGGCAATTCCGTCCAATTGATTTTCCCCGAAGCCCGAGACGCGGACGAAACGCCTCTCAAAGGAAGGTACGGCATAACCGCTCTGGCCTATAAACTACCGGTTTCGACGCAGGAAAAGCACAGGGAAAGCACTAGCGTTCCCCCCAAGAAACCACGTCCAAGCGGACCGATGAAGTAGGCCCCAAGTCTGAAAGCGGACCTAAAGGAGCCCGTTTGGCGGTCGCGAGCTGGAATACACCGTTCTCCTTCTCACTAACAACCTCCCGGAGAGACCGGCAGCTGTACAGCGCCTTCTACGCTACACGGAGGAGTCGGATAGCGGGCAGATGCCGCGTCCCGAATGCGCAACTAGAGATTGGAACGCACGGACGTAAACAAACGCCCGTGACGTAGCGGAGGTCTAGCGTATTCACGTTTACCGTGCGTCAGTTCTCCTCTGCGGACAGGCCGTTCCATCTTCTTTACTCGTTAGCTGACAGACGCCCTAGGAGAAAGCAAAGAAAGGAAGAAATTCAAAAGGAAATGAAACAGATCGGAGGGAGCCTCAAAGGCTTTGATCCATCCCCCCAGGCAGCCGAACCACCTTCGCAAAGGCACACCTCAAAAGACACGTCCTTCCGGGATCGCTGCACAGCCCAGCCAGAAAAGAGGAACAGAAACAAACAGAACGAGAAGGCTGCAGAGGGGGACGGAGGGCCGGAAAGGAGCCTGCTGTCCAGCGATGGTATCTTACCGCTCCTTGCGCGTTAGCAGCCCCTTTCAGATGCTTAAGCCCAAATTCTCTCAGCCCTTAACAGCTTCAGTACCCGCGGCACCTAGTTTTTCCACGCTCTCCAGTCTTCCTCGCTCTTTCCCGTCTCGGGCGAAAAGCCTCCCAGACCCCGTCTGCACTTACGCGCTTCCTTAAAACAGGATCGCCGAAATCAACCGAACGGGCTGAGCTGCTCCTCTTCCGCTCGCCGGCCCTCGGAACGTCAGCCTGCAAACGAATCGGACCACCGAGGTCACCGGCAGAGTCTCCTTTCGGAGCTCGGCCCCCCCCCCCAAGCTTTAACGACGGTTTCCCAAGCGGGGCAAACGCAGGGCCTCCCTTCGGCCCCGGAACGGTTTTTATCGCGGGCTCCCAAGTCGCCGTTACGACACTAAGCGGCAAAGCAAGGCAAAGACAGCTGGGGTCGCAGCTTACCCACCTAGGCACGAAAATTCTTCTTTGAGGCCTCCCTCGCTGCTTTTGCCAGGTAAACACACCAAAACAAAGCTCCCGACAGGCAGCTGAGGCTTCACATGGACCTCGGGGCCCCGCTAGCAACGGCGACGCCGGAGCCGCCGGGCTACCAGGCGCTATTCCCCCCCCCCCTCCCCTCCCCTGCCCTGCCGGCCCGCGAACCGCGGCTTATTACTCACGAGTCCGGGAAGGACGCCGCCGACCTTCCCGCGGCCGAAGGCTCCTCGTCAGGAGCGGGCAGAGAACCTTTCCGCCGGCATTCGGAGTCTCCCGGCCGCTCTCGACACCCGATAACTTGCCGAGAAAGGGCTGAGGGCGGGAGCCTGCAGTTCTTCACGGCAGCACACAGTCGTTCCCCGATGTGCCGAACGCCTAGCATTAACACAATTTAGAAATACAAAAATACCACCGCTACAGGGCGCAAAGCCAAGCTGAAATTTCGGCAGCCAAAGCAAACCTCTTCGCGCCCGACAGAACGAGCCACGTGCATCGGCGCCTACAGCTCCTCAAGGCTAGCGAGGCCTCGTGGGCGACGTTCCTCTGGCAGGCTGCGCAGCTGAACTCCCCCGTGTCGCCTAAGAGTCCGTGACGTGACGTATTCAAAGCTCAGCAGAAATTAACAATCCAAAGTTGTTTCTAAGCACAAAAGCGGATCTACTACACGAGAAGGAAGGAGTCCTAATTCCGCAAGGCTTTACCTTTTCTTCGAGCTGCCGTCTTTCTGCTGCCCCAAATACCATTGCCAGGCAATTAACCTGGGGTCGCGCTAAATGAGCCTTCCTCTTCGTTTTACAATTCGCACGCTTGCCTCTCCCTCTCTCTCTGGCCACCTGACCGCCGTTCCCCGAAGACGGGAATTTGCCGTCTTGGAGCTCTTAAAGCACGACGCTTCACAGATGCAGAGAGTCACGCGCACGGAAACGGATGGACGCAGCGTCCTTTCCGTAACGCGTACGCACCTTCCGTTAGATGTCGCTCATCTGTTATTCCGATCGCTATTACCGGCGAACCTTCCTCACCGGGAGGAACGGGCTTTCCCTTTCGGGGCGACGGAGACGGCTCTCGCTCGGTTCCCTTTAATTTTATTACTTCGGCTCGCTTACGTTTTTCTGTCTCTTCAGCTTCAGCCGTGGCAACGAATCTAAAAATTAAATATCCTATCTTTCCTTTTCTACGTACGCGTGTACGATAACAAAACAAAATACAAACGACCGAAGCAAAACTAAGGCAGCTACGGTTAACAAGAGGCGCAGGGCAGCAACGGGTCGCTTAGTCCTCAGCGCTGCCTCCGGGAGGGAGGCCGAAAGAACGAACGTTCCGCATCAAGAGTTACCTTGGTTACCCGGGCCAGAACGCCTCCTACTGTCGCAGCTTCTGGGGAGATCGAGGGTCCGCTGCTGCATTTTTGCTTCCTCCTTTCAGCCCGCCCCTTCGGGAGTAAGCGCAAAAAACCGCTCGCTCGTCCGGCTTTGCTCTTTGTCAGCATTTGCTATTGTCGGTTCCGCCTCTGTAACAAAGACAGAAAATTGCATTTCGCTTCCAACAAAACACTTCGATTTACACGCGTTCTTTTTCTCTTTCCCGTGGTTTTTTTTTTTTTCTTTCCCCCCTTTCTTTCTTTTTCCTTCTTTCCCTCAAAGGAAAGGTCTTAATACACCGCTTTGCATCGTACGTTACGGGGTAAGCCGTTTGGAAACGCTACAGGGCCGACGCCGCGCCGCAACCCTGCTCCGGGGCCCGCCTGCCCCCCCGCTCCGCTCCGCCGCGCCGCCTCCGCAGGGGCGAGCGCGTGCCCCGGCCCGCGCTGCCAACGAACTGGCGCCCTAAACGCCGCGCACGCAAAACGCAAAGTCACACCCGCGCTCCCGGCGCGGCGCCGGGTCCCAGCCCGCCCCCCCACTCGCCCCGCACCGCCGCCTCCACGCAGCGACGGCCGCAGCGGGCAGGATGCAGCCCGACGCCCCCCGAACCTATGCGTTCGCCTCACCCGGGGGCCCCACATCCTTCACTCCACGCCACCTCCGCACTCACCCGCCGCCGCCGCCGAGCGAAAACGCCCTCCCTGCTCGCCGCCATCTTGCTTCCCCGCCGCCGCGCATGCGCCGCTCGCCAACGGACTGCGGCGGCAGTGACGCTTGAGCACCGCGCACGTGCCGGCTCGGACAGCGCGGGGGGGGGGGAGCGAGGGGAGCGGGAGGGGCGGGGGGGAGCGAGGGGAGCGGGAGGGGAGCAGAGGGAGCCCGAGGGGCGGGGGGGAGCGAGGGGAGCCCGAGGGGCGGGGCGGAGTGCAAGGGGAGCGCGAGAGGCGGGGGGGGAGCGTGAGGGGAGCAGGGGGGCCCGAGGAGCGGGGGGGAGCACGAGGGGAGCCCGAGAAGCGGGGGGGGAGCGCGGGGGCGGGGGGGAGCGCGAGGGGACCAGGGGGAGCGCGAGGGGCGGGGCGGAGCGCGAGGGGAGCAAGGGGAGCCCGAGAGGAGCCTGAGAAGCAGGGGGGAGCCCGAGAAGCGGGGGGGAGCGCGAGGGGAGCAGGGGGAGTGCGAGGGGCGGGGCAGAGCGCGAGGGGAGCAAGGGGAGCCCGAGGAGCGGGGGGGAGCGTGAGAAGAGCCTGAGAAGCAGGGGGGAGCCCGAGAAGCGGGGGGGAGCGCGAGGGGAGCCCGAGAAGCGGGGGGGAGCGCGAGGGGAGCAGGGGGAGCCCGAGGGGCGGGGCGGAGCGCGAGGGGAGCAGGGGGAGCGCGAGGGGAGCAGGGGGAGCGCGAGGGGAGCAGGGGGAGCGCGAGGGGAGCCCGAGAAGCGGGGGGGAGCGCGAGGGGAGCAGGGGGAGCCCGAGGAGCGGGGGGGGAGCGCGAGGGGCGGGTGGAGCGGGGAATCCCGAGGGGCGGGGGGGAGCCGGGGAGCCCGAGGGGCGGGGGGGAGCACGAAGGGAGGCGAGACCCGCAATGGCATGCTCGCGCCGCGGCGCTGCAGCCGGGCGGCTCACGCGTGCGAACCGCAGCCCGCCGTGGCAGCCCGGGACTCCCAGCGAGCGCCCCGAGGCTGCCCGAGCCCGTGGCCGCTCCAAGAGCACCGGGAAGGGGCGACGAGCACGCTCCATTCGCTTACCCGTTACCGAAACGGCGGAGAGCAGCAGCAAACATGGCGACCGGCACTGAGCATGTGCGCGCCGGCTGTCTGCGCATGCGCGCCCCCCCCACCGGGTGCAGTACCGCTTTTTGGACACAGGGTGGCAGCAGTGAGCACGGCGGAACGCTGTGCGCGTGCGCGCCCCCCCCACCGGGTGCAGTACCGCTTTTTGGACACAGGGTGGCAGCAGTGAGCACGGCGGAACCCAGTGCGCACACGAGCCCCCCCACAGGGTGCAGTACCGATTTTTGGACACAGGGTGGCAGCAGTGAGCACGGCGGAACCCAGTGCGCATGCGCGCCCCCCTTTATCGTGCCGTACCGCTTTTTGGACGCCCCGAGGGCAGCAGGGCGCGCGGCCGGCCGCCGTGCGCCTGCGCGCCCCCCTTTCCGTGCCGTACTGCTTTTTTGACGCCCCGAGGGCAGCAGGGCGCGCGGCCGCCCCCGGCACGCGCACACCGCTGCAGAGCCCCCCCGCCCGCCCTTTGCAGACATTTCACCACCCTCGCCTCGGCTCATCTGCCCTTATTTACAGCGCCTGCTGCGAGGCGCAGCGTCGCCGCGTGTCGTGCTCGAGCCGCTGCTCCTAGAGGCTTCAGTAACAGCGCTTTCCTTTGAACATCGTTGCAAAATACTCCACAGACAAAAAAGAGTCAGAGGCTGCACTTAAAAAAACAAAACAAAAACAAAAAAACCACCCACCTACTTAACGGGACAATTTGCAAGCGTTCCAAGAAGCAGCCGTTCTTCTTTAGAACTTTCGACCTCTCGCCTTTACTGATCGTTAAACAAAATAAACAGCCCAAAGCAAGCCGCGCTATTTGCTTGACAGACTGCTCGGTTTTTATTATTAAACGGTACGAGATGCTGGCACGCGGCATGTCTTCTTCGGATTCTTGGGCCGACGTTCCTTCGGCCGCACGCACGCGGTCAAATGCGTCTTTTTCACGTCCCGCCGTCAGGGCCTCCCCAGCAATTCCCGCAGCGACTGCCCCCTCGGGACAAACAGCTCGAGGACACGCACGGTCTTGCTAAAAGAACGGGGGGGGGGGGGGGGAACAAACGCGTGCGCTGAGCGCGGCACTCGCAGACCCGATCTTCGGGTCCAAAAGAAAACTCTCTAAAGCGGACCAGGCGGGCCAAAGAGGTCCCTTCTTTGCGCCACGCTTCTTTCCTCGCACAGACGTCGGCCGCCTCTGCCCGCTCTCACGGTATCCCCTACCGGCAAGGACACGGCGAAACGTTTCGGAAACGACGGCGTTTCCCAGAAGCGTTTCCGCCGCCTTGGGAAAACGGCCGAAGGAGAGGCTCACGCGGGGCGCGTAGCTAGAAAGAACGCTCCGCACAAAGGCCTAAAATGACCAGCCCGGAGCAGGGATCCCGGGCTCTCCGGGAGCGCAGGAGTTCTCACGTCCTTACTGAGCAGAGACCGCTGCCCGTGAAACACGAGACGCCGCAGCGACGCCGATCGTTGGAGGGAAGCCTGCAATAAGAGCGAAAGAAAAGCAGACGTTGAGGACAAAGACCAAGTTACGAGCCCCTCGCGATTCAGACACGCTTCTAGATTTACCGCCTATTTCAAGGCGCGCCTTCGGCAATTCCGTCCAATTGATTTTCCCCGAAGCCCGAGACGCGGACGAAACGCCTCTCAAAGGAAGGTACGGCATAACCGCTCTGGCCTATAAACTACCGGTTTCGACGCAGGAAAAGCACAGGGAAAGCACTAGCGTTCCCCCCAAGAAACCACGTCCAAGCGGACCGATGAAGTAGGCCCCAAGTCTGAAAGCGGACCTAAAGGAGCCCGTTTGGCGGTCGCGAGCTGGAATACACCGTTCTCCTTCTCACTAACAACCTCCCGGAGAGACCGGCAGCTGTACAGCGCCTTCTACGCTACACGGAGGAGTCGGATAGCGGGCAGATGCCGCGTCCCGAATGCGCAACTAGAGATTGGAACGCACGGACGTAAACAAACGCCCATGACGTAGCGGAGGTCTAGCGTATTCACGTTTACCGTGCGTCAGTTCTCCTCTGCGGACAGGCCGTTCCATCTTCTTTACTCGTTAGCTGACAGACGCCCTAGGAGAAAGCAAAGAAAGGAAGAAATTCAAAAGGAAATGAAACAGATCGGAGGGAGCCTCAAAGGCTTTGATCCATCCCCCCAGGCAGCCGAACCACCTTCGCAAAGGCACACCTCAAAAGACACGTCCTTCCGGGATCGCTGCACAGCCCAGCCAGAAAAGAGGAACAGAAACAAACAGAACGAGAAGGCTGCAGAGGGGGACGGAGGGCCGGAAAGGAGCCTGCTGTCCAGCGATGGTATCTTACCGCTCCTTGCGCGTTAGCAGCCCCTTTCAGATGCTTAAGCCCAAATTCTCTCAGCCCTTAACAGCTTCAGTACCCGCGGCACCTAGTTTTTCCACGCTCTCCAGTCTTCCTCGCTCTTTCCCGTCTCGGGCGAAAAGCCTCCCAGACCCCGTCTGCACTTACGCGCTTCCTTAAAACAGGATCGCCGAAATCAACCGAACGGGCTGAGCTGCTCCTCTTCCGCTCGCCGGCCCTCGGAACGTCAGCCTGCAAACGAATCGGACCACCGAGGTCACCGGCAGAGTCTCCTTTCGGAGCTCGGCCCCCCCCCCCAAGCTTTAACGACGGTTTCCCAAGCGGGGCAAACGCAGGGCCTCCCTTCGGCCCCGGAACGGTTTTTATCGCGGGCTCCCAAGTCGCCGTTACGACACTAAGCGGCAAAGCAAGGCAAAGACAGCTGGGGTCGCAGCTTACCCACCTAGGCACGAAAATTCTTCTTTGAGGCCTCCCTCGCTGCTTTTGCCAGGTAAACACACCAAAACAAAGCTCCCGACAGGCAGCTGAGGCTTCACATGGACCTCGGGGCCCCGCTAGCAACGGCGACGCCGGAGCCGCCGGGCTACCAGGCGCTATTCCCCCCCCCCCTCCCCTCCCCTGCCCTGCCGGCCCGCGAACCGCGGCTTATTACTCACGAGTCCGGGAAGGACGCCGCCGACCTTCCCGCGGCCGAAGGCTCCTCGTCAGGAGCGGGCAGAGAACCTTTCCGCCGGCATTCGGAGTCTCCCGGCCGCTCTCGACACCCGATAACTTGCCGAGAAAGGGCTGAGGGCGGGAGCCTGCAGTTCTTCACGGCAGCACACAGTCGTTCCCCGATGTGCCGAACGCCTAGCATTAACACAATTTAGAAATACAAAAATACCACCGCTACAGGGCGCAAAGCCAAGCTGAAATTTCGGCAGCCAAAGCAAACCTCTGTGCGCCCGACAGAACGAGCCACGTGCATCGGCGCCTACAGCTCCTCAAGGCTAGCGAGGCCTCGTGGGCGACGTTCCTCTGGCAGGCTGCGCAGCTGAACTCCCCCGTGTCGCCTAAGAGTCCGTGACGTGACGTATTCAAAGCTCAGCAGAAATTAACAATCCAAAGTTGTTTCTAAGCACAAAAGCGGATCTACTACACGAGAAGGAAGGAGTCCTAATTCCGCAAGGCTTTACCTTTTCTTCGAGCTGCCGTCTTCCTGCTGCCCCAAAGACCATTGCCAGGCAATTAACCTGGGGTCGCGCTAAATGAGCCTTCCTCTTCGTTTTACAATTCGCACGCTTGCCTCTCCCTCTCTCTCTGGCCACCTGACCGCCGTTCCCCGAAGACGGGAATTTGCCGTCTTGGAGCTCTTAAAGCACGACGCTTCACAGATGCAGAGAGTCACGCGCACGGAAACGGATGGACGCAGCGTCCTTTCCGTAACGCGTACGCACCTTCCGTTAGATGTCGCTCATCTGTTATTCCGATCGCTATTACCGGCGAACCTTCCTCACCGGGAGGAACGGGCTTTCCCTTTCGGGGCGACGGAGACGGCTCTCGCTCGGTTCCCTTTAATTTTATTACTTCGGCTCGCTTACGTTTTTCTGTCTCTTCAGCTTCAGCCGTGGCAACGAATCTAAAAATTAAATATCCTATCTTTCCTTTTCTACGTACGCGTGTACGATAACAAAACAAAATACAAACGACCGAAGCAAAACTAAGGCAGCTACGGTTAACAAGAGGCGCAGGGCAGCAACGGGTCGCTTAGTCCTCAGCGCTGCCTCCGGGAGGGAGGCCGAAAGAACGAACGTTCCGCATCAAGAGTTACCTTGGTTACCCGGGCCAGAACGCCTCCTACTGTCGCAGCTTCTGGGGAGATCGAGGGTCCGCTGCTGCATTTTTGCTTCCTCCTTTCAGCCCGCCCCTTCGGGAGTAAACGCAAAAAACCGCTCGCTCGTCCGGCTTTGCTCTTTGTCAGCATTTGCTATTGTCGGTTCCGCCTCTGTAACAAAGACAGAAAATTGCATTTCGCTTCCAACAAAACACTTCGATTTACACGCGTTCTTTTTCTCTTTCCCGTGGTTTTTTTTTTTTTCTTTCCCCCCTTTCTTTCTTTTTCCTTCTTTCCCTCAAAGGAAAGGTCTTAATACACCGCTTTGCATCGTACGTTACGGGGTAAGCCGTTTGGAAACGCTACAGGGCCGACGCCGCGCCGCAACCCTGCTCCGGGGCCCGCCTGCCCCCCCGCTCCGCTCCGCCGCGCCGCCTCCGCAGGGGCGAGCGCGTGCCCCGGCCCGCGCTGCCAACGAACTGGCGCCCTAAACGCCGCGCACGCAAAACGCAAAGTCACACCCGCGCTCCCGGCGCGGCGCCGGGTCCCAGCCCGCCCCCCCACTCGCCCCGCACCGCCGCCTCCACGCAGCGACGGCCGCAGCGGGCAGGATGCAGCCCGACGCCCCCCGAACCTATGCGTTCGCCTCACCCGGGGGCCCCACATCCTTCACTCCACGCCACCTCCGCACTCACCCGCCGCCGCCGCCGAGCGAAAACGCCCTCCCTGCTCGCCGCCATCTTGCTTCCCCGCCGCCGCGCATGCGCCGCTCGCCAACGGACTGCGGCGGCAGTGACGCTTGAGCACCGCGCACGTGCCGGCTCGGACAGCGCGGGGGGGGGGAGCGAGGGGAGCGGGAGGGGCGGGGGGGAGCGAGGGGAGCGGGAGGGGAGCAGAGGGAGCCCGAGGGGCGGGGGGGAGCGAGGGGAGCCCGAGGGGCGGGGCGGAGTGCGAGGGGAGCGCGAGAGGCGGGGGGGGAGCGTGAGGGGAGCAGGGGGGCCCGAGGAGCGGGGGGGAGCACGAGGGGAGCCCGAGAAGCGGGGGGGGAGCGCGGGGGCGGGGGGGAGCGCGAGGGGACCAGGGGGAGCGCGAGGGGCGGGGCGGAGCGCGAGGGGAGCAAGGGGAGCCCGAGAGGAGCCTGAGAAGCAGGGGGGAGCCCGAGAAGCGGGGGGGAGCGCGAGGGGAGCAGGGGGAGTGCGAGGGGCGGGGCAGAGCGCGAGGGGAGCAAGGGGAGCCCGAGGAGCGGGGGGGAGCGTGAGAAGAGCCTGAGAAGCAGGGGGGAGCCCGAGAAGCGGGGGGGAGCGCGAGGGGAGCCCGAGAAGCGGGGGGGAGCGCGAGGGGAGCAGGGGGAGCCCGAGGGGCGGGGCGGAGCGCGAGGGGAGCAGGGGGAGCGCGAGGGGAGCAGGGGGAGCGCGAGGGGAGCAGGGGGAGCGCGAGGGGAGCCCGAGAGGCGGGGGGGAGCGCGAGGGGCGGGGCGGAGCGCGAGGGGAGCAGGGGGAGCCCGAGGAGCGGGGGGGGAGCGCGAGGGGAGCCCGAGAAGCAGGGGGGAGCGCGGGGGTGGGGGGGAGCGCGAGGGGAGCCCGAGAAGCGGGGGGGAGCGCGAGGGGCGGGTGGAGCGGGGAATCCCGAGGGGCGGGGGGGAGCCGGGGAGCCCGAGGGGCGGGGGGGAGCACGAAGGGAGGCGAGACCCGCAATGGCATGCTCGCGCCGCGGCGCTGCAGCCGGGCGGCTCACGCGTGCGAACCGCAGCCCGCCGCGGCAGCCCGGGACTCCCAGCGAGCGCCCCGAGGCTGCCCGAGCCCGTGGCCGCTCCAAGAGCACCGGGAAGGGGCGACGAGCACGCTCCATTCGCTTACCCGTTACCGAAACGGCGGAGAGCAGCAGCAAACATGGCGACCGGCACTGAGCATGTGCGCGCCGGCTGTCTGCGCATGCGCGCCCCCCCCACCGGGTGCAGTACCGCTTTTTGGACACAGGGTGGCAGCAGTGAGCGCGGCGGAACGCTGTGCGCGTGCGCGCCCCCCCCACCGGGTGCAGTACCGCTTTTTGGACACAGGGTGGCAGCAGTGAGAACGGCGGAACCCAGTGCGCACACGAGCCCCCCCACAGGGTGCAGTACCGATTTTTGGACACAGGGTGGCAGCAGTGAGCACGGAGGAACCCAGTGCGCACGCGCGCCCCCCCCACCGGGTGCAGTACCGCTTTTTGGACACAGGGTGGCAGCAGTGAGCGCGGCGGAACGCTGTGCGCACGCGCGCCCCCCCCACAGGGTGCAGTACCGATTTTTGGACACAGGGTGGCAGCAGTGAGCACGGCGGAACCCAGTGCGCATGCGCGCCCCCCTTTATCGTGCCGTACCGCTTTTTGGACGCCCCGAGGGCAGCAGGGCGCGCGGCCGGCCGCCGTGCGCCTGCGCGCCCCCCTTTCCGTGCCGTACTGCTTTTTTGACGCCCCGAGGGCAGCAGGGCGCGCGGCCGCCCCCGGCACGCGCACACCGCTGCAGAGCCCCCCCGCCCGCCCTTTGCAGACATTTCACCACCCTCGCCTCGGCTCATCTGCCCTTATTTACAGCGCCTGCTGCGAGGCGCAGCGTCGCCGCGTCGTGCTCGAGCCGCTGCTCCTAGAGGCTTCAGTAACAGCGCTTTCCTTTGAACATCGTTGCAAAATACTCCACAGACAAAAAAGAGTCAGAGGCTGCACTTAAAAAAACAAAACGAAAACAAAAAAACCACCCACCTACTTAACGGGACAATTTGCAAGCGTTCCAAGAAGCAGCCGTTCTTCTTTAGAACTTTCGACCTCTCGCCTTTACTGATCGTTAAACAAAATAAACAGCCCAAAGCAAGCCGCGCTATTTGCTTGACAGACTGCTCGGTTTTTATTATTAAACGGTACGAGATGCTGGCACGCGGCATGTCTTCTTCGGATTCTTGGGCTGACGTTCCTTCGGCCGCACGCACGCGGTCAAAGGCGTCTTTTTCACGTCCCGCCGTCAGGGCCTCCCCAGCAATTCCCGCAGCGACTCCCCCCTCGGGACAAACAGCTCGAGGACACGCACGGTCTTGCTAAAAGAACGGGGGGGGGGGGGGGGAACAAACGCGTGCGCTGAGCGCGGCACTCGCAGACCCGATCTTCGGGTCCAAAAGAAAACTCTCTAAAGCGGACCAGGCGGGCCAAAGAGGTCCCTTCTTTGCGCCACGCTTCTTTCCTCGCACAGACGTCGGCCGCCTCTGCCCGCTCTCACGGTATCCCCTACCGGCAAGGACACGGCGAAACGTTTCGGAAACGACGGCGTTTCCCAGAAGCGTTTCCGCCGCCTTGGGAAAACGGCCGAAAGAGAGGCTCACGCGGGGCGCGTAGCTAGAAAGAACGCTCCGCACAAAGGCCTAAAATGACCAGCCCGGAGCAGGGATCCCGGGCTCTCCGGGAGCGCAGGAGTTCTCACGTCCTTACTGAGCAGAGACCGCTGCCCGTGAAACACGAGACGCCGCAGCGACGCCGATCGTTGGAGGGAAGCCTGCAATAAGAGCGAAAGAAAAGCAGACGTTGAGGACAAAGACCAAGTTACGAGCCCCTCGCGATTCAGACACGCTTCTAGATTTACCGCCTATTTCAAGGCGCGCCTTCGGCAATTCCGTCCAATTGATTTTCCCCGAAGCCCGAGACGCGGACGAAACGCCTCTCAAAGGAAGGTACGGCATAACCGCTCTGGCCTATAAACTACCGGTTTCGACGCAGGAAAAGCACAGGGAAAGCACTAGCGTTCCCCCCAAGAAACCACGTCCAAGCGGACCGATGAAGTAGGCCCCAAGTCTGAAAGCGGACCTAAAGGAGCCCGTTTGGCGGTCGCGAGCTGGAATACACCGTTCTCCTTCTCACTAACAACCTCCCGTAGAGACCGGCAGCTGTACAGCGCCTTCTACGCTACACGGAGGAGTCGGATAGCGGGCAGATGCCGCGTCCCGAATGCGCAACTAGAGATTGGAACGCACGGACGTAAACAAACGCCCGTGACGTAGCGGAGGTCTAGCGTATTCACGTTTACCGTGCGTCAGTTCTCCTCTGCGGACAGGCCGTTCCATCTTCTTTACTCGTTAGCTGACAGACGCCCTAGGAGAAAGCAAAGAAAGGAAGAAATTCAAAAGGAAATGAAACAGATCGGAGGGAGCCTCAAAGGCTTTGATCCATCCCCCCAGGCAGCCGAACCACCTTCGCAAAGGCACACCTCAAAAGACACGTCCTTCCGGGATCGCTGCACAGCCCAGCCAGAAAAGAGGAACAGAAACAAACAGAACGAGAAGGCTGCAGAGGGGGACGGAGGGCCGGAAAGGAGCCTGCTGTCCAGCGATGGTATCTTACCGCTCCTTGCGCGTTAGCAGCCCCTTTCAGATGCTTAAGCCCAAATTCTCTCAGCCCTTAACAGCTTCAGTACCCGCGGCACCTAGTTTTTCCACGCTCTCCAGTCTTCCTCGCTCTTTCCCGTCTCGGGCGAAAAGCCTCCCAGACCCCGTCTGCACTTACGCGCTTCCTTAAAACAGGATCGCCGAAATCAACCGAACGGGCTGAGCTGCTCCTCTTCCGCTCGCCGGCCCTCGGAACGTCAGCCTGCAAACGAATCGGACCACCGAGGTCACCGGCAGAGTCTCCTTTCGGAGCTCGGCCCCCCCCCCCAAGCTTTAACGACGGTTTCCCAAGCGGGGCAAACGCAGGGCCTCCCTTCGGCCCCGGAACGGTTTTTATCGCGGGCTCCCAAGTCGCCGTTACGACACTAAGCGGCAAAGCAAGGCAAAGACAGCTGGGGTCGCAGCTTACCCACCTAGGCACGAAAATTCTTCTTTGAGGCCTCCCTCGCTGCTTTTGCCAGGTAAACACACCAAAACAAAGCTCCCGACAGGCAGCTGAGGCTTCACATGGACCTCGGGGCCCCGCTAGCAACGGCGACGCCGGAGCCGCCGGGCTACCAGGCGCTATTCCCCCCCCCCCCTCCCCTCCCCTGCCCTGCCGGCCCGCGAACCGCGGCTTATTACTCACGAGTCCGGGAAGGACGCCGCCGACCTTCCCGCGGCCGAAGGCTCCTCGTCAGGAGCGGGCAGAGAACCTTTCCGCCGGCATTCGGAGTCTCCCGGCCGCTCTCGACACCCGATAACTTGCCGAGAAAGGGCTGAGGGCGGGAGCCTGCAGTTCTTCACGGCAGCACACAGTCGTTCCCCGATGTGCCGAACGCCTAGCATTAACACAATTTAGAAATACAAAAATACCACCGCTACAGGGCGCAAAGCCAAGCTGAAATTTCGGCAGCCAAAGCAAACCTCTGCGCGCCCGACAGAACGAGCCACGTGCATCGGCGCCTACAGCTCCTCAAGGCTAGCGAGGCCTCGTGGGCGACGTTCCTCTGGCAGGCTGCGCAGCTGAACTCCCCCGTGTCGCCTAAGAGTCCGTGACGTGACGTATTCAAAGCTCAGCAGAAATTAACAATCCAAAGTTGTTTCTAAGCACAAAAGCGGATCTACTACACGAGAAGGAAGGAGTCCTAATTCCGCAAGGCTTTACCTTTTCTTCGAGCTGCCGTCTTCCTGCTGCCCCAAAGACCATTGCCAGGCAATTAACCTGGGGTCGCGCTAAATGAGCCTTCCTCTTCGTTTTACAATTCGCACGCTTGCCTCTCCCTCTCTCTCTGGCCACCTGACCGCCGTTCCCCGAAGACGGGAATTTGCCGTCTTGGAGCTCTTAAAGCACGACGCTTCACAGATGCAGAGAGTCACGCGCACGGAAACGGATGGACGCAGCGTCCTTTCCGTAACGCGTACGCACCTTCCGTTAGATGTCGCTCATCTGTTATTCCGATCGCTATTACCGGCGAACCTTCCTCACCGGGAGGAACGGGCTTTCCCTTTCGGGGCGACGGAGACGGCTCTCGCTCGGTTCCCTTTAATTTTATTACTTCGGCTCGCTTACGTTTTTCTGTCTCTTCAGCTTCAGCCGTGGCAACGAATCTAAAAATTAAATATCCTATCTTTCCTTTTCTACGTACGCGTGTACGATAACAAAACAAAATACAAACGACCGAAGCAAAACTAAGGCAGCTACGGTTAACAAGAGGCGCAGGGCAGCAACGGGTCGCTTAGTCCTCAGCGCTGCCTCCGGGAGGGAGGCCGAAAGAACGAACGTTCCGCATCAAGAGTTACCTTGGTTACCCGGGCCAGAACGCCTCCTACTGTCGCAGCTTCTGGGGAGATCGAGGGTCCGCTGCTGCATTTTTGCTTCCTCCTTTCAGCCCGCCCCTTCGGGAGTAAACGCAAAAAACCGCTCGCTCGTCCGGCTTTGCTCTTTGTCAGCATTTGCTATTGTCGGTTCCGCCTCTGTAACAAAGACAGAAAATTGCATTTCGCTTCCAACAAAACACTTCGATTTACACGCGTTCTTTTTCTCTTTCCCGTGGTTTTTTTTTTTTTCTTTCCCCCCTTTCTTTCTTTTTCCTTCTTTCCCTCAAAGGAAAGGTCTTAATACACCGCTTTGCATCGTACGTTACGGGGTAAGCCGTTTGGAAACGCTACAGGGCCGACGCCGCGCCGCAACCCTGCTCCGGGGCCCGCCTGCCCCCCCGCTCCGCTCCGCCGCGCCGCCTCCGCAGGGGCGAGCGCGTGCCCCGGCCCGCGCTGCCAACGAACTGGCGCCCTAAACGCCGCGCACGCAAAACGCAAAGTCACACCCGCGCTCCCGGCGCGGCGCCGGGTCCCAGCCCGCCCCCCCACTCGCCCCGCACCGCCGCCTCCACGCAGCGACGGCCGCAGCGGGCAGGATGCAGCCCGACGCCCCCCGAACCTATGCGTTCGCCTCACCCGGGGGCCCCACATCCTTCACTCCACGCCACCTCCGCACTCACCCGCCGCCGCCGCCGAGCGAAAACGCCCTCCCTGCTCGCCGCCATCTTGCTTCCCCGCCGCCGCGCATGCGCCGCTCGCCAACGGACTGCGGCGGCAGTGACGCTTGAGCACCGCGCACGTGCCGGCTCGGACAGCGCGGGGGGGGGGGAGCGAGGGGAGCGGGAGGGGCGGGGGGGAGCGAGGGGAGCGGGAGGGGAGCAGAGGGAGCCCGAGGGGCGGGGGGGAGCGAGGGGAGCCCGAGGGGCGGGGCGGAGTGCGAGGGGAGCGCGAGAGGCGGGGGGGGAGCGTGAGGGGAGCAGGGGGGCCCGAGGAGCGGGGGGGAGCACGAGGGGAGCCCGAGAAGCGGGGGGGGAGCGCGGGGGCGGGGGGGAGCGCGAGGGGACCAGGGGGAGCGCGAGGGGCGGGGCGGAGCGCGAGGGGAGCAAGGGGAGCCCGAGAGGAGCCTGAGAAGCAGGGGGGAGCCCGAGAAGCGGGGGGGAGCGCGAGGGGAGCAGGGGGAGTGCGAGGGGCGGGGCAGAGCGCGAGGGGAGCAAGGGGAGCCCGAGGAGCGGGGGGGAGCGTGAGAAGAGCCTGAGAAGCAGGGGGGAGCCCGAGAAGCGGGGGGGAGCGCGAGGGGAGCCCGAGAAGCGGGGGGGAGCGCGAGGGGAGCAGGGGGAGCCCGAGGGGCGGGGCGGAGCGCGAGGGGAGCAGGGGGAGCGCGAGGGGAGCAGGGGGAGCGCGAGGGGAGCAGGGGGAGCGCGAGGGGAGCCCGAGAGGCGGGGGGGAGCGCGAGGGGCGGGGCGGAGCGCGAGGGGAGCAGGGGGAGCCCGAGGAGCGGGGGGGGAGCGCGAGGGGAGCCCGAGAAGCAGGGGGGAGCGCGGGGGTGGGGGGGAGCGCGAGGGGAGCCCGAGAAGCGGGGGGGAGCGCGAGGGGCGGGTGGAGCGGGGAATCCCGAGGGGCGGGGGGGAGCCGGGGAGCCCGAGGGGCGGGGGGGAGCACGAAGGGAGGCGAGACCCGCAATGGCATGCTCGCGCCGCGGCGCTGCAGCCGGGCGGCTCACGCGTGCGAACCGCAGCCCGCCGCGGCAGCCCGGGACTCCCAGCGAGCGCCCCGAGGCTGCCCGAGCCCGTGGCCGCTCCAAGAGCACCGGGAAGGGGCGACGAGCACGCTCCATTCGCTTACCCGTTACCGAAACGGCGGAGAGCAGCAGCAAACATGGCGACCGGCACTGAGCATGTGCGCGCCGGCTGTCTGCGCATGCGCGCCCCCCCCACCGGGTGCAGTACCGCTTTTTGGACACAGGGTGGCAGCAGTGAGCGCGGCGGAACGCTGTGCGCGTGCGCGCCCCCCCCACCGGGTGCAGTACCGCTTTTTGGACACAGGGTGGCAGCAGTGAGAACGGCGGAACCCAGTGCGCACACGAGCCCCCCCACAGGGTGCAGTACCGATTTTTGGACACAGGGTGGCAGCAGTGAGCACGGAGGAACCCAGTGCGCACGCGCGCCCCCCCCACCGGGTGCAGTACCGATTTTTGGACACAGGGTGGCAGCAGTGAGCGCGGCGGAACGCTGTGCGCACGCGCGCCCCCCCCACAGGGTGCAGTACCGATTTTTGGACACAGGGTGGCAGCAGTGAGCACGGCGGAACCCAGTGCGCATGCGCGCCCCCCTTTATCGTGCCGTACCGCTTTTTGGACGCCCCGAGGGCAGCAGGGCGCGCGGCCGGCCGCCGTGCGCCTGCGCGCCCCCCTTTCCGTGCCGTACTGCTTTTTTGACGCCCCGAGGGCAGCAGGGCGCGCGGCCGCCCCCGGCACGCGCACACCGCTGCAGAGCCCCCCCGCCCGCCCTTTGCAGACATTTCACCACCCTCGCCTCGGCTCATCTGCCCTTATTTACAGCGCCTGCTGCGAGGCGCAGCGTCGCCGCGTGTCGTGCTCGAGCCGCTGCTCCTAGAGGCTTCAGTAACAGCGCTTTCCTTTGAACATCGTTGCAAAATACTCCACAGACAAAAAAGAGTCAGAGGCTGCACTTAAAAAAACAAAACAAAAACAAAAAAACCACCCACCTACTTAACGGGACAATTTGCAAGCGTTCCAAGAAGCAGCCGTTCTTCTTTAGAACTTTCGACCTCTCGCCTTTACTGATCGTTAAACAAAATAAACAGCCCAAAGCAAGCCGCGCTATTTGCTTGACAGACTGCTCGGTTTTTATTATTAAACGGTACGAGATGCTGGCACGCGGCATGTCTTCTTCGGATTCTTGGGCTGACGTTCCTTCGGCCGCACGCACGCGGTCAAAGGCGTCTTTTTCACGTCCCGCCGTCAGGGCCTCCCCAGCAATTCCCGCAGCGACTCCCCCCTCGGGACAAACAGCTCGAGGACACGCACGGTCTTGCTAAAAGAACGGGGGGGGGGGGGGGGGGGGAACAAACGCGTGCGCTGAGCGCGGCACTCGCAGACCCGATCTTCGGGTCCAAAAGAAAACTCTCTAAAGCGGACCAGGCGGGCCAAAGAGGTCCCTTCTTTGCGCCACGCTTCTTTCCTCGCACAGACGTCGGCCGCCTCTGCCCGCTCTCACGGTATCCCCTACCGGCAAGGACACGGCGAAACGTTTCGGAAACGACGGCGTTTCCCAGAAGCGTTTCCGCCGCCTTGGGAAAACGGCCGAAAGAGAGGCTCACGCGGGGCGCGTAGCTAGAAAGAACGCTCCGCACAAAGGCCTAAAATGACCAGCCCGGAGCAGGGATCCCGGGCTCTCCGGGAGCGCAGGAGTTCTCACGTCCTTACTGAGCAGAGACCGCTGCCCGTGAAACACGAGACGCCGCAGCGACGCCGATCGTTGGAGGGAAGCCTGCAATAAGAGCGAAAGAAAAGCAGACGTTGAGGACAAAGACCAAGTTACGAGCCCCTCGCGATTCAGACACGCTTCTAGATTTACCGCCTATTTCAAGGCGCGCCTTCGGCAATTCCGTCCAATTGATTTTCCCCGAAGCCCGAGACGCGGACGAAACGCCTCTCAAAGGAAGGTACGGCATAACCGCTCTGGCCTATAAACTACCGGTTTCGACGCAGGAAAAGCACAGGGAAAGCACTAGCGTTCCCCCCAAGAAACCACGTCCAAGCGGACCGATGAAGTAGGCCCCAAGTCTGAAAGCGGACCTAAAGGAGCCCGTTTGGCGGTCGCGAGCTGGAATACACCGTTCTCCTTCTCACTAACAACCTCCCGTAGAGACCGGCAGCTGTACAGCGCCTTCTACGCTACACGGAGGAGTCGGATAGCGGGCAGATGCCGCGTCCCGAATGCGCAACTAGAGATTGGAACGCACGGACGTAAACAAACGCCCGTGACGTAGCGGAGGTCTAGCGTATTCACGTTTACCGTGCGTCAGTTCTCCTCTGCGGACAGGCCGTTCCATCTTCTTTACTCGTTAGCTGACAGACGCCCTAGGAGAAAGCAAAGAAAGGAAGAAATTCAAAAGGAAATGAAACAGATCGGAGGGAGCCTCAAAGGCTTTGATCCATCCCCCCAGGCAGCCGAACCACCTTCGCAAAGGCACACCTCAAAAGACACGTCCTTCCGGGATCGCTGCACAGCCCAGCCAGAAAAGAGGAACAGAAACAAACAGAACGAGAAGGCTGCAGAGGGGGACGGAGGGCCGGAAAGGAGCCTGCTGTCCAGCGATGGTATCTTACCGCTCCTTGCGCGTTAGCAGCCCCTTTCAGATGCTTAAGCCCAAATTCTCTCAGCCCTTAACAGCTTCAGTACCCGCGGCACCTAGTTTTTCCACGCTCTCCAGTCTTCCTCGCTCTTTCCCGTCTCGGGCGAAAAGCCTCCCAGACCCCGTCTGCACTTACGCGCTTCCTTAAAACAGGATCGCCGAAATCAACCGAACGGGCTGAGCTGCTCCTCTTCCGCTCGCCGGCCCTCGGAACGTCAGCCTGCAAACGAATCGGACCACCAAGGTCACCGGCAGAGTCTCCTTTCGGAGCTCGGCCCCCCCCAAGCTTTAACGACGGTTTCCCAAGCGGGGCAAACGCAGGGCCTCCCTTCGGCCCCGGAACGGTTTTTATCGCGGGCTCCCAAGTCGCCGTTACGACACTAAGCGGCAAAGCAAGGCAAAGACAGCTGGGGTCGCAGCTTACCCACCTAGGCACGAAAATTCTTCTTTGAGGCCTCCCTCGCTGCTTTTGCCAGGTAAACACACCAAAACAAAGCTCCCGACAGGCAGCTGAGGCTTCACATGGACCTCGGGGCCCCGCTAGCAACAGCGACGCCGGAGCCGCCGGGCTACCAGGCGCTATTCCCCCCCCCTCCCCTCCCCTCCCCTCCCCTCCCCTGCCCTGCCGGCCCGCGAACCGCGGCTTATTACTCACGAGTCCGGGAAGGACGCCGCCGACCTTCCCGCGGCCGAAGGCTCCTCGTCAGGAGCGGGCAGAGAACCTTTCCGCCGGCATTCGGAGTCTCCCGGCCGCTCTCGACACCCGATAACTTGCCGAGAAAGGGCTGAGGGCGGGAGCCTGCAGTTCTTCACGGCAGCACACAGTCGTTCCCCGATGTGCCGAACGCCTAGCATTAACACAATTTAGAAATACAAAAATACCACCGCTACAGGGCGCAAAGCCAAGCTGAAATTTCGGCAGCCAAAGCAAACCTCTTCGCGCCCGACAGAACGAGCCACGTGCATCGGCGCCTACAGCTCCTCAAGGCTAGCGAGGCCTCGTGGGCGACGTTCCTCTGGCAGGCTGCGCAGCTGAACTCCCCCGTGTCGCCTAAGAGTCCGTGACGTGACGTATTCAAAGCTCAGCAGAAATTAACAATCCAAAGTTGTTTCTAAGCACAAAAGCGGATCTACTACACGAGAAGGAAGGAGTCCTAATTCCGCAAGGCTTTACCTTTTCTTCGAGCTGCCGTCTTCCTGCTGCCCCAAAGACCATTGCCAGGCAATTAACCTGGGGTCGCGCTAAATGAGCCTTCCTCTTCGTTTTACAATTCGCACGCTTGCCTCTCCCTCTCTCTCTGGCCACCTGACCGCCGTTCCCCGAAGACGGGAATTTGCCGTCTTGGAGCTCTTAAAGCACGACGCTTCACAGATGCAGAGAGTCACGCGCACGGAAACGGATGGACGCAGCGTCCTTTCCGTAACGCGTACGCACCTTCCGTTAGATGTCGCTCATCTGTTATTCCGATCGCTATTACCGGCGAACCTTCCTCACCGGGAGGAACGGGCTTTCCCTTTCGGGGCGACGGAGACGGCTCTCGCTCGGTTCCCTTTAATTTTATTACTTCGGCTCGCTTACGTTTTTCTGTCTCTTCAGCTTCAGCCGTGGCAACGAATCTAAAAATTAAATATCCTATCTTTCCTTTTCTACGTACGCGTGTACGATAACAAAACAAAATACAAACGACCGAAGCAAAACTAAGGCAGCTACGGTTAACAAGAGGCGCAGGGCAGCAACGGGTCGCTTAGTCCTCAGCGCTGCCTCCGGGAGGGAGGCCGAAAGAACGAACGTTCCGCATCAAGAGTTACCTTGGTTACCCGGGCCAGAACGCCTCCTACTGTCGCAGCTTCTGGGGAGATCGAGGGTCCGCTGCTGCATTTTTGCTTCCTCCTTTCAGCCCGCCCCTTCGGGAGTAAGCGCAAAAAACCGCTCGCTCGTCCGGCTTTGCTCTTTGTCAGCATTTGCTATTGTCGGTTCCGCCTCTGTAACAAAGACAGAAAATTGCATTTCGCTTCCAACAAAACACTTCGATTTACACGCGTTCTTTTTCTCTTTCCCGTGGTTTTTTTTTTTTTCTTTCCCCCCTTTCTTTCTTTTTCCTTCTTTCCCTCAAAGGAAAGGTCTTAATACACCGCTTTGCATCGTACGTTACGGGGTAAGCCGTTTGGAAACACTACAGGGCCGACGCCGCGCCGCAACCCTGCTCCGGGGCCCGCCTGCCCCCCCGCTCCGCTCCGCCGCGCCGCCTCCGCAGGGGCGAGCGCGTGCCCCGGCCCGCGCTGCCAACGAACTGGCGCCCTAAACGCCGCGCACGCAAAACGCAAAGTCACACCCGCGCTCCCGGCGCGGCGCCGGGTCCCAGCCCGCCCCCCCACTCGCCCCGCACCGCCGCCTCCACGCAGCGACGGCCGCAGCGGGCAGGATGCAGCCCGACGCCCCCCGAACCTATGCGTTCGCCTCACCCGGGGGCCCCACATCCTTCACTCCACGCCACCTCCGCACTCACCCGCCGCCGCCGCCGAGCGAAAACGCCCTCCCTGCTCGCCGCCATCTTGCTTCCCCGCCGCCGCGCATGCGCCGCTCGCCAACGGACTGCGGCGGCAGTGACGCTTGAGCACCGCGCACGTGCCGGCTCGGACAGCGCGGGGGGGGGGGAGCGAGGGGAGCGGGAGGGGCGGGGGGGAGCGAGGGGAGCGGGAGGGGAGCAGAGGGAGCCCGAGGGGCGGGGGGGAGCGAGGGGAGCCCGAGGGGCGGGGCGGAGTGCGAGGGGAGCGCGAGAGGCGGGGGGGGAGCGTGAGGGGAGCAGGGGGGCCCGAGGAGCGGGGGGGAGCACGAGGGGAGCCCGAGAAGCGGGGGGGGAGCGCGGGGGCGGGGGGGAGCGCGAGGGGACCAGGGGGAGCGCGAGGGGCGGGGCGGAGCGCGAGGGGAGCAAGGGGAGCCCGAGAGGAGCCTGAGAAGCAGGGGGGAGCCCGAGAAGCGGGGGGGAGCGCGAGGGGAGCAGGGGGAGTGCGAGGGGCGGGGCAGAGCGCGAGGGGAGCAAGGGGAGCCCGAGGAGCGGGGGGGAGCGTGAGAAGAGCCTGAGAAGCAGGGGGGAGCCCGAGAAGCGGGGGGGAGCGCGAGGGGAGCCCGAGAAGCGGGGGGGAGCGCGAGGGGAGCAGAGGGAGCCCGAGGGGCGGGGCGGAGCGCGAGGGGAGCAGGGGGAGCGCGAGGGGAGCAGGGGGAGCGCGAGGGGAGCAGGGGGAGCGCGAGGGGAGCCCGAGAGGCGGGGGGGAGCGCGAGGGGCGGGGCGGAGCGCGAGGGGAGCAGGGGGAGCCCGAGGAGCGGGGGGGGAGCGCGAGGGGAGCCCGAGAAGCAGGGGGGAGCGCGGGGGTGGGGGGGAGCGCGAGGGGAGCCCGAGAAGCGGGGGGGAGCGCGAGGGGCGGGTGGAGCGGGGAATCCCGAGGGGCGGGGGGGAGCCGGGGAGCCCGAGGGGCGGGGGGGAGCACGAAGGGAGGCGAGACCCGCAATGGCATGCTCGCGCCGCGGCGCTGCAGCCGGGCGGCTCACGCGTGCGAACCGCAGCCCGCCGCGGCAGCCCGGGACTCCCAGCGAGCGCCCCGAGGCTGCCCGAGCCCGTGGCCGCTCCAAGAGCACCGGGAAGGGGCGACGAGCACGCTCCATTCGCTTACCCGTTACCGAAACGGCGGAGAGCAGCAGCAAACATGGCGACCGGCACTGAGCATGTGCGCGCCGGCTGTCTGCGCATGCGCGCCCCCCCCACCGGGTGCAGTACCGCTTTTTGGACACAGGGTGGCAGCAGTGAGCGCGGCGGAACGCTGTGCGCACGCGCGCCCCCCCCACAGGGTGCAGTACCGATTTTTGGACACAGGGTGGCAGCAGTGAGCACGGCGGAACCCAGTGCGCATGCGCGCCCCCCTTTATCGTGCCGTACCGCTTTTTGGACGCCCCGAGGGCAGCAGGGCGCGCGGCCGGCCGCCGTGCGCCTGCGCGCCCCCCTTTCCGTGCCGTACTGCTTTTTTGACGCCCCGAGGGCAGCAGGGCGCGCGGCCGCCCCCGGCACGCGCACACCGCTGCAGAGCCCCCCCGCCCGCCCTTTGCAGACATTTCACCACCCTCGCCTCGGCTCATCTGCCCTTATTTACAGCGCCTGCTGCGAGGCGCAGCGTCGCCGCGTGTCGTGCTCGAGCCGCTGCTCCTAGAGGCTTCAGTAACAGCGCTTTCCTTTGAACATCGTTGCAAAATACTCCACAGACAAAAAAGAGTCAGAGGCTGCACTTAAAAAAACAAAACAAAAACAAAAAAACCACCCACCTACTTAACGGGACAATTTGCAAGCGTTCCAAGAAGCAGCCGTTCTTCTTTAGAACTTTCGACCTCTCGCCTTTACTGATCGTTAAACAAAATAAACAGCCCAAAGCAAGCCGCGCTATTTGCTTGACAGACTGCTCGGTTTTTATTATTAAACGGTACGAGATGCTGGCACGCGGCATGTCTTCTTCGGATTCTTGGGCTGACGTTCCTTCGGCCGCACGCACGCGGTCAAAGGCGTCTTTTTCACGTCCCGCCGTCAGGGCCTCCCCAGCAATTCCCGCAGCGACTCCCCCCTCGGGACAAACAGCTCGAGGACACGCACGGTCTTGCTAAAAGAACGGGGGGGGGGGGGGGGGGGAAACAAACGCGTGCGCTGAGCGCGGCACTCGCAGACCCGATCTTCGGGTCCAAAAGAAAACTCTCTAAAGCGGACCAGGCGGGCCAAAGAGGTCCCTTCTTTGCGCCACGCTTCTTTCCTCGCACAGACGTCGGCCGCCTCTGCCCGCTCTCACGGTATCCCCTACCGGCAAGGACACGGCGAAACGTTTCGGAAACGACGGCGTTTCCCAGAAGCGTTTCCGCCGCCTTGGGAAAACGGCCGAAGGAGAGGCTCACGCGGGGCGCGTAGCTAGAAAGAACGCTCCGCACAAAGGCCTAAAATGACCAGCCCGGAGCAGGGATCCCGGGCTCTCCGGGAGCGCAGGAGTTCTCACGTCCTTACTGAGCAGAGACCGCTGCCCGTGAAACACGAGACGCCGCAGCGACGCCGATCGTTGGAGGGAAGCCTGCAATAAGAGCGAAAGAAAAGCAGACGTTGAGGACAAAGACCAAGTTACGAGCCCCTCGCGATTCAGACACGCTTCTAGATTTACCGCCTATTTCAAGGCGCGCCTTCGGCAATTCCGTCCAATTGATTTTCCCCGAAGCCCGAGACGCGGACGAAACGCCTCTCAAAGGAAGGTACGGCATAACCGCTCTGGCCTATAAACTACCGGTTTCGACGCAGGAAAAGCACAGGGAAAGCACTAGCGTTCCCCCCAAGAAACCACGTCCAAGCGGACCGATGAAGTAGGCCCCAAGTCTGAAAGCGGACCTAAAGGAGCCCGTTTGGCGGTCGCGAGCTGGAATACACCGTTCTCCTTCTCACTAACAACCTCCCGGAGAGACCGGCAGCTGTACAGCGCCTTCTACGCTACACGGAGGAGTCGGATAGCGGGCAGATGCCGCGTCCCGAATGCGCAACTAGAGATTGGAACGCACGGACGTAAACAAACGCCCGTGACGTAGCGGAGGTCTAGCGTATTCACGTTTACCGTGCGTCAGTTCTCCTCTGCGGACAGGCCGTTCCATCTTCTTTACTCGTTAGCTGACAGACGCCCTAGGAGAAAGCAAAGAAAGGAAGAAATTCAAAAGGAAATGAAACAGATCGGAGGGAGCCTCAAAGGCTTTGATCCATCCCCCCAGGCAGCCGAACCACCTTCGCAAAGGCACACCTCAAAAGACACGTCCTTCCGGGATCGCTGCACAGCCCAGCCAGAAAAGAGGAACAGAAACAAACAGAACGAGAAGGCTGCAGAGGGGGACGGAGGGCCGGAAAGGAGCCTGCTGTCCAGCGATGGTATCTTACCGCTCCTTGCGCGTTAGCAGCCCCTTTCAGATGCTTAAGCCCAAATTCTCTCAGCCCTTAACAGCTTCAGTACCCGCGGCACCTAGTTTTTCCACGCTCTCCAGTCTTCCTCGCTCTTTCCCGTCTCGGGCGAAAAGCCTCCCAGACCCCGTCTGCACTTACGCGCTTCCTTAAAACAGGATCGCCGAAATCAACCGAACGGGCTGAGCTGCTCCTCTTCCGCTCGCCGGCCCTCGGAACGTCAGCCTGCAAACGAATCGGACCACCGAGGTCACCGGCAGAGTCTCCTTTCGGAGCTCGGCCCCCCCCCCCAAGCTTTAACGACGGTTTCCCAAGCGGGGCAAACGCAGGGCCTCCCTTCGGCCCCGGAACGGTTTTTATCGCGGGCTCCCAAGTCGCCGTTACGACACTAAGCGGCAAAGCAAGGCAAAGACAGCTGGGGTCGCAGCTTACCCACCTAGGCACGAAAATTCTTCTTTGAGGCCTCCCTCGCTGCTTTTGCCAGGTAAACACACCAAAACAAAGCTCCCGACAGGCAGCTGAGGCTTCACATGGACCTCGGGGCCCCGCTAGCAACGGCGACGCCGGAGCCGCCGGGCTACCAGGCGCTATTCCCCCCCCCCCTCCCCTCCCCTGCCCTGCCGGCCCGCGAACCGCGGCTTATTACTCACGAGTCCGGGAAGGACGCCGCCGACCTTCCCGCGGCCGAAGGCTCCTCGTCAGGAGCGGGCAGAGAACCTTTCCGCCGGCATTCGGAGTCTCCCGGCCGCTCTCGACACCCGATAACTTGCCGAGAAAGGGCTGAGGGCGGGAGCCTGCAGTTCTTCACGGCAGCACACAGTCGTTCCCCGATGTGCCGAACGCCTAGCATTAACACAATTTAGAAATACAAAAATACCACCGCTACAGGGCGCAAAGCCAAGCTGAAATTTCGGCAGCCAAAGCAAACCTCTGCGCGCCCGACAGAACGAGCCACGTGCATCGGCGCCTACAGCTCCTCAAGGCTAGCGAGGCCTCGTGGGCGACGTTCCTCTGGCAGGCTGCGCAGCTGAACTCCCCCGTGTCGCCTAAGAGTCCGTGACGTGACGTATTCAAAGCTCAGCAGAAATTAACAATCCAAAGTTGTTTCTAAGCACAAAAGCGGATCTACTACACGAGAAGGAAGGAGTCCTAATTCCGCAAGGCTTTACCTTTTCTTCGAGCTGCCGTCTTCCTGCTGCCCCAAAGACCATTGCCAGGCAATTAACCTGGGGTCGCGCTAAATGAGCCTTCCTCTTCGTTTTACAATTCGCACGCTTGCCTCTCCCTCTCTCGCTGGCCACCTGACCGCCGTTCCCCGAAGACGGGAATTTGCCGTCTTGGAGCTCTTAAAGCACGACGCTTCACAGATGCAGAGAGTCACGCGCACGGAAACGGATGGACGCAGCGTCCTTTCCGTAACGCGTACGCACCTTCCGTTAGATGTCGCTCATCTGTTATTCCGATCGCTATTACCGGCGAACCTTCCTCACCGGGAGGAACGGGCTTTCCCTTTCGGGGCGACGGAGACGGCTCTCGCTCGGTTCCCTTTAATTTTATTACTTCGGCTCGCTTACGTTTTTCTGTCTCTTCAGCTTCAGCCGTGGCAACGAATCTAAAAATTAAATATCCTATCTTTCCTTTTCTACGTACGCGTGTACGATAACAAAACAAAATACAAACGACCGAAGCAAAACTAAGGCAGCTACGGTTAACAAGAGGCGCAGGGCAGCAACGGGTCGCTTAGTCCTCAGCGCTGCCTCCGGGAGGGAGGCCGAAAGAACGAACGTTCCGCATCAAGAGTTACCTTGGTTACCCGGGCCAGAACGCCTCCTACTGTCGCAGCTTCTGGGGAGATCGAGGGTCCGCTGCTGCATTTTTGCTTCCTCCTTTCAGCCCGCCCCTTCGGGAGTAAACGCAAAAAACCGCTCGCTCGTCCGGCTTTGCTCTTTGTCAGCATTTGCTATTGTCGGTTCCGCCTCTGTAACAAAGACAGAAAATTGCATTTCGCTTCCAACAAAACACTTCGATTTACACGCGTTCTTTTTCTCTTTCCCGTGGTTTTTTTTTTTTTCTTTCCCCCCTTTCTTTCTTTTTCCTTCTTTCTCTCAAAGGAAAGGTCTTAATACACCGCTTTGCATCGTACGTTACGGGGTAAGCCGTTTGGAAACACTACAGGGCCGACGCCGCGCCGCAACCCTGCTCCGGGGCCCGCCTGCCCCCCCGCTCCGCTCCGCCGCGCCGCCTCCGCAGGGGCGAGCGCGTGCCCCGGCCCGCGCTGCCAACGAACTGGCGCCCTAAACGCCGCGCACGCAAAACGCAAAGTCACACCCGCGCTCCCGGCGCGGCGCCGGGTCCCAGCCCGCCCCCCCACTCGCCCCGCACCGCCGCCTCCACGCAGCGACGGCCGCAGCGGGCAGGATGCAGCCCGACGCCCCCCGAACCTATGCGTTTGCCTCACCCGGGGGCCCCACATCCTTCACTCCACGCCACCTCCGCACTCACCCGCCGCCGCCGCCGAGCGAAAACGCCCTCCCTGCTCGCCGCCATCTTGCTTCCCCGCCGCCGCGCATGCGCCGCTCGCCAACGGACTGCGGCGGCAGTGACGCTTGAGCACCGCGCACGTGCCGGCTCGGACAGCGCGGGGGGGGGGGAGCGAGGGGAGCGGGAGGGGCGGGGGGGAGCGAGGGGAGCGGGAGGGGAGCAGAGGGAGCCCGAGGGGCGGGGGGGAGCGAGGGGAGCCCGAGGGGCGGGGCGGAGTGCGAGGGGAGCGCGAGAGGCGGGGGGGGAGCGTGAGGGGAGCAGGGGGGCCCGAGGAGCGGGGGGGAGCACGAGGGGAGCCCGAGAAGCGGGGGGGGAGCGCGGGGGCGGGGGGGAGCGCGAGGGGACCAGGGGGAGCGCGAGGGGCGGGGCGGAGCGCGAGGGGAGCAAGGGGAGCCCGAGAGGAGCCTGAGAAGCAGGGGGGAGCCCGAGAAGCGGGGGGGAGCGCGAGGGGAGCAGGGGGAGTGCGAGGGGCGGGGCAGAGCGCGAGGGGAGCAAGGGGAGCCCGAGGAGCGGGGGGGAGCGTGAGAAGAGCCTGAGAAGCAGGGGGGAGCCCGAGAAGCGGGGGGGAGCGCGAGGGGAGCCCGAGAAGCGGGGGGGAGCGCGAGGGGAGCAGGGGGAGCCCGAGGGGCGGGGCGGAGCGCGAGGGGAGCAGGGGGAGCGCGAGGGGAGCAGGGGGAGCGCGAGGGGAGCAGGGGGAGCGCGAGGGGAGCCCGAGAGGCGGGGGGGAGCGCGAGGGGCGGGGCGGAGCGCGAGGGGAGCAGGGGGAGCCCGAGGAGCGGGGGGGGAGCGCGAGGGGAGCCCGAGAAGCAGGGGGGAGCGCGGGGGTGGGGGGGAGCGCGAGGGGAGCCCGAGAAGCGGGGGGGAGCGCGAGGGGCGGGTGGAGCGGGGAATCCCGAGGGGCGGGGGGGAGCCGGGGAGCCCGAGGGGCGGGGGGGAGCACGAAGGGAGGCGAGACCCGCAATGGCATGCTCGCGCCGCGGCGCTGCAGCCGGGCGGCTCACGCGTGCGAACCGCAGCCCGCCGCGGCAGCCCGGGACTCCCAGCGAGCGCCCCGAGGCTGCCCGAGCCCGTGGCCGCTCCAAGAGCACCGGGAAGGGGCGACGAGCACGCTCCATTCGCTTACCCGTTACCGAAACGGCGGAGAGCAGCAGCAAACATGGCGACCGGCACTGAGCATGTGCGCGCCGGCTGTCTGCGCATGCGCGCCCCCCCCACCGGGTGCAGTACCGCTTTTTGGACACAGGGTGGCAGCAGTGAGCGCGGCGGAACGCTGTGCGCGTGCGCGCCCCCCCCACCGGGTGCAGTACCGCTTTTTGGACACAGGGTGGCAGCAGTGAGAACGGCGGAACCCAGTGCGCACACGAGCCCCCCCACAGGGTGCAGTACCGATTTTTGGACACAGGGTGGCAGCAGTGAGCACGGAGGAACCCAGTGCGCACGCGCGCCCCCCCCACCGGGTGCAGTACCGCTTTTTGGACACAGGGTGGCAGCAGTGAGCGCGGCGGAACGCTGTGCGCACGCGCGCCCCCCCCACAGGGTGCAGTACCGATTTTTGGACACAGGGTGGCAGCAGTGAGCACGGCGGAACCCAGTGCGCATGCGCGCCCCCCTTTATCGTGCCGTACCGCTTTTTGGACGCCCCGAGGGCAGCAGGGCGCGCGGCCGGCCGCCGTGCGCCTGCGCGCCCCCCTTTCCGTGCCGTACTGCTTTTTTGACGCCCCGAGGGCAGCAGGGCGCGCGGCCGCCCCCGGCACGCGCACACCGCTGCAGAGCCCCCCCGCCCGCCCTTTGCAGACATTTCACCACCCTCGCCTCGGCTCATCTGCCCTTATTTACAGCGCCTGCTGCGAGGCGCAGCGTCGCCGCGTGTCGTGCTCGAGCCGCTGCTCCTAGAGGCTTCAGTAACAGCGCTTTCCTTTGAACATCGTTGCAAAATACTCCACAGACAAAAAAGAGTCAGAGGCTGCACTTAAAAAAACAAAACAAAAACAAAAAAACCACCCACCTACTTAACGGGACAATTTGCAAGCGTTCCAAGAAGCAGCCGTTCTTCTTTAGAACTTTCGACCTCTCGCCTTTACTGATCGTTAAACAAAATAAACAGCCCAAAGCAAGCCGCGCTATTTGCTTGACAGACTGCTCGGTTTTTATTATTAAACGGTACGAGATGCTGGCACGCGGCATGTCTTCTTCGGATTCTTGGGCTGACGTTCCTTCGGCCGCACGCACGCGGTCAAAGGCGTCTTTTTCACGTCCCGCCGTCAGGGCCTCCCCAGCAATTCCCGCAGCGACTCCCCCCTCGGGACAAACAGCTCGAGGACACGCACGGTCTTGCTAAAAGAACGGGGGGGGGGGGGGGGGGGGAACAAACGCGTGCGCTGAGCGCGGCACTCGCAGACCCGATCTTCGGGTCCAAAAGAAAACTCTCTAAAGCGGACCAGGCGGGCCAAAGAGGTCCCTTCTTTGCGCCACGCTTCTTTCCTCGCACAGACGTCGGCCGCCTCTGCCCGCTCTCACGGTATCCCCTACCGGCAAGGACACGGCGAAACGTTTCGGAAACGACGGCGTTTCCCAGAAGCGTTTCCGCCGCCTTGGGAAAACGGCCGAAAGAGAGGCTCACGCGGGGCGCGTAGCTAGAAAGAACGCTCCGCACAAAGGCCTAAAATGACCAGCCCGGAGCAGGGATCCCGGGCTCTCCGGGAGCGCAGGAGTTCTCACGTCCTTACTGAGCAGAGACCGCTGCCCGTGAAACACGAGACGCCGCAGCGACGCCGATCGTTGGAGGGAAGCCTGCAATAAGAGCGAAAGAAAAGCAGACGTTGAGGACAAAGACCAAGTTACGAGCCCCTCGCGATTCAGACACGCTTCTAGATTTACCGCCTATTTCAAGGCGCGCCTTCGGCAATTCCGTCCAATTGATTTTCCCCGAAGCCCGAGACGCGGACGAAACGCCTCTCAAAGGAAGGTACGGCATAACCGCTCTGGCCTATAAACTACCGGTTTCGACGCAGGAAAAGCACAGGGAAAGCACTAGCGTTCCCCCCAAGAAACCACGTCCAAGCGGACCGATGAAGTAGGCCCCAAGTCTGAAAGCGGACCTAAAGGAGCCCGTTTGGCGGTCGCGAGCTGGAATACACCGTTCTCCTTCTCACTAACAACCTCCCGGAGAGACCGGCAGCTGTACAGCGCCTTCTACGCTACACGGAGGAGTCGGATAGCGGGCAGATGCCGCGTCCCGAATGCGCAACTAGAGATTGGAACGCACGGACGTAAACAAACGCCCGTGACGTAGCGGAGGTCTAGCGTATTCACGTTTACCGTGCGTCAGTTCTCCTCTGCGGACAGGCCGTTCCATCTTCTTTACTCGTTAGCTGACAGACGCCCTAGGAGAAAGCAAAGAAAGGAAGAAATTCAAAAGGAAATGAAACAGATCGGAGGGAGCCTCAAAGGCTTTGATCCATCCCCCCAGGCAGCCGAACCACCTTCGCAAAGGCACACCTCAAAAGACACGTCCTTCCGGGATCGCTGCACAGCCCAGCCAGAAAAGAGGAACAGAAACAAACAGAACGAGAAGGCTGCAGAGGGGGACGGAGGGCCGGAAAGGAGCCTGCTGTCCAGCGATGGTATCTTACCGCTCCTTGCGCGTTAGCAGCCCCTTTCAGATGCTTAAGCCCAAATTCTCTCAGCCCTTAACAGCTTCAGTACCCGCGGCACCTAGTTTTTCCACGCTCTCCAGTCTTCCTCGCTCTTTCCCGTCTCGGGCGAAAAGCCTCCCAGACCCCGTCTGCACTTACGCGCTTCCTTAAAACAGGATCGCCGAAATCAACCGAACGGGCTGAGCTGCTCCTCTTCCGCTCGCCGGCCCTCGGAACGTCAGCCTGCAAACGAATCGGACCACCGAGGTCACCGGCAGAGTCTCCTTTCGGAGCTCGGCCCCCCCCCCCAAGCTTTAACGACGGTTTCCCAAGCGGGGCAAACGCAGGGCCTCCCTTCGGCCCCGGAACGGTTTTTATCGCGGGCTCCCAAGTCGCCGTTACGACACTAAGCGGCAAAGCAAGGCAAAGACAGCTGGGGTCGCAGCTTACCCACCTAGGCACGAAAATTCTTCTTTGAGGCCTCCCTCGCTGCTTTTGCCAGGTAAACACACCAAAACAAAGCTCCCGACAGGCAGCTGAGGCTTCACATGGACCTCGGGGCCCCGCTAGCAACAGCGACGCCGGAGCCGCCGGGCTACCAGGCGCTATTCCCCCCCCCTCCCCTCCCCTCCCCTCCCCTCCCCTGCCCTGCCGGCCCGCGAACCGCGGCTTATTACTCACGAGTCCGGGAAGGACGCCGCCGACCTTCCCGCGGCCGAAGGCTCCTCGTCAGGAGCGGGCAGAGAACCTTTCCGCCGGCATTCGGAGTCTCCCGGCCGCTCTCGACACCCGATAACTTGCCGAGAAAGGGCTGAGGGCGGGAGCCTGCAGTTCTTCACGGCAGCACACAGTCGTTCCCCGATGTGCCGAACGCCTAGCATTAACACAATTTAGAAATACAAAAATACCACCGCTACAGGGCGCAAAGCCAAGCTGAAATTTCGGCAGCCAAAGCAAACCTCTTCGCGCCCGACAGAACGAGCCACGTGCATCGGCGCCTACAGCTCCTCAAGGCTAGCGAGGCCTCGTGGGCGACGTTCCTCTGGCAGGCTGCGCAGCTGAACTCCCCCGTGTCGCCTAAGAGTCCGTGACGTGACGTATTCAAAGCTCAGCAGAAATTAACAATCCAAAGTTGTTTCTAAGCACAAAAGCGGATCTACTACACGAGAAGGAAGGAGTCCTAATTCCGCAAGGCTTTACCTTTTCTTCGAGCTGCCGTCTTCCTGCTGCCCCAAAGACCATTGCCAGGCAATTAACCTGGGGTCGCGCTAAATGAGCCTTCCTCTTCGTTTTACAATTCGCACGCTTGCCTCTCCCTCTCTCTCTGGCCACCTGACCGCCGTTCCCCGAAGACGGGAATTTGCCGTCTTGGAGCTCTTAAAGCACGACGCTTCACAGATGCAGAGAGTCACGCGCACGGAAACGGATGGACGCAGCGTCCTTTCCGTAACGCGTACGCACCTTCCGTTAGATGTCGCTCATCTGTTATTCCGATCGCTATTACCGGCGAACCTTCCTCACCGGGAGGAACGGGCTTTCCCTTTCGGGGCGACGGAGACGGCTCTCGCTCGGTTCCCTTTAATTTTATTACTTCGGCTCGCTTACGTTTTTCTGTCTCTTCAGCTTCAGCCGTGGCAACGAATCTAAAAATTAAATATCCTATCTTTCCTTTTCTACGTACGCGTGTACGATAACAAAACAAAATACAAACGACCGAAGCAAAACTAAGGCAGCTACGGTTAACAAGAGGCGCAGGGCAGCAACGGGTCGCTTAGTCCTCAGCGCTGCCTCCGGGAGGGAGGCCGAAAGAACGAACGTTCCGCATCAAGAGTTACCTTGGTTACCCGGGCCAGAACGCCTCCTACTGTCGCAGCTTCTGGGGAGATCGAGGGTCCGCTGCTGCATTTTTGCTTCCTCCTTTCAGCCCGCCCCTTCGGGAGTAAGCGCAAAAAACCGCTCGCTCGTCCGGCTTTGCTCTTTGTCAGCATTTGCTATTGTCGGTTCCGCCTCTGTAACAAAGACAGAAAATTGCATTTCGCTTCCAACAAAACACTTCGATTTACACGCGTTCTTTTTCTCTTTCCCGTGGTTTTTTTTTTTTCTTTCCCCCCTTTCTTTCTTTTTCCTTCTTTCCCTCAAAGGAAAGGTCTTAATACACCGCTTTGCATCGTACGTTACGGGGTAAGCCGTTTGGAAACACTACAGGGCCGACGCCGCGCCGCAACCCTGCTCCGGGGCCCGCCTGCCCCCCCGCTCCGCTCCGCCGCGCCGCCTCCGCAGGGGCGAGCGCGTGCCCCGGCCCGCGCTGCCAACGAACTGGCGCCCTAAACGCCGCGCACGCAAAACGCAAAGTCACACCCGCGCTCCCGGCGCGGCGCCGGGTCCCAGCCCGCCCCCCCACTCGCCCCGCACCGCCGCCTCCACGCAGCGACGGCCGCAGCGGGCAGGATGCAGCCCGACGCCCCCCGAACCTATGCGTTCGCCTCACCCGGGGGCCCCACATCCTTCACTCCACGCCACCTCCGCACTCACCCGCCGCCGCCGCCGAGCGAAAACGCCCTCCCTGCTCGCCGCCATCTTGCTTCCCCGCCGCCGCGCATGCGCCGCTCGCCAACGGACTGCGGCGGCAGTGACGCTTGAGCACCGCGCACGTGCCGGCTCGGACAGCGCGGGGGGGGGGGAGCGAGGGGAGCGGGAGGGGCGGGGGGGAGCGAGGGGAGCGGGAGGGGAGCAGAGGGAGCCCGAGGGGCGGGGGGGAGCGAGGGGAGCCCGAGGGGCGGGGCGGAGTGCGAGGGGAGCGCGAGAGGCGGGGGGGGAGCGTGAGGGGAGCAGGGGGGCCCGAGGAGCGGGGGGGAGCACGAGGGGAGCCCGAGAAGCGGGGGGGGAGCGCGGGGGCGGGGGGGAGCGCGAGGGGACCAGGGGGAGCGCGAGGGGCGGGGCGGAGCGCGAGGGGAGCAAGGGGAGCCCGAGAGGAGCCTGAGAAGCAGGGGGGAGCCCGAGAAGCGGGGGGGAGCGCGAGGGGAGCAGGGGGAGTGCGAGGGGCGGGGCAGAGCGCGAGGGGAGCAAGGGGAGCCCGAGGAGCGGGGGGGAGCGTGAGAAGAGCCTGAGAAGCAGGGGGGAGCCCGAGAAGCGGGGGGGAGCGCGAGGGGAGCCCGAGAAGCGGGGGGGAGCGCGAGGGGAGCAGAGGGAGCCCGAGGGGCGGGGCGGAGCGCGAGGGGAGCAGGGGGAGCGCGAGGGGAGCAGGGGGAGCGCGAGGGGAGCAGGGGGAGCGCGAGGGGAGCCCGAGAGGCGGGGGGGAGCGCGAGGGGCGGGGCGGAGCGCGAGGGGAGCAGGGGGAGCCCGAGGAGCGGGGGGGGAGCGCGAGGGGAGCCCGAGAAGCAGGGGGGAGCGCGGGGGTGGGGGGGAGCGCGAGGGGAGCCCGAGAAGCGGGGGGGAGCGCGAGGGGCGGGTGGAGCGGGGAATCCCGAGGGGCGGGGGGGAGCCGGGGAGCCCGAGGGGCGGGGGGGAGCACGAAGGGAGGCGAGACCCGCAATGGCATGCTCGCGCCGCGGCGCTGCAGCCGGGCGGCTCACGCGTGCGAACCGCAGCCCGCCGCGGCAGCCCGGGACTCCCAGCGAGCGCCCCGAGGCTGCCCGAGCCCGTGGCCGCTCCAAGAGCACCGGGAAGGGGCGACGAGCACGCTCCATTCGCTTACCCGTTACCGAAACGGCGGAGAGCAGCAGCAAACATGGCGACCGGCACTGAGCATGTGCGCGCCGGCTGTCTGCGCATGCGCGCCCCCCCCACCGGGTGCAGTACCGCTTTTTGGACACAGGGTGGCAGCAGTGAGCGCGGCGGAACGCTGTGCGCACGCGCGCCCCCCCCACAGGGTGCAGTACCGATTTTTGGACACAGGGTGGCAGCAGTGAGCACGGCGGAACCCAGTGCGCATGCGCGCCCCCCTTTATCGTGCCGTACCGCTTTTTGGACGCCCCGAGGGCAGCAGGGCGCGCGGCCGGCCGCCGTGCGCCTGCGCGCCCCCCTTTCCGTGCCGTACTGCTTTTTTGACGCCCCGAGGGCAGCAGGGCGCGCGGCCGCCCCCGGCACGCGCACACCGCTGCAGAGCCCCCCCGCCCGCCCTTTGCAGACATTTCACCACCCTCGCCTCGGCTCATCTGCCCTTATTTACAGCGCCTGCTGCGAGGCGCAGCGTCGCCGCGTGTCGTGCTCGAGCCGCTGCTCCTAGAGGCTTCAGTAACAGCGCTTTCCTTTGAACATCGTTGCAAAATACTCCACAGACAAAAAAGAGTCAGAGGCTGCACTTAAAAAAACAAAACAAAAACAAAAAAACCACCCACCTACTTAACGGGACAATTTGCAAGCGTTCCAAGAAGCAGCCGTTCTTCTTTAGAACTTTCGACCTCTCGCCTTTACTGATCGTTAAACAAAATAAACAGCCCAAAGCAAGCCGCGCTATTTGCTTGACAGACTGCTCGGTTTTTATTATTAAACGGTACGAGATGCTGGCACGCGGCATGTCTTCTTCGGATTCTTGGGCTGACGTTCCTTCGGCCGCACGCACGCGGTCAAAGGCGTCTTTTTCACGTCCCGCCGTCAGGGCCTCCCCAGCAATTCCCGCAGCGACTCCCCCCTCGGGACAAACAGCTCGAGGACACGCACGGTCTTGCTAAAAGAACGGGGGGGGGGGGGGGGGGGGAAACAAACGCGTGCGCTGAGCGCGGCACTCGCAGACCCGATCTTCGGGTCCAAAAGAAAACTCTCTAAAGCGGACCAGGCGGGCCAAAGAGGTCCCTTCTTTGCGCCACGCTTCTTTCCTCGCACAGACGTCGGCCGCCTCTGCCCGCTCTCACGGTATCCCCTACCGGCAAGGACACGGCGAAACGTTTCGGAAACGACGGCGTTTCCCAGAAGCGTTTCCGCCGCCTTGGGAAAACGGCCGAAGGAGAGGCTCACGCGGGGCGCGTAGCTAGAAAGAACGCTCCGCACAAAGGCCTAAAATGACCAGCCCGGAGCAGGGATCCCGGGCTCTCCGGGAGCGCAGGAGTTCTCACGTCCTTACTGAGCAGAGACCGCTGCCCGTGAAACACGAGACGCCGCAGCGACGCCGATCGTTGGAGGGAAGCCTGCAATAAGAGCGAAAGAAAAGCAGACGTTGAGGACAAAGACCAAGTTACGAGCCCCTCGCGATTCAGACACGCTTCTAGATTTACCGCCTATTTCAAGGCGCGCCTTCGGCAATTCCGTCCAATTGATTTTCCCCGAAGCCCGAGACGCGGACGAAACGCCTCTCAAAGGAAGGTACGGCATAACCGCTCTGGCCTATAAACTACCGGTTTCGACGCAGGAAAAGCACAGGGAAAGCACTAGCGTTCCCCCCAAGAAACCACGTCCAAGCGGACCGATGAAGTAGGCCCCAAGTCTGAAAGCGGACCTAAAGGAGCCCGTTTGGCGGTCGCGAGCTGGAATACACCGTTCTCCTTCTCACTAACAACCTCCCGGAGAGACCGGCAGCTGTACAGCGCCTTCTACGCTACACGGAGGAGTCGGATAGCGGGCAGATGCCGCGTCCCGAATGCGCAACTAGAGATTGGAACGCACGGACGTAAACAAACGCCCGTGACGTAGCGGAGGTCTAGCGTATTCACGTTTACCGTGCGTCAGTTCTCCTCTGCGGACAGGCCGTTCCATCTTCTTTACTCGTTAGCTGACAGACGCCCTAGGAGAAAGCAAAGAAAGGAAGAAATTCAAAAGGAAATGAAACAGATCGGAGGGAGCCTCAAAGGCTTTGATCCATCCCCCCAGGCAGCCGAACCACCTTCGCAAAGGCACACCTCAAAAGACACGTCCTTCCGGGATCGCTGCACAGCCCAGCCAGAAAAGAGGAACAGAAACAAACAGAACGAGAAGGCTGCAGAGGGGGACGGAGGGCCGGAAAGGAGCCTGCTGTCCAGCGATGGTATCTTACCGCTCCTTGCGCGTTAGCAGCCCCTTTCAGATGCTTAAGCCCAAATTCTCTCAGCCCTTAACAGCTTCAGTACCCGCGGCACCTAGTTTTTCCACGCTCTCCAGTCTTCCTCGCTCTTTCCCGTCTCGGGCGAAAAGCCTCCCAGACCCCGTCTGCACTTACGCGCTTCCTTAAAACAGGATCGCCGAAATCAACCGAACGGGCTGAGCTGCTCCTCTTCCGCTCGCCGGCCCTCGGAACGTCAGCCTGCAAACGAATCGGACCACCGAGGTCACCGGCAGAGTCTCCTTTCGGAGCTCGGCCCCCCCCCCAAGCTTTAACGACGGTTTCCCAAGCGGGGCAAACGCAGGGCCTCCCTTCGGCCCCGGAACGGTTTTTATCGCGGGCTCCCAAGTCGCCGTTACGACACTAAGCGGCAAAGCAAGGCAAAGACAGCTGGGGTCGCAGCTTACCCACCTAGGCACGAAAATTCTTCTTTGAGGCCTCCCTCGCTGCTTTTGCCAGGTAAACACACCAAAACAAAGCTCCCGACAGGCAGCTGAGGCTTCACATGGACCTCGGGGCCCCGCTAGCAACGGCGACGCCGGAGCCGCCGGGCTACCAGGCGCTATTCCCCCCCCCTCCCCTCCCCTCCCCTCCCCTCCCCTGCCCTGCCGGCCCGCGAACCGCGGCTTATTACTCACGAGTCCGGGAAGGACGCCGCCGACCTTCCCGCGGCCGAAGGCTCCTCGTCAGGAGCGGGCAGAGAACCTTTCCGCCGGCATTCGGAGTCTCCCGGCCGCTCTCGACACCCGATAACTTGCCGAGAAAGGGCTGAGGGCGGGAGCCTGCAGTTCTTCACGGCAGCACACAGTCGTTCCCCGATGTGCCGAACGCCTAGCATTAACACAATTTAGAAATACAAAAATACCACCGCTACAGGGCGCAAAGCCAAGCTGAAATTTCGGCAGCCAAAGCAAACCTCTGCGCGCCCGACAGAACGAGCCACGTGCATCGGCGCCTACAGCTCCTCAAGGCTAGCGAGGCCTCGTGGGCGACGTTCCTCTGGCAGGCTGCGCAGCTGAACTCCCCCGTGTCGCCTAAGAGTCCGTGACGTGACGTATTCAAAGCTCAGCAGAAATTAACAATCCAAAGTTGTTTCTAAGCACAAAAGCGGATCTACTACACGAGAAGGAAGGAGTCCTAATTCCGCAAGGCTTTACCTTTTCTTCGAGCTGCCGTCTTCCTGCTGCCCCAAAGACCATTGCCAGGCAATTAACCTGGGGTCGCGCTAAATGAGCCTTCCTGAAAGCCACCTCTTCGTTTTACAATTCGCACGCTTGCCTCTCCCTCTCTCTCTGGCCACCTGACCGCCGTTCCCCGAAGACGGGAATTTGCCGTCTTGGAGCTCTTAAAGCACGACGCTTCACAGATGCAGAGAGTCACGCGCACGGAAACGGATGGACGCAGCGTCCTTTCCGTAACGCGTACGCACCTTCCGTTAGATGTCGCTCATCTGTTATTCCGATCGCTATTACCGGCGAACCTTCCTCACCGGGAGGAACGGGCTTTCCCTTTCGGGGCGACGGAGACGGCTCTCGCTCGGTTCCCTTTAATTTTATTACTTCGGCTCGCTTACGTTTCTCTGTCTCTTCAGCTTCAGCCGTGGCAACGAATCTAAAAATTAAATATCCTATCTTTCCTTTTCTACGTACGCGTGTACGATAACAAAACAAAATACAAATGACCGAAGCAAAACTAAGGCAGCTACGGTTAACAAGAGGCGCAGGGCAGCAACGGGTCGCTTAGTCCTCAGCGCTGCCTCCGGGAGGGAGGCCGAAAGAACGAACGTTCCGCATCAAGAGTTACCTTGGTTACCCGGGCCAGAACGCCTCCTACTGTCGCAGCTTCTGGGGAGATCGAGGGTCCGCTGCTGCATTTTTGCTTCCTCCTTTCAGCCTGTTACAGGTAAACGCGACAAATTGACAACCACTCGGGCCGGGTTGCATAAATTCCAATTTAATAAAATAATTGAGCAAGTTACAAGTAAGCAAAACAGCGCTGGGCGGCCGAGGGAATCTCCTGCTCCACCAACGGCGCGCGCAATCCCCCCCTCACAGTCTCCTTATATGCAATTCCAGCTCCAGGTATATGTGGCACTTCCTGTAACTTCTGCGGTTGCGCCGGCTGTTGCTAGGGGGTCTTCTTCAGCCCTCTGCATTGTGAGTGGTGACCCTCAGGTCACGCATATATTTTACAACTTTCGAAGTCGTGCTATATTTCACAGTTGTGTGACATCGCCATCACCATATTAGGCTATCTAAACTAACATTGCCGCTTTGCTATCTCAACTCCCTTATCTCAGGCAGGGTACATGCCCCCACCACAGGATGTAGGATGTTCCCACAGATGTTTCCAAGGCTGTTTCTTACTTTGATGTAACCAATTAGCACACATCACAGTCCAGGATGTTTCAAGGCTGTTTCTCAATTTGATGTAACAAATTAGCACATATCACAATCCCCCCTTTTTGTTTTGGTCCCTTCTAATTTGTTCATCAAATCGAGCAACAACCTCCTGTGCCAGGGAGAGCATAGGGTTATGCTTACTCTCATCTTCATTTAGTTGTTCATATTGACTTCTTATCAACAGTAGGTGGGCAGCTTCGAGTCTGCTTTTTGCTAAGTTAATTATTTTATTTACTATACACGGTCCAAAGGTCAACACTAGTACTAGTAAAGCCAATGGGCCCGCGATGGTAGACAATAAGGTTGTTAGCCAGGGAGAATGACTGAACCATGATTCATACCACCCTTGCTGGGCTTCTCTTTCCTTTTTACGTTTTTCAAGGCCTTCTCTCAATTTCGCCATAGTATCCCTGACAACTCCTGTATGATCCGCATAAAAACAACATTCTTCTCCTAGGGCTGCACACAATCCTCCCTGTTGCAAAAATAAGAGGTCCATCCCTCTTCTGTTCTGTAAAACTACTTCTGATAGCGATGTCAACGATTTTTCTAAGGCTGTAATGGATTTTTCTATTCGTTCTAAGTCCTCATCCACTGCTGCTCGTAGGGTGCTAAGGCTCTGCTGCTGCACCACTAAGGAGGAGATTCCAGTTCCCGCTCCTACTGCCCCTAGGCCCAGTAAGGTGGCTATGGTAATTGCGGTGATTGGTTCTCTCTTTACTCGGACCGGATGAGGGGTGTCCCAATGGTCGTACATCACATTTTCTGGGTGGTACAAGATCCTGGGAACTACCTCTATTTGTATACAATATTCTTGGGACTCACCAAGTACCCTTAGGGAGACACAGGGAGTTAGGCCCGTTTTTGAACATATCCACCTAGCTCCTTGGGTGGGAATAATCCATCCAATTTCGGAGGTGTAGGTTTGCAGTGTCACAGACCCACACAGCTTTTTCTTTGATTTTGGTATTTTACCAATACACATTCCCATTCCCGTAACTTGCTCCATGGTCAACCCCTTCTTCTTATCTTCCCATTGACACTGTGAGCCGGGATCATTGCTCACAGTATATGTCATATTTACTCCTATTGCTTCATAAAAAGGGGTCTTATGTCGTAGCATAACCAGCAATGGGTGGTTATACTAGGGGTTGTAGCATTTAATACTTTGTAGGTTGCCTGTACAATCTTCCACAGAGGATTGTCTACCCCCTCTGTGGCTTTACTTTCTGAGATTACAACAGTATCTTTCGGGGTGGGGTGGCTCATAGGAATACTTGTCAAATTCATTATCGCAGCCGTTGGTTTGATTCTTAATTTTGCTCCTTTAACGGCTAGATTCGGCCCTATTGCTTGAGGAGCAGGTTGCACACTTTCTTTCTTTATGAAAATCAATCCACCCCTATCGGTCCCGGGCTCCCAGTACCGGACTCCCCAGGTCTTTCCCAAAAACCACCCTGGATCTTCAGGACGGGTGATATTTATCATTAAATGTTTACAGTCCGAATGGGAGGACGGACGCGTACCTCCAGAAGAGTCTCGTTTGGGGGGTGTACAACCATAGGGTCCCCACTGGGTCTGAATAAACTTATCTGATCCTGCGCCGGGTGTCCAATCAGAGGCTATAGTTTCACATCCCCAATAAGCACAATAATAAGAGTTTGGGTAGTTACAGTATCCTCGCCCAGGATTAGAACTAGGGCAAAAGTAAAACCCCTTTAGATTTAAACATGGCTCAATGGGTACCAATTCACACAAGGTAGGTGTGAATGTAGGGTTCCCGGGTACGCTTCGTACTTGGATCACTGTTTGATCTTCCCATCTCATTAATGACCATTTAAAGGGTTGGTGTACATTATGTTCCCCTTGGATTCGTCTTCCTAATAAGCCCAGCACAATCATCTTCCAGAGGAGTAGTGGACCCATGGCTTGGTCAACGGATATTTTACGAACCCTTAATGCCTTGGAGGGGCGGTCCGTGATGCCAAGTGTCTCTGGGACTTTAAAGAGTCTGGGTCTTACAATTTTGGGTATTCCTGCTTAGGAGGTGGCTTATCGGCCTCGATCCCCACAAGTTCTATACGTCTCTGCCTCCCCTGCCTACTCTTTTGCTTCAGAGCAGCAGGGTGTACCGTCTTCTCGGCAGCAGCCGTATTCTTCAGGGGAACCTCCTGTATGAGCCTTTTAGATTTTTTTAAAGGCTTCCCAATTCCCAAGAGTGACACTCAACATACGGCGCGGTCCGCCTATAATTGGTGTTTTCAATTTTAGCCTTATGTGATTTGGGGTGGTTGGCGTGGGTACAACCTTTCTCTGGTTGTACTCCTTTTAACAAAGGCTTCCCACCGTTCTACCGATCTTTTCTTAAGATCTTTTAATGTCCAATAAGTCAATTTTGTCGTAACAAGGGCGGCAAATGCCGTTAGGGAGATACCCGTACTAACAATGAGTCCACTACTTCCCTTTACAAACCCTACATGCATAACACACAAAGGGATAACAAATACTATGTGGGGTTATAACAAATACTATGTTAGGTTTTACAAAAGGTGGTCTCACTTATCGAGGTTTCCAGGTTTCTTCTTAAAGGTTACTTTTAAATTGTCCGGGTTTCCAAAGGCTTCCCACGATGATTCTGAAATCGGTCCTTTAATTCTGCTGGCATGTGTCCATCCTCGCTCTGTGGTGCGAATAGCAGTGTCTGTGGTAAGCAAAACAAGGAAAGGTCCCTCCCAGCGGGGAGTCAAGGATGAGTCTTTCCAGGTTTTAATTAAAACCTTGTCTCCAGGGTTAACTCGGTGAATGGCTACATCTAGTGGAGGTCTCTGTGCTATTAGTCCTTTCTTTATCAATTCTTGTCTTCTCTTCATAAGCTCTGTAATATATTTCTGTAATAATCTCTCTTCTACTTTAGGATGTTCTTTTGGTATTTCTAAATCATATGGCATCCCATATAACATTTCAAAAGGGGAGACTCCTGTGTCAGTTCTGGGCTGAGTTCGTATATTCAACAAAGCTAAGGGTAAACACTTGATCCAATTCATCTGGGTTTCCATCATTAGCTTTGTTAACTGTTTTTTTATTTCCCCATTCATCCTTTCTACCTTTCCTGAACTTTGAGGATGCCAGGGAGTGTGATACTCCCACTTGATTCCTAAAGGATCTAATGTTTCTTTAATGACCTTGGATGTAAAATGTGGCCCCCTGTCTGAGTCTATGACCAATACATTCCCATACCGGGGTATGATATTTTCTAACAATATCTTGGTTACCGATTTCGCAGTTGCTCGGGCTACGGGAAAAGCTTCTACAAAGTAAGTTAAATGATCTACTATAACTAATAGGTATTTATACCTGCCCACTTCTGGGAGTTCTGTAAAGTCAACCTGTATTTTCTCAAATGGTCTCCTGGCTATGGATCGTCCCCCTGGGACCTTTTTTTCTGAGGTGCTGCTTGTTAACCTTCTGACAGGTCAAACATTCTCCCACTAGTCTTTTTGCTATGTCATATATTCCAATGCACATATATTTAGTTCCAAACTGGTCTACTAATGCTTGCACTCCCCAGTGAGTCTGTCGGTGGAATTCTTTCATGATTCTCCAAGCTACGCCTTTGGATACAATTTCTCTATCATCGGGCAGCACCCATTTACCTTCTTTTTCTAGGGCTCCTATCTGTCGTAATTTATCTATTTCCTGTTTAGTAAAACTCATCCTGGTATCTAGTTTATCTTGGCCCTCTTTTCCTTCAGACAATAGGTGTAAAGCTGCTTTTTTTGCTTCTTCATCTGCTAGATTATTTCCCCTTATGTGGTAAAATGTGCCTTTTTGATGGCCCCTAACATGTACTACTGCGATTCTCCGAGGTCCCCTCAGAGCTTCTAAAGTTTTTCTGATTAATTTTTCGTGCACTAAATTCTTCCCTTGTGAATTAATCAGTCCCCTTTCTTCCCACATTTTCCCAAATGTGTGTACTACTCCATAAGCATATTTAGAGTCGGTGTATATAGTCCCTATTTTGCCCTTTAAAATTTCTAAGGCTCTAAAAACTGCATACAATTCACAAGCCTGGGCCGACCAAGTTTTGTGTAGGGGCCCTGATTCTATTAACTCTAGAGACTTTCCATCTACAATAGCATACCCTGATCTGCGTTTCCCTTCAACTACGCGAGAGGATCCGTCCACAAAGAATTTAGTCCCCTCTGGTAACTCTTCTTCTTCTAAATCTTCTCTTATTTTAGTTTGGTATTCTATTAGACGCATGCAATCATGTCTTAATTGACCACTGGGTTCCCCATACAGGAACTGGGCTGGATTCTGCAAGCTTGTAGTCTCAATTTCCAACTTTGGAGAATGGATTAAAATGCCCTCGTATTTTAATAGTCTGGCATCGGTTATCCATTTTTCGGCTTTTTGTTGTAATACTCCTCGTATATTATGAGGGGTATATATTTTTAATTCTCCTCCAAAGGTTATCTTTTTAGCCTCTTCTACTAATAAGGCTGTAGCTACAATGGCTTGTAGGCAAGTGGGCCATCCCCGACTGACGGGGTCTAGCAATTTTGAAAAATACCCTATAGGTTTCTTTTTCCCTGCCCATTCCTGTGTTAGGACTCCAAAGGCTGTTCCTTCCTGTGTATTAATAAACATGTAGAATGGTCTCTTAATATCTGGTAAACTCAAAACAGGTGCATTCACCAAGTCAGCCTTCAATTCTTCGAGGCTTTGATTATCGGTTTGAGTCCATTTTATTAGCCCATCTACTATTAGTTTTTTTATATAAAAATTTTACTTTATTGCTATAATTTTCAATCCATTGTCTGCAATACCCTAATAACCCCAGCAATTGTCGGACCTGTCTTTTGCTCTTCGGGGGTCTTATTGACAGTATACCATTTACCCTTTCAGGGTCCAATTTTTTGTGCCCTTGCTAAGCCAATGTCCCAAATACTTCACCTCTTCTTCCGTAAATTGCAACTTTGATTTCGATACTTTCAATCCCTTTAAACTTAGGAAATTTAACAACTTAATACTCTCACATCTAACTTCCTCCTGGGTTTTTCCTGCTAAAAGCAAATCATCCACATATTGTGTTAAAGTAATTTGAGGATTAGTTTCGTAATTACTTAGAACCTGCTCCAGGGCTTGCCCAAACAAATTAGGGGATTCTGTAAACCCTTGTGGTAAAACAGTCCATCGGAGTTGTTGTTTCCTATGGATATCTGGGTCTTCCCACTTGAAGGCAAAAAAGTCTCTACATTCTTCTTTAAGGGGGCATGCCCAAAATGCATCTTTCAGGTCTATAACCGTATACCATTTAGCCTCAGGTGACAGCTGACTAAGTATGGTATCGGGGTTAGCTACAATTGGGAACCTGGTAATTGTTCTTTTGTTTATTTCTCTTAAATCTTGTACCAATCTATAAGTACCGTCTGGTTTCTTTACGGGCAGTATGGGGGTATTATAGGGAGACATACAAGGCTCCAGTAACCTTTGATTTATTAGCCTCTGGATTACTGGTCGGAGTCCTTGCCTCCCTTCCTGTGACATTGGATATTGCTTGACTCTAACAGGGATTTCTGGATTCCGTATGCTCACTTCAAAAGGAGCAATATCTAGTTTTCCTACTGATTCTGGGGTATACCAAACTTCAGGGTTGATTTTGGCCTCATCTTCAATAGTAAGGGTGCATAATTTTATAACTAATTCTTGATTCTCTACTTCTAAATTGACTCCTAATTCAACCATCATATCTCAGCCCAGTAAATTATATTCAGCTTCGGGAACTAATAAAAAGGATCCAACAGTTAATCGAGAGTCTGATTCTATTTCCACATTTTTAATTACTGGGACCTTAAAGGGCTCTCCCTTAGCTCCTATCACTTATAAGTTCTCTGGGGATGGTTTACACCCCCAGGGTACCGTTTGGACAGTAGATCTTTCTGCCCCAGAATCCACAAGGAATTCTACTTCTTGTCGCTGGGGACCTAATTTCAATTTTATCAAGGGCTCGGTTCCTTTATGAGTCCCCAGCAAATAGAGCCCCTGACCCCCCTAATCTTCTTGGAACATTTGCTCATCCTGCATTCGCTTCCTACAATTCCTCTTCAGATGCCCTTTTTTCTGGCAATAAAAACACTCCACCTGCCTCAAGTCCCTTGTCACAACTTCTCTGGGTTGTCCTTCTTGGTGAGGTGGCTTTCTTTTAGGTCTGTTATACGACCTAGGGGGTTGTGCCTGGATTCCTCTCTGCCCTTCTCGGACTGCTGCCATCAGAATCTTTGCCTGCCGCCGATGGGTTTCCTCTTCCCTCCGCACATGCACTTTCTGAGCTTCCCTCAGCAATTCGTCCAGCCCCCTATCTTGCCAATCATCTAACTTCTCTAGCTTTCTTCTAATATCTGGAAAGGCCTTTGCTACAAACTGTGTTTTCAATAGAGCCTGTCCCACAGGGGTACTGGGGTCTACCCCGGAATAAAGTTGCAGATTTTTTCTAAGTCTCTCGAGCCACTCTGTTGGTGTCTCATCCTTCTTTTGTTGTTCCATGAAGGCCTTATTAATATTTTGCCCCCTGGGAACAGATTCCCTGATTCCCTGAACTATTATGGCTCTCAGATCGGACATATGTGTCCGATGCTCAGCATTCTGATTGTCCCAATCCGGCCGTTGGGTGGGCCATTTAATATCTGCAGCGGGACCTTGTTGGTGTTGTTGATCCCAAATCCGCATCCCAGCCCTACGGATCATTTCCCTTTCTTCCGCTGTAAATAATATGCTTAAGATGGATTGTAATTCCTCCCATGTATAAAGGCTTGGACCTAAAAACTGATCTAATTTCTCAGCCACCCCTAAAGGGTCTTCTAATAAATTCCCCATTTCTTTCTTAAAATCCCGTACGTCCCCTGAACTCAGGGGCATAGACACAAATCCCATCCCCGGCTGCGGTCCTCCCATGGGGAGTTCTCGCAAGGGGTACAGCTGATCAGGTCGCCCACCTCCCCTCGTTTGACTCCTCGTGACCCTTCGGGTTTCTTCTGGGGAACTAGGAGGGTTTAGATCCCAGTCTGGGGTCGTCGGAGAGGGGCTATGAGGAGGGGCTGGTGTTGGGTTTTGAGCCGGAGCTGAGGGAATATAGGGGGGAGGAGAAACGGGAAGTTCCTCCAGTGTTTTGCTTTTCTTCCTCGAACCCTTCTCTTTCAAGGTAAATATCATGGTCCGAGTATCTGGTCTTATCCATAAACTAGCATACTCACTTTCTTCTAAACTAAAGGGCTCCTTTGAATTCACATATATATTTAGAGCCTGACATATCCAATTTTCAAAAGACCCGTATACTGGCCAATAAAGGTGGTCTCCTCTAATCTGCTTCCCACCCCATACTTGCATACAGTAATGTACCATTTTTTTTCTCGACTTTTGCCTTTTCTGGAGGGCCAATCGTTCCAATACTTAATCATTAATCCTAAAGGGCTATCGGGCGGTATATCTGGTAACTGTACCGTAGAGCCCTCTATGGGATCAGAAGACTTGCTCTTTTTCTGTCTCATCTTCCGGAGCACCCACCCCAGTCACTCTCTTTCTTTCCGCACGGGACCGCACTCACACCACCCGAGTCTTTAACTGCTAGGACGGTTGTCCCTTCGCAGCGGGCGGCCCAGTCGGCCGACGGGTGCCCCGTTTCGGTCCCCTATTACAACTCTCTCTCTCCGCAGGGGACCGCACTCACACCACCCGAGTCTTTAACTGCTAGGACGGTTGTCCCTTCGCAGCGGGCGGCCCAGTCGGCCGACGGGTGCCCCGTTTCGGTCCCCTGTTACACAATCACCCTCATGGAGGGTCCGCACTCACTCCGTCCCCTGTTACACAAGGACCCCCTCTCCTGGAGGGTCCGCACTCCCCTGGGGACTTCTCACGTGCTCCGGGTATCCCACCCCAACCGAACGGAACCGCATACATATACTCACTCAGTCCTGAGTCTTCGTTCGGATCTTCGTGCACAAAGTTTACGGGGTACTGCAGTTCTTTTGCTTACTTGTCCTGATTTAGGGTTCGGAAATACAGGTTCTGGTAGGGGAACTACCCACTCAGGGGCCATCCGAAGATGGGATGGGGCGCCTCCCCTGAGTCAGAGTCCCGAAACCAGGGAAGCCTGTATCCGAGTCACGGCACCAAATTGTTACAGGTAAACGCGACAAATTGACAACCACTCGGGCCGGGTTGCATAAATTCCAATTTAATAAAATAATTGAGCAAGTTACAAGTAAGCAAAACAGCGCTGGGCGGCCGAGGGAATCTCCTGCTCCACCAACGGCGCGCGCAATCCCCCCCTCACAGTCTCCTTATATGCAATTCCAGCTCCAGGTATATGTGGCACTTCCTGTAACTTCTGCGGTTGCGCCGGCTGTTGCTAGGGGGTCTTCTTCAGCCCTCTGCATTGTGAGTGGTGACCCTCAGGTCACGCATATATTTTACAACTTTCGAAGTCGTGCTATATTTCACAGTTGTGTGACATCGCCATCACCATATTAGGCTATCTAAACTAACATTGCCGCTTTGCTATCTCAACTCCCTTATCTCAGGCAGGGTACATGCCCCCACCACAGGATGTAGGATGTTCCCACAGATGTTTCCAAGGCTGTTTCTTACTTTGATGTAACCAATTAGCACACATCACAGTCCAGGATGTTTCAAGGCTGTTTCTCAATTTGATGTAACAAATTAGCACATATCACAAGCCCGCCCCTTCGGGAGTAAGCGCAAAAAACCGCTCGCTCGTCCGGCTTTGCTCTTTGTCAGCATTTGCTATTGTCGGTTCCGCCTCTGTAACAAAGACAGAAAATTGCATTTCGCTTCCAACAAAACACTTCGATTTACACGCGTTCTTTTTCTCTTTCCCGTGTTTTTTTTTTTTTTTTTTCTTTCCCCCCTTTCTTTCTTTTTCCTTCTTTCCCTCAAAGGAAAGGTCTTAATACACCGCTTTGCATCGTACGTTACGGGGTAAGCCGTTTGGAAGCACTACAGGGCCGACGCCGCGCCGCAACCCTGCTCCGGGGCCCGCCTGCCCCCCCGCTCCGCTCCACCGCGCCGCCTCCGCAGGGGCGAGCGCGTGCCCCGGCCCGCGCTGCCAACGAACTGGCGCCCTAAACGCCGCGCACGCAAAACGCAAAGTCACACCCGCGCTCCCAGCGCGGCGCCGGGTCCCAGCCCGCCCCCACCCCCACTCGCCCCGCACCGCCGCCTCCACGCAGCGACGGCCGCAGCGGGCAGGATGCAGCCCGACGCCCCCCGAACCTATGCGTTCGCCTCACCCGGGGGCCCCACATCCTTCACTCCACGCCACCTCCGCACTCACCCGCCGCCGCCGCCGAGCGAAAACGCCCTCCCTGCTCACCGCCATCTTGCTTCCCCGCCGCCGCGCATGCGCCGCTCGCCAACGGACTGCGGCGGCAGTGGCGCTTGAGCACCGCGCACGTGCCGGCTCGGACAGCGCGGGGGGGGGGAGCGAGGGGAGTGGGAGGGGCGGGGGGGAGCGGGAGGGGAGCAGAGGGAGCCCGAGGGGCGGGGGGGAGCGAGGGGAGCCCGAGGGGCGGGGCGGAGTGCGAGGGGAGCGCGAGAGGTGGGGGGGAGCGTGAGGGGAGCAGGGGGGCCCGAGGAGCGGGGGGAGCACGAGGGGAGCCCGAGAAGCGGGGGGGGAGCGCGGGGGCGGGGGGGAGCGCGAGGGGAGCAAGGGGAGCCCGAGAGGAGCCTGAGAAGCAGGGGGGAGCGCGAGAAGCGGGGGGGAGCGCGAGGGGAGCAGGGGGAGTGCGAGGGGCGGGGCAGAGCGCGAGGGGAGCAAGGGGAGCCCGAGGAGCGGGGGGGAGCGTGAGAGGAGCCTGAGAAGCAGGGGGGAGCCCGAGAAGCGGGGGGGAGCGCGAGGGGAGCCCGAGAAGCGGGGGGGAGCGCGAGGGGAGCAGGGGGAGCCCGAGGGGCGGGGCGGAGCGCGAGGGGAGCGCGAGGGGCGGGGCGGAGCGCGAGGGGAGCAGGGGGAGCGCGAGGGGAGCAGGGGGAGCCCGAGGGGCGGGGCGGAGCGCGAGGGGAGCCCGAGAAGCGGGGGGGAGCGCGAGGGGCGGGGCGGAGCGCGAGGGGAGCAGGGGGAGCCCGAGGAGCGGGGGGGGAGCGCGAGGGGCGGGTGGAGCGGGGAATCCCGAGGGGCGGGGGGGAGCCGGGGAGCCCGAGGGGCGGGGGGGAGCACGAAGGGAGGCGAGACCCGCAATGGCATGCTCGCGCCACGGCGCTGCAGCCGGGCGGCTCACGCGTGCGAACCGCAGCCCGCCGCGGCAGCCCGGGACTCCCAGCGAGCGCCCCGAGGCTGCCCGAGCCCGTGGCCGCTCCAAGAGCACCGGGAAGGGGCGACGAGCACGCTCCATTCGCTTACCCGTTACCGAAACGGCGGAGAGCAGCAGCAAACATGGCGACCGGCACTGAGCATGTGCGCGCCGGCTGTCACAGGGTGGCAGCAGTGAGCACGGCGGAACCCAGTACGCACGCGAGCCCCCCCCACAGGGTGCAGTACCGCTTTTTGGACACAGGGTGGCAGCAGTGAGCGCGGCGGAACGCTGTGCGCGTGCGCGCCCCCCCCACCGGGTGCAGTACCGCTTTTTGGACACAGGGTGGCAGCAGTGAGCACGGCGGAACCCAGTGCGCACACGAGCCCCCCCACAGGGTGCAGTACCGATTTTTGGACACAGGGTGGCAGCAGTGAGCACGGAGGAACCCAGTGCGCACGCGCGCCTCCCCCACCGGGTGCAGTACCGCTTTTTGGACACAGGGTGGCAGCAGTGAGCGCGGCGGAACGCTGTGCGCACGCGCGCCCCCCCCACAGGGTGCAGTACCGATTTTTGGACACAGGGTGGCAGCAGTGAGCACGGCGGAACCCAGTGCGCATGCGCGCCCCCCTTTATCGTGCCGTACCGCTTTTTGGACGCCCCGAGGGCAGCAGGGCGCGCGGCCGGCCGCCGTGCGCCTGCGCGCCCCCCTTTCCGTGCCGTACTGCTTTTTTGACGCCCCGAGGGCAGCAGGGCGCGCGGCCGCCCCCGGCACGCGCACACCGCTGCAGAGCCCCCCCGCCCGCCCTTTGCAGACATTTCACCACCCTCGCCTCGGCTCATCTGCCCTTATTTACAGCGCCTGCTGCGAGGCGCAGCGTCGCCGCGTGTCGTGCTCGAGCCGCTGCTCCTAGAGGCTTCCGTAACAGCGCTTTCCTTTGAACATCGTTGCAAAATACTCCACAGACAAAAAAGAGTCAGAGGCTGCACTTAAAAAAACAAAACGAAAACAAAAAAACCACCCACCTACTTAACGGGACAATTTGCAAGCGTTCCAAGAAGCAGCCGTTCTTCTTTAGAACTTTCGACCTCTCGCCTTTACTGATCGTTAAACAAAATAAACAGCCCAAAGCAAGCCGCGCTATTTGCTTGACAGACTGCTCGGTTTTTATTATTAAACGGTACGAGATGCTGGCACGCGGCATGTCTTCTTCGGATTCTTGGGCTGACGTTCCTTCGGCCGCACGCACGCGGTCAAAGGCGTCTTTTTCACGTCCCGCCGTCAGGGCCTCCCCAGCAATTCCCGCAGCGACTCCCCCCTCGGGACAAACAGCTCGAGGACACGCACGGTCTTGCTAAAAGAACGGGGGGGGGGGGGGGGGGGAAACAAACGCGTGCGCTGAGCGCGGCACTCGCAGACCCGATCTTCGGGTCCAAAAGAAAACTCTCTAAAGCGGACCAGGCGGGCCAAAGAGGTCCCTTCTTTGCGCCACGCTTCTTTCCTCGCACAGACGTCGGCCGCCTCTGCCCGCTCTCACGGTATCCCCTACCGGCAAGGACACGGCGAAACGTTTCGGAAACGACGGCGTTTCCCAGAAGCGTTTCCGCCGCCTTGGGAAAACGGCCGAAGGAGAGGCTCACGCGGGGCGCGTAGCTAGAAAGAACGCTCCGCACAAAGGCCTAAAATGACCAGCCCGGAGCAGGGATCCCGGGCTCTCCGGGAGCGCAGGAGTTCTCACGTCCTTACTGAGCAGAGACCGCTGCCCGTGAAACACGAGACGCCGCAGCGACGCCGATCGTTGGAGGGAAGCCTGCAATAAGAGCGAAAGAAAAGCAGACGTTGAGGACAAAGACCAAGTTACGAGCCCCTCGCGATTCAGACACGCTTCTAGATTTACCGCCTATTTCAAGGCGCGCCTTCGGCAATTCCGTCCAATTGATTTTCCCCGAAGCCCGAGACGCGGACGAAACGCCTCTCAAAGGAAGGTACGGCATAACCGCTCTGGCCTATAAACTACCGCTTTCGACGCAGGAAAAGCACAGGGAAAGCACTAGCGTTCCCCCCAAGAAACCACGTCCAAGCGGACCGATGAAGTAGGCCCCAAGTCTGAAAGCGGACCTAAAGGAGCCCGTTTGGCGGTCGCGAGCTGGAATACACCGTTCTCCTTCTCACTAACAACCTCCCGGAGAGACCGGCAGCTGTACAGCGCCTTCTACGCTACACGGAGGAGTCGGATAGCGGGCAGATGCCGCGTCCCGAATGCGCAACTAGAGATTGGAACGCACGGACGTAAACAAACGCCCGTGACGTAGCGGAGGTCTAGCGTATTCACGTTTACCGTGCGTCAGTTCTCCTCTGCGGACAGGCCGTTCCATCTTCTTTACTCGTTAGCTGACAGACGCCCTAGGAGAAAGCAAAGAAAGGAAGAAATTCAAAAGGAAATGAAACAGATCGGAGGGAGCCTCAAAGGCTTTGATCCATCCCCCCAGGCAGCCGAACCACCTTCGCAAAGGCACACCTCAAAAGACACGTCCTTCCGGGATCGCTGCACAGCCCAGCCAGAAAAGAGGAACAGAAACAAACAGAACGAGAAGGCTGCAGAGGGGGACGGAGGGCCGGAAAGGAGCCTGCTGTCCAGCGATGGTATCTTACCGCTCCTTGCGCGTTAGCAGCCCCTTTCAGATGCTTAAGCCCAAATTCTCTCAGCCCTTAACAGCTTCAGTACCCGCGGCACCTAGTTTTTCCACGCTCTCCAGTCTTCCTCGCTCTTTCCCGTCTCGGGCGAAAAGCCTCCCAGACCCCGTCTGCACTTACGCGCTTCCTTAAAACAGGATCGCCGAAATCAACCGAACGGGCTGAGCTGCTCCTCTTCCGCTCGCCGGCCCTCGGAACGTCAGCCTGCAAACGAATCGGACCACCGAGGTCACCGGCAGAGTCTCCTTTCGGAGCTCGGCCCCCCCCCAAGCTTTAACGACGGTTTCCCAAGCGGGGCAAACGCAGGGCCTCCCTTCGGCCCCGGAACGGTTTTTATCGCGGGCTCCCAAGTCGCCGTTACGACACTAAGCGGCAAAGCAAGGCAAAGACAGCTGGGGTCGCAGCTTACCCACCTAGGCACGAAAATTCTTCTTTGAGGCCTCCCTCGCTGCTTTTGCCAGGTAAACACACCAAAACAAAGCTCCCGACAGGCAGCTGAGGCTTCACATGGACCTCGGGGCCCCGCTAGCAACGGCGACGCCGGAGCCGCCGGGCTACCAGGCGCTATTCCCCCCCCCTCCCCTCCCCTCCCCTCCCCTCCCCTGCCCTGCCGGCCCGCGAACCGCGGCTTATTACTCACGAGTCCGGGAAGGACGCCGCCGACCTTCCCGCGGCCGAAGGCTCCTCGTCAGGAGCGGGCAGAGAACCTTTCCGCCGGCATTCGGAGTCTCCCGGCCGCTCTCGACACCCGATAACTTGCCGAGAAAGGGCTGAGGGCGGGAGCCTGCAGTTCTTCACGGCAGCACACAGTCGTTCCCCGATGTGCCGAACGCCTAGCATTAACACAATTTAGAAATACAAAAATACCACCGCTACAGGGCGCAAAGCCAAGCTGAAATTTCGGCAGCCAAAGCAAACCTCTGCGCGCCCGACAGAACGAGCCACGTGCATCGGCGCCTACAGCTCCTCAAGGCTAGCGAGGCCTCGTGGGCGACGTTCCTCTGGCAGGCTGCGCAGCTGAACTCCCCCGTGTCGCCTAAGAGTCCGTGACGTGACGTATTCAAAGCTCAGCAGAAATTAACAATCCAAAGTTGTTTCTAAGCACAAAAGCGGATCTACTACACGAGAAGGAAGGAGTCCTAATTCCGCAAGGCTTTACCTTTTCTTCGAGCTGCCGTCTTCCTGCTGCCCCAAAGACCATTGCCAGGCAATTAACCTGGGGTCGCGCTAAATGAGCCTTCCTGAAAGCCACCTCTTCGTTTTACAATTCGCACGCTTGCCTCTCCCTCTCTCTCTGGCCACCTGACCGCCGTTCCCCGAAGACGGGAATTTGCCGTCTTGGAGCTCTTAAAGCACGACGCTTCACAGATGCAGAGAGTCACGCGCACGGAAACGGATGGACGCAGCGTCCTTTCCGTAACGCGTACGCACCTTCCGTTAGATGTCGCTCATCTGTTATTCCGATCGCTATTACCGGCGAACCTTCCTCACCGGGAGGAACGGGCTTTCCCTTTCGGGGCGACGGAGACGGCTCTCGCTCGGTTCCCTTTAATTTTATTACTTCGGCTCGCTTACGTTTCTCTGTCTCTTCAGCTTCAGCCGTGGCAACGAATCTAAAAATTAAATATCCTATCTTTCCTTTTCTACGTACGCGTGTACGATAACAAAACAAAATACAAACGACCGAAGCAAAACTAAGGCAGCTACGGTTAACAAGAGGCGCAGGGCAGCAACGGGTCGCTTAGTCCTCAGCGCTGCCTCCGGGAGGGAGGCCGAAAGAACGAACGTTCCGCATCAAGAGTTACCTTGGTTACCCGGGCCAGAACGCCTCCTACTGTCGCAGCTTCTGGGGAGATCGAGGGTCCGCTGCTGCATTTTTGCTTCCTCCTTTCAGCCTGTTACAGGTAAACGCGACAAATTGACAACCACTCGGGCCGGGTTGCATAAATTCCAATTTAATAAAATAATTGAGCAAGTTACAAGTAAGCAAAACAGCGCTGGGCGGCCGAGGGAATCTCCTGCTCCACCAACGGCGCGCGCAATCCCCCCCTCACAGTCTCCTTATATGCAATTCCAGCTCCAGGTATATGTGGCACTTCCTGTAACTTCTGCGGTTGCGCCGGCTGTTGCTAGGGGGTCTTCTTCAGCCCTCTGCATTGTGAGTGGTGACCCTCAGGTCACGCATATATTTTACAACTTTCGAAGTCGTGCTATATTTCACAGTTGTGTGACATCGCCATCACCATATTAGGCTATCTAAACTAACATTGCCGCTTTGCTATCTCAACTCCCTTATCTCAGGCAGGGTACATGCCCCCACCACAGGATGTAGGATGTTCCCACAGATGTTTCCAAGGCTGTTTCTTACTTTGATGTAACCAATTAGCACACATCACAGTCCAGGATGTTTCAAGGCTGTTTCTCAATTTGATGTAACAAATTAGCACATATCACAATCCCCCCTTTTTGTTTTGGTCCCTTCTAATTTGTTCATCAAATCGAGCAACAACCTCCTGTGCCAGGGAGAGCATAGGGTTATGCTTACTCTCATCTTCATTTAGTTGTTCATATTGACTTCTTATCAACAGTAGGTGGGCAGCTTCGAGTCTGCTTTTTGCTAAGTTAATTATTTTATTTACTATACACGGTCCAAAGGTCAACACTAGTACTAGTAAAGCCAATGGGCCCGCGATGGTAGACAATAAGGTTGTTAGCCAGGGAGAATGACTGAACCATGATTCATACCACCCTTGCTGGGCTTCTCTTTCCTTTTTACGTTTTTCAAGGCCTTCTCTCAATTTCGCCATAGTATCCCTGACAACTCCTGTATGATCCGCATAAAAACAACATTCTTCTCCTAGGGCTGCACACAATCCTCCCTGTTGCAAAAATAAGAGGTCCATCCCTCTTCTGTTCTGTAAAACTACTTCTGATAGCGATGTCAACGATTTTTCTAAGGCTGTAATGGATTTTTCTATTCGTTCTAAGTCCTCATCCACTGCTGCTCGTAGGGTGCTAAGGCTCTGCTGCTGCACCACTAAGGAGGAGATTCCAGTTCCCGCTCCTACTGCCCCTAGGCCCAGTAAGGTGGCTATGGTAATTGCGGTGATTGGTTCTCTCTTTACTCGGACCGGATGAGGGGTGTCCCAATGGTCGTACATCACATTTTCTGGGTGGTACAAGATCCTGGGAACTACCTCTATTTGTATACAATATTCTTGGGACTCACCAAGTACCCTTAGGGAGACACAGGGAGTTAGGCCCGTTTTTGAACATATCCACCTAGCTCCTTGGGTGGGAATAATCCATCCAATTTCGGAGGTGTAGGTTTGCAGTGTCACAGACCCACACAGCTTTTTCTTTGATTTTGGTATTTTACCAATACACATTCCCATTCCCGTAACTTGCTCCATGGTCAACCCCTTCTTCTTATCTTCCCATTGACACTGTGAGCCGGGATCATTGCTCACAGTATATGTCATATTTACTCCTATTGCTTCATAAAAAGGGGTCTTATGTCGTAGCATAACCAGCAATGGGTGGTTATACTAGGGGTTGTAGCATTTAATACTTTGTAGGTTGCCTGTACAATCTTCCACAGAGGATTGTCTACCCCCTCTGTGGCTTTACTTTCTGAGATTACAACAGTATCTTTCGGGGTGGGGTGGCTCATAGGAATACTTGTCAAATTCATTATCGCAGCCGTTGGTTTGATTCTTAATTTTGCTCCTTTAACGGCTAGATTCGGCCCTATTGCTTGAGGAGCAGGTTGCACACTTTCTTTCTTTATGAAAATCAATCCACCCCTATCGGTCCCGGGCTCCCAGTACCGGACTCCCCAGGTCTTTCCCAAAAACCACCCTGGATCTTCAGGACGGGTGATATTTATCATTAAATGTTTACAGTCCGAATGGGAGGACGGACGCGTACCTCCAGAAGAGTCTCGTTTGGGGGGTGTACAACCATAGGGTCCCCACTGGGTCTGAATAAACTTATCTGATCCTGCGCCGGGTGTCCAATCAGAGGCTATAGTTTCACATCCCCAATAAGCACAATAATAAGAGTTTGGGTAGTTACAGTATCCTCGCCCAGGATTAGAACTAGGGCAAAAGTAAAACCCCTTTAGATTTAAACATGGCTCAATGGGTACCAATTCACACAAGGTAGGTGTGAATGTAGGGTTCCCGGGTACGCTTCGTACTTGGATCACTGTTTGATCTTCCCATCTCATTAATGACCATTTAAAGGGTTGGTGTACATTATGTTCCCCTTGGATTCGTCTTCCTAATAAGCCCAGCACAATCATCTTCCAGAGGAGTAGTGGACCCATGGCTTGGTCAACGGATATTTTACGAACCCTTAATGCCTTGGAGGGGCGGTCCGTGATGCCAAGTGTCTCTGGGACTTTAAAGAGTCTGGGTCTTACAATTTTGGGTATTCCTGCTTAGGAGGTGGCTTATCGGCCTCGATCCCCACAAGTTCTATACGTCTCTGCCTCCCCTGCCTACTCTTTTGCTTCAGAGCAGCAGGGTGTACCGTCTTCTCGGCAGCAGCCGTATTCTTCAGGGGAACCTCCTGTATGAGCCTTTTAGATTTTTTTAAAGGCTTCCCAATTCCCAAGAGTGACACTCAACATACGGCGCGGTCCGCCTATAATTGGTGTTTTCAATTTTAGCCTTATGTGATTTGGGGTGGTTGGCGTGGGTACAACCTTTCTCTGGTTGTACTCCTTTTAACAAAGGCTTCCCACCGTTCTACCGATCTTTTCTTAAGATCTTTTAATGTCCAATAAGTCAATTTTGTCGTAACAAGGGCGGCAAATGCCGTTAGGGAGATACCCGTACTAACAATGAGTCCACTACTTCCCTTTACAAACCCTACATGCATAACACACAAAGGGATAACAAATACTATGTGGGGTTATAACAAATACTATGTTAGGTTTTACAAAAGGTGGTCTCACTTATCGAGGTTTCCAGGTTTCTTCTTAAAGGTTACTTTTAAATTGTCCGGGTTTCCAAAGGCTTCCCACGATGATTCTGAAATCGGTCCTTTAATTCTGCTGGCATGTGTCCATCCTCGCTCTGTGGTGCGAATAGCAGTGTCTGTGGTAAGCAAAACAAGGAAAGGTCCCTCCCAGCGGGGAGTCAAGGATGAGTCTTTCCAGGTTTTAATTAAAACCTTGTCTCCAGGGTTAACTCGGTGAATGGCTACATCTAGTGGAGGTCTCTGTGCTATTAGTCCTTTCTTTATCAATTCTTGTCTTCTCTTCATAAGCTCTGTAATATATTTCTGTAATAATCTCTCTTCTACTTTAGGATGTTCTTTTGGTATTTCTAAATCATATGGCATCCCATATAACATTTCAAAAGGGGAGACTCCTGTGTCAGTTCTGGGCTGAGTTCGTATATTCAACAAAGCTAAGGGTAAACACTTGATCCAATTCATCTGGGTTTCCATCATTAGCTTTGTTAACTGTTTTTTTATTTCCCCATTCATCCTTTCTACCTTTCCTGAACTTTGAGGATGCCAGGGAGTGTGATACTCCCACTTGATTCCTAAAGGATCTAATGTTTCTTTAATGACCTTGGATGTAAAATGTGGCCCCCTGTCTGAGTCTATGACCAATACATTCCCATACCGGGGTATGATATTTTCTAACAATATCTTGGTTACCGATTTCGCAGTTGCTCGGGCTACGGGAAAAGCTTCTACAAAGTAAGTTAAATGATCTACTATAACTAATAGGTATTTATACCTGCCCACTTCTGGGAGTTCTGTAAAGTCAACCTGTATTTTCTCAAATGGTCTCCTGGCTATGGATCGTCCCCCTGGGACCTTTTTTTCTGAGGTGCTGCTTGTTAACCTTCTGACAGGTCAAACATTCTCCCACTAGTCTTTTTGCTATGTCATATATTCCAATGCACATATATTTAGTTCCAAACTGGTCTACTAATGCTTGCACTCCCCAGTGAGTCTGTCGGTGGAATTCTTTCATGATTCTCCAAGCTACGCCTTTGGATACAATTTCTCTATCATCGGGCAGCACCCATTTACCTTCTTTTTCTAGGGCTCCTATCTGTCGTAATTTATCTATTTCCTGTTTAGTAAAACTCATCCTGGTATCTAGTTTATCTTGGCCCTCTTTTCCTTCAGACAATAGGTGTAAAGCTGCTTTTTTTGCTTCTTCATCTGCTAGATTATTTCCCCTTATGTGGTAAAATGTGCCTTTTTGATGGCCCCTAACATGTACTACTGCGATTCTCCGAGGTCCCCTCAGAGCTTCTAAAGTTTTTCTGATTAATTTTTCGTGCACTAAATTCTTCCCTTGTGAATTAATCAGTCCCCTTTCTTCCCACATTTTCCCAAATGTGTGTACTACTCCATAAGCATATTTAGAGTCGGTGTATATAGTCCCTATTTTGCCCTTTAAAATTTCTAAGGCTCTAAAAACTGCATACAATTCACAAGCCTGGGCCGACCAAGTTTTGTGTAGGGGCCCTGATTCTATTAACTCTAGAGACTTTCCATCTACAATAGCATACCCTGATCTGCGTTTCCCTTCAACTACGCGAGAGGATCCGTCCACAAAGAATTTAGTCCCCTCTGGTAACTCTTCTTCTTCTAAATCTTCTCTTATTTTAGTTTGGTATTCTATTAGACGCATGCAATCATGTCTTAATTGACCACTGGGTTCCCCATACAGGAACTGGGCTGGATTCTGCAAGCTTGTAGTCTCAATTTCCAACTTTGGAGAATGGATTAAAATGCCCTCGTATTTTAATAGTCTGGCATCGGTTATCCATTTTTCGGCTTTTTGTTGTAATACTCCTCGTATATTATGAGGGGTATATATTTTTAATTCTCCTCCAAAGGTTATCTTTTTAGCCTCTTCTACTAATAAGGCTGTAGCTACAATGGCTTGTAGGCAAGTGGGCCATCCCCGACTGACGGGGTCTAGCAATTTTGAAAAATACCCTATAGGTTTCTTTTTCCCTGCCCATTCCTGTGTTAGGACTCCAAAGGCTGTTCCTTCCTGTGTATTAATAAACATGTAGAATGGTCTCTTAATATCTGGTAAACTCAAAACAGGTGCATTCACCAAGTCAGCCTTCAATTCTTCGAGGCTTTGATTATCGGTTTGAGTCCATTTTATTAGCCCATCTACTATTAGTTTTTTTATATAAAAATTTTACTTTATTGCTATAATTTTCAATCCATTGTCTGCAATACCCTAATAACCCCAGCAATTGTCGGACCTGTCTTTTGCTCTTCGGGGGTCTTATTGACAGTATACCATTTACCCTTTCAGGGTCCAATTTTTTGTGCCCTTGCTAAGCCAATGTCCCAAATACTTCACCTCTTCTTCCGTAAATTGCAACTTTGATTTCGATACTTTCAATCCCTTTAAACTTAGGAAATTTAACAACTTAATACTCTCACATCTAACTTCCTCCTGGGTTTTTCCTGCTAAAAGCAAATCATCCACATATTGTGTTAAAGTAATTTGAGGATTAGTTTCGTAATTACTTAGAACCTGCTCCAGGGCTTGCCCAAACAAATTAGGGGATTCTGTAAACCCTTGTGGTAAAACAGTCCATCGGAGTTGTTGTTTCCTATGGATATCTGGGTCTTCCCACTTGAAGGCAAAAAAGTCTCTACATTCTTCTTTAAGGGGGCATGCCCAAAATGCATCTTTCAGGTCTATAACCGTATACCATTTAGCCTCAGGTGACAGCTGACTAAGTATGGTATCGGGGTTAGCTACAATTGGGAACCTGGTAATTGTTCTTTTGTTTATTTCTCTTAAATCTTGTACCAATCTATAAGTACCGTCTGGTTTCTTTACGGGCAGTATGGGGGTATTATAGGGAGACATACAAGGCTCCAGTAACCTTTGATTTATTAGCCTCTGGATTACTGGTCGGAGTCCTTGCCTCCCTTCCTGTGACATTGGATATTGCTTGACTCTAACAGGGATTTCTGGATTCCGTATGCTCACTTCAAAAGGAGCAATATCTAGTTTTCCTACTGATTCTGGGGTATACCAAACTTCAGGGTTGATTTTGGCCTCATCTTCAATAGTAAGGGTGCATAATTTTATAACTAATTCTTGATTCTCTACTTCTAAATTGACTCCTAATTCAACCATCATATCTCAGCCCAGTAAATTATATTCAGCTTCGGGAACTAATAAAAAGGATCCAACAGTTAATCGAGAGTCTGATTCTATTTCCACATTTTTAATTACTGGGACCTTAAAGGGCTCTCCCTTAGCTCCTATCACTTATAAGTTCTCTGGGGATGGTTTACACCCCCAGGGTACCGTTTGGACAGTAGATCTTTCTGCCCCAGAATCCACAAGGAATTCTACTTCTTGTCGCTGGGGACCTAATTTCAATTTTATCAAGGGCTCGGTTCCTTTATGAGTCCCCAGCAAATAGAGCCCCTGACCCCCCTAATCTTCTTGGAACATTTGCTCATCCTGCATTCGCTTCCTACAATTCCTCTTCAGATGCCCTTTTTTCTGGCAATAAAAACACTCCACCTGCCTCAAGTCCCTTGTCACAACTTCTCTGGGTTGTCCTTCTTGGTGAGGTGGCTTTCTTTTAGGTCTGTTATACGACCTAGGGGGTTGTGCCTGGATTCCTCTCTGCCCTTCTCGGACTGCTGCCATCAGAATCTTTGCCTGCCGCCGATGGGTTTCCTCTTCCCTCCGCACATGCACTTTCTGAGCTTCCCTCAGCAATTCGTCCAGCCCCCTATCTTGCCAATCATCTAACTTCTCTAGCTTTCTTCTAATATCTGGAAAGGCCTTTGCTACAAACTGTGTTTTCAATAGAGCCTGTCCCACAGGGGTACTGGGGTCTACCCCGGAATAAAGTTGCAGATTTTTTCTAAGTCTCTCGAGCCACTCTGTTGGTGTCTCATCCTTCTTTTGTTGTTCCATGAAGGCCTTATTAATATTTTGCCCCCTGGGAACAGATTCCCTGATTCCCTGAACTATTATGGCTCTCAGATCGGACATATGTGTCCGATGCTCAGCATTCTGATTGTCCCAATCCGGCCGTTGGGTGGGCCATTTAATATCTGCAGCGGGACCTTGTTGGTGTTGTTGATCCCAAATCCGCATCCCAGCCCTACGGATCATTTCCCTTTCTTCCGCTGTAAATAATATGCTTAAGATGGATTGTAATTCCTCCCATGTATAAAGGCTTGGACCTAAAAACTGATCTAATTTCTCAGCCACCCCTAAAGGGTCTTCTAATAAATTCCCCATTTCTTTCTTAAAATCCCGTACGTCCCCTGAACTCAGGGGCATAGACACAAATCCCATCCCCGGCTGCGGTCCTCCCATGGGGAGTTCTCGCAAGGGGTACAGCTGATCAGGTCGCCCACCTCCCCTCGTTTGACTCCTCGTGACCCTTCGGGTTTCTTCTGGGGAACTAGGAGGGTTTAGATCCCAGTCTGGGGTCGTCGGAGAGGGGCTATGAGGAGGGGCTGGTGTTGGGTTTTGAGCCGGAGCTGAGGGAATATAGGGGGGAGGAGAAACGGGAAGTTCCTCCAGTGTTTTGCTTTTCTTCCTCGAACCCTTCTCTTTCAAGGTAAATATCATGGTCCGAGTATCTGGTCTTATCCATAAACTAGCATACTCACTTTCTTCTAAACTAAAGGGCTCCTTTGAATTCACATATATATTTAGAGCCTGACATATCCAATTTTCAAAAGACCCGTATACTGGCCAATAAAGGTGGTCTCCTCTAATCTGCTTCCCACCCCATACTTGCATACAGTAATGTACCATTTTTTTTCTCGACTTTTGCCTTTTCTGGAGGGCCAATCGTTCCAATACTTAATCATTAATCCTAAAGGGCTATCGGGCGGTATATCTGGTAACTGTACCGTAGAGCCCTCTATGGGATCAGAAGACTTGCTCTTTTTCTGTCTCATCTTCCGGAGCACCCACCCCAGTCACTCTCTTTCTTTCCGCACGGGACCGCACTCACACCACCCGAGTCTTTAACTGCTAGGACGGTTGTCCCTTCGCAGCGGGCGGCCCAGTCGGCCGACGGGTGCCCCGTTTCGGTCCCCTATTACAACTCTCTCTCTCCGCAGGGGACCGCACTCACACCACCCGAGTCTTTAACTGCTAGGACGGTTGTCCCTTCGCAGCGGGCGGCCCAGTCGGCCGACGGGTGCCCCGTTTCGGTCCCCTGTTACACAATCACCCTCATGGAGGGTCCGCACTCACTCCGTCCCCTGTTACACAAGGACCCCCTCTCCTGGAGGGTCCGCACTCCCCTGGGGACTTCTCACGTGCTCCGGGTATCCCACCCCAACCGAACGGAACCGCATACATATACTCACTCAGTCCTGAGTCTTCGTTCGGATCTTCGTGCACAAAGTTTACGGGGTACTGCAGTTCTTTTGCTTACTTGTCCTGATTTAGGGTTCGGAAATACAGGTTCTGGTAGGGGAACTACCCACTCAGGGGCCATCCGAAGATGGGATGGGGCGCCTCCCCTGAGTCAGAGTCCCGAAACCAGGGAAGCCTGTATCCGAGTCACGGCACCAAATTGTTACAGGTAAACGCGACAAATTGACAACCACTCGGGCCGGGTTGCATAAATTCCAATTTAATAAAATAATTGAGCAAGTTACAAGTAAGCAAAACAGCGCTGGGCGGCCGAGGGAATCTCCTGCTCCACCAACGGCGCGCGCAATCCCCCCCTCACAGTCTCCTTATATGCAATTCCAGCTCCAGGTATATGTGGCACTTCCTGTAACTTCTGCGGTTGCGCCGGCTGTTGCTAGGGGGTCTTCTTCAGCCCTCTGCATTGTGAGTGGTGACCCTCAGGTCACGCATATATTTTACAACTTTCGAAGTCGTGCTATATTTCACAGTTGTGTGACATCGCCATCACCATATTAGGCTATCTAAACTAACATTGCCGCTTTGCTATCTCAACTCCCTTATCTCAGGCAGGGTACATGCCCCCACCACAGGATGTAGGATGTTCCCACAGATGTTTCCAAGGCTGTTTCTTACTTTGATGTAACCAATTAGCACACATCACAGTCCAGGATGTTTCAAGGCTGTTTCTCAATTTGATGTAACAAATTAGCACATATCACAAGCCCGCCCCTTCGGGAGTAAGCGCAAAAAACCGCTCGCTCGTCCGGCTTTGCTCTTTGTCAGCATTTGCTATTGTCGGTTCCGCCTCTGTAACAAAGACAGAAAATTGCATTTCGCTTCCAACAAAACACTTCGATTTACACGCGTTCTTTTTCTCTTTCCCGTGTTTTTTTTTTTTTTTTTTCTTTCCCCCCTTTCTTTCTTTTTCCTTCTTTCCCTCAAAGGAAAGGTCTTAATACACCGCTTTGCATCGTACGTTACGGGGTAAGCCGTTTGGAAGCACTACAGGGCCGACGCCGCGCCGCAACCCTGCTCCGGGGCCCGCCTGCCCCCCCGCTCCGCTCCGCCGCGCCGCCTCCGCAGGGGCGAGCGCGTGCCCCGGCCCGCGCTGCCAACGAACTGGCGCCCTAAACGCCGCGCACGCAAAACGCAAAGTCACACCCGCGCTCCCAGCGCGGCGCCGGGTCCCAGCCCGCCCCCACCCCCACTCGCCCCGCACCGCCGCCTCCACGCAGCGACGGCCGCAGCGGGCAGGATGCAGCCCGACGCCCCCCGAACCTATGCGTTCGCCTCACCCGGGGGCCCCACATCCTTCACTCCACGCCACCTCCGCACTCACCCGCCGCCGCCGCCGAGCGAAAAAGCCCTCCCTGCTCACCGCCATCTTGCTTCCCCGCCGCCGCGCATGCGCCGCTCGCCAACGGACTGCGGCGGCAGTGATGCTTGAGCACCACGCACGTGCCGGCTCGGACAGCGCGGGGGGGGGGAGCGAGGGGAGTGGGAGGGGCGGGGGGGAGCGGGAGGGGAGCAGAGGGAGCCCGAGGGGCGGGGGGGAGCGAGGGGAGCCCGAGGGGCGGGGCGGAGTGCGAGGGGAGCGCGAGAGGTGGGGGGGAGCGTGAGGGGAGCAGGGGGGCCCGAGGAGCGGGGGGAGCACGAGGGGAGCCCGAGAAGCGGGGGGGGAGCGCGGGGGCGGGGGGGAGCGCGAGGGGAGCAAGGGGAGCCCGAGAGGAGCCTGAGAAGCAGGGGGGAGCGCGAGAAGCGGGGGGGAGCGCGAGGGGAGCAGGGGGAGTGCGAGGGGCGGGGCAGAGCGCGAGGGGAGCAAGGGGAGCCCGAGGAGCGGGGGGGAGCGTGAGAGGAGCCTGAGAAGCAGGGGGGAGCCCGAGAAGCGGGGGGGAGCGCGAGGGGAGCCCGAGAAGCGGGGGGGAGCGCGAGGGGAGCAGGGGGAGCCCGAGGGGCGGGGCGGAGCGCGAGGGGAGCGCGAGGGGCGGGGCGGAGCGCGAGGGGAGCAGGGGGAGCGCGAGGGGAGCAGGGGGAGCCCGAGGGGCGGGGCGGAGCGCGAGGGGAGCCCGAGAAGCGGGGGGGAGCGCGAGGGGCGGGGCGGAGCGCGAGGGGAGCAGGGGGAGCCCGAGGAGCGGGGGGGGAGCGCGAGGGGCGGGTGGAGCGGGGAATCCCGAGGGGCGGGGGGGAGCCGGGGAGCCCGAGGGGCGGGGGGGAGCACGAAGGGAGGCGAGACCCGCAATGGCATGCTCGCGCCGCGGCGCTGCAGCCGGGCGGCTCACGCGTGCGAACCGCAGCCCGCCGCGGCAGCCCGGGACTCCCAGCGAGCGCCCCGAGGCTGCCCGAGCCCGTGGCCGCTCCAAGAGCACCGGGAAGGGGCGACGAGCACGCTCCATTCGCTTACCCGTTACCGAAACGGCGGAGAGCAGCAGCAAACATGGCGACCGGCACTGAGCATGTGCGCGCCGGCTGTCACAGGGTGGCAGCAGTGAGCACGGCGGAACCCAGTACGCACGCGAGCCCCCCCCACAGGGTGCAGTACCGCTTTTTGGACACAGGGTGGCAGCAGTGAGCGCGGCGGAACGCTGTGCGCGTGCGCGCCCCCCCCACCGGGTGCAGTACCGCTTTTTGGACACAGGGTGGCAGCAGTGAGCACGGCGGAACCCAGTGCGCACACGAGCCCCCCCACAGGGTGCAGTACCGATTTTTGGACACAGGGTGGCAGCAGTGAGCGCGGCGGAACGCTGTGCGCGTGCGCGCCCCCCCCACCGGGTGCAGTACCGCTTTTTGGACACAGGGTGGCAGCAGTGAGCGCGGCGGAACGCTGTGCGCACGCGCGCCCCCCCCACAGGGTGCAGTACCGATTTTTGGACACAGGGTGGCAGCAGTGAGCACGGCGGAACCCAGTGCGCATGCGCGCCCCCCTTTATCGTGCCGTACCGCTTTTTGGACGCCCCGAGGGCAGCAGGGCGCGCGGCCGGCCGCCGTGCGCCTGCGCGCCCCCCTTTCCGTGCCGTACTGCTTTTTTGACGCCCCGAGGGCAGCAGGGCGCGCGGCCGCCCCCGGCACGCGCACACCGCTGCAGAGCCCCCCCGCCCGCCCTTTGCAGACATTTCACCACCCTCGCCTCGGCTCATCTGCCCTTACTTACAGCGCCTGCTGCGAGGCGCAGCGTCGCCGCGTGTCGTGCTCGAGCCGCTGCTCCTAGAGGCTTCAGTAACAGCGCTTTCCTTTGAACATCGTTGCAAAATACTCCACAGACAAAAAAGAGTCAGAGGCTGCACTTAAAAAAACAAAACGAAAACAAAAAAACCACCCACCTACTTAACGGGACAATTTGCAAGCGTTCCAAGAAGCAGCCGTTCTTCTTTAGAACTTTCGACCTCTCGCCTTTACTGATCGTTAAACAAAATAAACAGCCCAAAGCAAGCCGCGCTATTTGCTTGACAGACTGCTCGGTTTTTATTATTAAACGGTACGAGATGCTGGCACGCGGCATGTCTTCTTCGGATTCTTGGGCTGACGTTCCTTCGGCCGCACGCACGCGGTCAAAGGCGTCTTTTTCACGTCCCGCCGTCAGGGCCTCCCCAGCAATTCCCGCAGCGACTCCCCCCTCGGGACAAACAGCTCGAGGACACGCACGGTCTTGCTAAAAGAACGGGGGGGGGGGGGGGGAACAAACGCGTGCGCTGAGCGCGGCACTCGCAGACCCGATCTTCGGGTCCAAAAGAAAACTCTCTAAAGCGGACCAGGCGGGCCAAAGAGGTCCCTTCTTTGCGCCACGCTTCTTTCCTCGCACAGACGTCGGCCGCCTCTGCCCGCTCTCACGGTATCCCCTACCGGCAAGGACACGGCGAAACGTTTCGGAAACGACGGCGTTTCCCAGAAGCGTTTCCGCCGCCTTGGGAAAACGGCCGAAGGAGAGGCTCACGCGGGGCGCGTAGCTAGAAAGAACGCTCCGCACAAAGGCCTAAAATGACCAGCCCGGAGCAGGGATCCCGGGCTCTCCGGGAGCGCAGGAGTTCTCACGTCCTTACTGAGCAGAGACCGCTGCCCGTGAAACACGAGACGCCGCAGCGACGCCGATTGTTGGAGGGAAGCCTGCAATAAGAGCGAAAGAAAAGCAGACGTTGAGGACAAAGACCAAGTTACGAGCCCCTCGCGATTCAGACACGCTTCTAGATTTACCGCCTATTTCAAGGCGCGCCTTCGGCAATTCCGTCCAATTGATTTTCCCCGAAGCCCGAGACGCGGACGAAACGCCTCTCAAAGGAAGGTACGGCATAACCGCTCTGGCCTATAAACTACCGGTTTCGACGCAGGAAAAGCACAGGGAAAGCACTAGCGTTCCCCCCAAGAAACCACGTCCAAGCGGACCGATGAAGTAGGCCCCAAGTCTGAAAGCGGACCTAAAGGAGCCCGTTTGGCGGTCGCGAGCTGGAATACACCGTTCTCCTTCTCACTAACAACCTCCCGTAGAGACCGGCAGCTGTACAGCGCCTTCTACGCTACACGGAGGAGTCGGATAGCGGGCAGATGCCGCGTCCCGAATGCGCAACTAGAGATTTGAACGCACGGACGTAAACAAACGCCCGTGACGTAGCGGAGGTCTAGCGTATTCACGTTTACCGTGCGTCAGTTCTCCTCTGCGGACAGGCCGTTCCATCTTCTTTACTCGTTAGCTGACAGACGCCCTAGGAGAAAGCAAAGAAAGGAAGAAATTCAAAAGGAAATGAAACAGATCGGAGGGAGCCTCAAAGGCTTTGATCCATCCCCCCAGGCAGCCGAACCACCTTCGCAAAGGCACACCTCAAAAGACACGTCCTTCCGGGATCGCTGCACAGCCCAGCCAGAAAAGAGGAACAGAAACAAACAGAACGAGAAGGCTGCAGAGGGGGACGGAGGGCCGGAAAGGAGCCTGCTGTCCAGCGATGGTATCTTACCGCTCCTTGCGCGTTAGCAGCCCCTTTCAGATGCTTAAGCCCAAATTCTCTCAGCCCTTAACAGCTTCAGTACCCGCGGCACCTAGTTTTTCCACGCTCTCCAGTCTTCCTCGCTCTTTCCCGTCTCGGGCGAAAAGCCTCCCAGACCCCGTCTGCACTTACGCGCTTCCTTAAAACAGGATCGCCGAAATCAACCGAACGGGCTGAGCTGCTCCTCTTCCGCTCGCCGGCCCTCGGAACGTCAGCCTGCAAACGAATCGGACCACCGAGGTCACCGGCAGAGTCTCCTTTCGGAGCTCGGCCCCCCCCAAGCTTTAACGACGGTTTCCCAAGCGGGGCAAACGCAGGGCCTCCCTTCGGCCCCGGAACGGTTTTTATCGCGGGCTCCCAAGTCGCCGTTACGACACTAAGCGGCAAAGCAAGGCAAAGACAGCTGGGGTCGCAGCTTACCCACCTAGGCACGAAAATTCTTCTTTGAGGCCTCCCTCGCTGCTTTTGCCAGGTAAACACACCAAAACAAAGCTCCCGACAGGCAGCTGAGGCTTCACATGGACCTCGGGGCCCCGCTAGCAACGGCGACGCCGGAGCCGCCGGGCTACCAGGCGCTATTCCCCCCCCCCCTCCCCTCCCCTGCCCTGCCGGCCCGCGAACCGCGGCTTATTACTCACGAGTCCGGGAAGGACGCCGCCGACCTTCCCGCGGCCGAAGGCTCCTCGTCAGGAGCGGGCAGAGAACCTTTCCGCCGGCATTCGGAGTCTCCCGGCCGCTCTCGACACCCGATAACTTGCCGAGAAAGGGCTGAGGGCGGGAGCCTGCAGTTCTTCACGGCAGCACACAGTCGTTCCCCGATGTGCCGAACGCCTAGCATTAACACAATTCAGAAATACAAAAATACCACCGCTACAGGGCGCAAAGCCAAGCTGAAATTTCGGCAGCCAAAGCAAACCTCTGCGCGCCCGACAGAACGAGCCACGTGCATCGGCGCCTACAGCTCCTCAAGGCTAGCGAGGCCTCGTGGGCGACGTTCCTCTGGCAGGCTGCGCAGCTGAACTCCCCCGTGTCGCCTAAGAGTCCGTGACGTGACGTATTCAAAGCTCAGCAGAAATTAACAATCCAAAGTTGTTTCTAAGCACAAAAGCGGATCTACTACACGAGAAGGAAGGAGTCCTAATTCCGCAAGGCTTTACCTTTTCTTCGAGCTGCCGTCTTCCTGCTGCCCCAAAGACCATTGCCAGGCAATTAACCTGGGGTCGCGCTAAATGAGCCTTCCTGAAAGCCACCTCTTCGTTTTACAATTCGCACGCTTGCCTCTCCCTCTCTCTCTGGCCACCTGACCGCCGTTCCCCGAAGACGGGAATTTGCCGTCTTGGAGCTCTTAAAGCACGACGCTTCACAGATGCAGAGAGTCACGCGCACGGAAACGGATGGACGCAGCGTCCTTTCCGTAACGCGTACGCACCTTCCGTTAGATGTCGCTCATCTGTTATTCTGATCGCTATTACCGGCGAACCTTCCTCACCGGGAGGAACGGGCTTTCCCTTTCGGGGCGACGGAGACGGCTCTCGCTCGGTTCCCTTTAATTTTATTACTTCGGCTCGCTTACGTTTCTCTGTCTCTTCAGCTTCAGCCGTGGCAACGAATCTAAAAATTAAATATCCTATCTTTCCTTTTCTACGTACGCGTGTACGATAACAAAACAAAATACAAACGACCGAAGCAAAACTAAGGCAGCTACGGTTAACAAGAGGCGCAGGGCAGCAACGGGTCGCTTAGTCCTCAGCGCTGCCTCCGGGAGGGAGGCCGAAAGAACGAACGTTCCGCATCAAGAGTTACCTTGGTTACCCGGGCCAGAACGCCTCCTACTGTCGCAGCTTCTGGGGAGATCGAGGGTCCGCTGCTGCATTTTTGCTTCCTCCTTTCAGCCCGCCCCTTTGGGAGTAAGCGCAAAAAACCGCTCGCTCGTCCGGCTTTGCTCTTTGTCAGCATTTGCTATTGTCGGTTCCGCCTCTGTAACAAAGACAGAAAATTGCATTTCGCTTCCAACAAAACACTTCGATTTACACGCGTTCTTTTTCTCTTTCCCGTGTGTTGCCCGTAAAGAAACACATAACTACGAAAGCAGTTATATGCGGTGCTTTATTCAGGGCCCGGGGTCTCAGGGACTCATGTCCAAAGCTGAGAATCCCAAATCCCCGTTTAACTTGGTTAATATTTATAGTGTTCGGTTACGTAACATAATCAACAGAATTGCTAAGCTACATGATTGTTTCCCATTTATAGTTTCTTCAGTTACTGTTGCCAAGATTTGCTTATCATTTACCTAGTTCATCAGATTGTGCTGTACCCAGTTCATCAGATTGTACTGTACCCAGTTCATCAGATTGTACTGTACCCAACACCTGCAATTATACCTTCATCTTGTCTACCAAGTATAACCTATTCTAATCAATATAATGTAACAATTCCCCCCTTTGAAAATACTTCAAGTCTTCCAGACTGCAAGGATTTTCATCATCAGTTCCGCAGATTTCCATATTCTTTGGACCGTCTCAAACTGGTGATTGTAGCTGCAATGAATTATTTCCAATGTCTTCATATCTCGGGGGAAGTTCATGATTCTTCCTGGTAACAGCTTTTAAAATTTTCCCCAAGTGTTGCCGTTCCTTATTAACAATATTTTGAATCAAACGCAACACTCCCATAATAGCTAACATAATAATTATAATTATTATACACCATTGAATTAAAGATGCTACCCAACCAGAGATGTTCAATCCAAATGACTTTGCTAAAGCAGCCACCCAATTATGGGTACTTTCTTCTCTTTCTTCCTCAGTTGCATGTTCAATTTGCGTTAGCTGAGACAAATCACGTTCTACCGCGGCTGTAACATTCGGAATATGTACACAACAATGATCAATCTTATCTCGTAAATAACCACATACTCCATGTTCTTTTAGCAACAGCATATCTAATGCCATTCTATTTTGCAGGGTCATTTTTGTGGTTGCCTGTAATTGTAAGTTTATTTCCTTAAATCCTTCTTTAGTCACTCTTGCTAGCCTTTCCGTTTGTCCTAACAACCGGTACAACATTTCTCTATTCCGATAAGTACTAATTGGAGCAAACAATGATTCTAAAGCCCAACCTAACTTCACACCGGATGATGGTTCTTGCCAATCATCATCATCCTTTATTTCTCTCTTCATTATCCATAAATTTTCTAATCTACCCTTAAATGGCGCTTTCTTCCAAATTGGGCAGAGAGTTGGTAACCCTAAAGTTATTTCAGTCACCAACCCATCCAAGGGGAGGTGAGTCGTCCATTGTCCATCACTTGTAACCCAAACTAAATTTCCTGTGCTCCTGATCGTAGTTCTACAATCTATTCTCACTCCGAATTGTATTACAGGTTCACTCATGGAGTATTTAATTCCTCTACAGGCACAACCTGTCCTTAATGCAAGGACCACAGGTGGAAAGGTAACTTCACTTTCGGGGTGTCACAAGTGTATACTTTTGTACAGTTCTAGACTGGGTGTTTTTCAGCTAACTTTCTTTTGCATTAGATTTTCTTGTGTTTCCTGTTGTGGCGCCTGGATTATTTGTATTGGTTGCATTTCGTCTTTTTCCAAATCTTTTAACTCTCTCCTGGCTCTGTTTCTTTTCTGCATAGGTTCTGATTTTGCAGTAACCTCTAATGCCCTTTTTCCATAATCAAAACTCTCTTTAATCCAAACAATACAGGTGTAGTTTCCTACATCTGTCTTACTTACATTTCGCAATGATAAAATCATAGTACCCCTTCGTGTATCACTGTCCCATCGGATCGTAAACCCAGTTGACAATTTGGACTCATTCTTCTGCCAATAGCAACTAATGTCTTGGATTGAACTTCTCATATCTCCAACAAAATCACAAGTCAAATTTACATCCATTCGTTCTTCTATATGTACAGTAGCATATGTATGTATTATTTGAGCGAAACCATTACTTAATCCTACCCAGCATAGTATTACCAAGATGTAAATCTCAGTTTTGTAGGAGTGATCATTTTTACCCCCCATTGTGATGGTACCTTCTTCACTCTGGTATAATGAATCCAATTATCAATTCCTGCTACTTTCACAGCGGTAAATGTTATCAATAGTACCAAATAAAGTCCATGCCACTGTTCCTTTAAAGGCTCCGTTTGCCAATTTCGAACATACGCTTGGTCTCCTGGTTGATTCTCCAACGGCAAAGGGCGATTCCAGATGATCGCGGCACGTAAGGCTGTGAGTAATCTGCTTAAAGAAATTATATAACTATAAACATCTTGATCTCCTTGGAGGTGTAAATCTGCACTTCCCATTCCCTTCGTTGGTGCAGTATATGGCTTACCGTACAGAATTTCATAGGGACTTACAGACAACCCTTCTCTAGGTTTTATACGAATTCTCAATAAAGCAAGGGGCAATGCCTGTGGCCATTGGATTTGAGCTTCCTGGCATATCTTTTTAATTTGTCCTTTTAATGTTTGATTCATCCTTTCTACCTTTCCACTAGATTGTGGCCTCCACGGTGTATGTAAATCCCAGCTAATTCCAAGCATTTCACTAATTTCCTGTACTATTTTAGCTATAAAGTGTGGGCCTCGATCTGAAGAAATTCCTAAAGGTACCCCAAATCTAGGTATGATCTCTTTTAACAAAGTTTTTACTACTTCTCTAGCTTGATTCGTTCTACAGGGAAATGCTTCTAGCCACCCTGAAAAGGTACATACGTATACCAATAAATACTTAAACCCTTTTGATTTAGGTAATTCTGCAAAATCCACTTGCCAATAGTCACCTGGTTCTATTCCCACTTTCAAAGTTCCCATTTGAATTTGTTTTCGTATTACCGGATTATTCTTTAAACATACTGGACACTTCGCATTCACCCCTTTTGCTATTGTTAACATTTGTGCAGATATAATGCTCCGCTTTAAAAACTGCACCAATGCTTCTGCTCCCCAATGGCATTTATTATGTTCAGTTTGTATTATTCGTTTCATAATTGTAGCAGGCACTACTACTTGTCCATTACCTGTTACATACCATCCATGTGAATTCTTCTGTGCCTTTACCAAGTCGGCTAATTTTTCATCTTCTTGGGTATAAAAGGGATTTACAGAGAGATGAGCAGTAATCGGGCTTACCTTAGTAGGTATTAGAGCTAATTCAGTCCATACTTGCCGTGCAGCAATTTTGGCTGCCTGGTCTGCCTTCATGTTTCCTTGTGCCACATCGCTGTCATCCCTCTGATGTCCTCGACAATGCATTACAGCCACTTGCTGAGGTAGTACCACAGCCTCTAATAACTGTAAGATCTCGGTTCGATATTTAATAATACTACCTTGAGCCGTCAACAATCCTCTTTCCTTCCATAAAGCTCCATGTATATGTATTATTCCAAAAGCGTATTTAGAATCTGTCCAAATATTCACTCTCTTATCCGTACTCGGTATTAAAGCCCGAATTAGAGCGACCAGTTCTGCCTTTTGCGCTGACGTTCCTGGCATTAATGCCTTTGCTTCAATTACTTCAAGCTTAGTAACCACAGCATATCCAGAATATCGTGTTCCATTCTCAACAAAGCTGCTACCGTCTGTAAATAATGTCCAGTCAGGATTTACAAGGGGAATATCTTTCAGATCTACCCTACTGGCGTAAGTTTGTTCGATCACCTCAATACAATCATGTTCCAGCTCGCCTTCCTCTATTTTGCTACCTAAAAATTCAGCGGGATTCAAACATGTTGTTATCTTTAAAAATATATCATCCTGTTCTCTCAATATTGCTTGATATTTCAACATTCTACCGGATGACAACCAATGACCCCCCTTTTGTTCCAAAACTGCAATCACCATGTGGGGCACAAATACTTCCATTTTTGTTCCCAATGTCAATTTTCTAGCTTCTTGGACTAACATTACAGTAGCAGCCACTGCTCGGAGGCAAGAAGGCCATCCGGCACTTACCGTATCCAACTGCTTGGAAAAATAGCCCACCGGTCTCTTCCATGATCCAATTCGTTGAGTTAAAACTCCAAGCGCTAGTCGTTGCCGCTCATGTACAAAGAGTTGAAATGTTTTTGTCAAATCAGGCAATCCTAATGCTGGGGCTTCTTGCAGAGCCTGTTTTAAGTCTTGAAAAGCCCTTTTACACTCTAAACTCCAAACTAATTGTGGCTCTTTTAAAGCTGCATACAGTGGTTTGGCTAACAGTCCATAATTCAAAATCCAGAGTCTGCACCACCCTGTCATTCCTAGAAAAGTTCGTAACTCGTGCAAATTTCTAGGTTCAGGGATGGCACAAATCGCTTGTATTCTATTCACCCCCAACCGTCTTTGTCCTTGGGAAATTTCACATCCCAGATATATCACTTTTTCCCGGGCAATTTGGGCTTTTTCCTTAGAAACTCGATAACCGCTCTGTCCCAGGAAATTTAATCACGCAACTGTAACAGTAATGCAGTTTTCATACCTTTCTGTCGCCACGAAAATGTCATCCACATATTGCAACAATAAGTATGCTTTTGATGGTAATTGAAAATATCCTTGCTCCTTCCAATCCTCCAGTTCTCGTGCCAGCTGATTCCCAAACATTGTAGGACTGTTTTTGAAGCCTTGTGGTAACCTGGTCCAGGTCAGCTGTCGTTTTCGTCCTGTATCCGGATTTTCCCATTCAAACGCAAATAATTTCCTACTTTGTAATGCCAATGGGATGCAGAAGAAAGCATCTTTTAAATCAATTACAGAAAAGTATCTAAATTGTTCTGCCACAGATGTTAACAATGTATAAGGATTTGCTACTACTGGATGTATATCTTTAACTATTTCGTTTACAGCTCTTAAATCTTGAACTAACCTATAATCTCCGTTAGGTTTTCTTATAGGAAATATTGGTGTATTATATTCAGATTCACATTCTTCTAACACATTGTGCATCAAAAATTTTGCAATTAATGGTGCTACCCCTTTCCTAGCTTCTAACTGTATAGGATATTGTCTAACTCTTACCGGTTGGACACCTTCTTTCAATTCTACTATGACAGGTTTTGCTGCTTTCGCTAATCCCGGTACTTGTGTCTCCCATACCCATGGTACTACAGCGTTTTCTACCTCTATTGGTATTGTTGTATTAGCTATTTCTTTTACTATAAATATTCTAGCTATTTCTTCCTCAGGTATCTGCAACTTAGCTTTTCCATTTTCAAATATTATTTTAGCATTAAATCTTGACAATAAATCTCATCCTAACAAAGATGTAGGACAATCCGGTACATAGAGAAATTCATGATCTAATTCTTTACCCCTAAAATTTAGATGCAATGGCCGCAGAAAGGGCCGTTGCTCTGTTTTTCCTGTAGCTCCTACCACAGTTATCATCGTATCTCCTATCTTTCCTAAACAAGTATTTAAAACAGAATAAGTTGCCCCAGTATCTACCAATAATTGTTTCTCTTCCCCATCAATTTCTGTTGTCACTTTTAATCCATCACTTAGTCAGCTACTATGTTGCCCCAAATGTCCTAACATCATTGTTTCTGCCATTGGTGTTCCTCCTACTGAAGTCTGCTGGGCCAAATTCATTTTCACTGGGCACTCATTTTTCCAATGTCCCTGTTGTCTGCAAAACGCACACTGATTTATCCCTAGCTGATTTTGAGGTATTCCCCGCATGCCTCCTACCCTGTATCCTCCTCGACCTCGTCCTCTACTTCTGCCTCTTATTCCTTGATTTACTCGTTGTAACATTGCTAATAATCCTGCCTGATTTCTCTTTGTGGTTTGTTTTTTTTTTTTTTTCCCTATTATTGTACACTTTCCAGCTGATTGCTTCCAAATTACTAAATCTCCTGGGGAAAAAGGAACTTTCCCATATACTTTATCAGTCCCCGAAATTGCCTCTCGTAAAGGGGCTAATAATACTTTACTGTTTTGCTCTTGTTCCTTCCTCCCTTGTCTTGTTCTCTGTGCAATTGGGGTTCGTTGCGCTTGTCTTGGGCATGATGAATGCCCTGGCGAACCCTTCGGTGTTAACTTAATCTGGATCGCTCCAGTATTAATTGATTCTGACGGTTTTACCGCCTTAATACTATCAGTATCACTATCGTCCCCTGCATCTATATCGGACATCACAGGGGCCGTCGGTGATGCTAAAAGTGATACATCCTCTGGCTCTCTTATTGAATTTTGTATTGCCAAACAAGTCATACACTTCTTATTACCTACACATCCTCCACGTTTTGTTTTATCTTTTTTTCGGGATGCACCAACAACATTCCACATTCTCTCTGCATATCTGGATGATTACGTATATCATAAAATAGATCAACATATGGTACTTCATCCCATTTTTCAAGTTCTTAACAATATCTCATTAATGGACCTATAACACCCGGATCTAAACTTCCGTGTTCAGGCCACCGGGGTCCATCATACTCATATTGTGGCCACCAATTCGTACAATAATCTATAAATCGACTTTTACTCATACTCTGAAAATATCCCGCACTTTTCCAATGCTTTAATAAACATCCTAACGGAGAATTATCCGGTATTACCATGGTCTTACACACTCACTCCACACACACACACACACTAAATCTACGGGGTAGAAAACGGAAAGATAGCCTCTGATGGGAAACAAAAGACCAAACCAAACTCACGAGACAGCCACGTATGTCCGTGAGTGCTGGACCTGCGGGGCTTTCGCTCCGTCTGACGGCCAGCGCCTAGGCTTCCACAGACCAGACCTCGAGCTCGTTAGCCCAACCTTGCGTGAATCGCCGTCACGTCTTATTAGGCAGGCACCCGACCAAATATTACAATAAAGCACCTTCGGGCTTACCACTTTGGGACGTCAGGAGCAGCGCAGAGCGGGCGCAGCCGATGGCTCCCCGAGAATTCCTCGGTGCCGGCACGGAGCAAAATCGGAAAGCGAACCGTCAACACTACTCCCGAAGTCCCATCTGGGTCGCCAGAAAACTGTTGCCCGTAAAGAAACACATAACTACGAAAGCAGTTATATGCGGTGCTTTATTCGGGGCCCGGGGTCTCAGGGACTCATGTCCAAAGCTGAGAATCCCAAATCCCCGTTTAACTTGGTTAATATTTATAGTGTTCGGTTACGTAACATAATCAACAGAATTGCTAAGCTACATGATTGTTTCCCATTTATAGTTTCTTCAGTTACTGTTGCCAAGATTTGCTTATCATTTACCTAGTTCATCAGATTGTGCTGTACCTAGTTCATCAGATTGTACTGTACCCACTTCATCAGACTGTACTGTACCCACTTCATCAGACTGTACTGTACCCACTTCATCAGACTGTACTGTACCCAACACCTGCAATTATACCTTCATCTTGTCTACCAAGTATAACCTATTCTAATCAATATAATGTAACAATTCCCCCCTTTGAAAATACTTCAAGTCTTCCAGACTGCAAGGATTTTCATCATCAGTTCCGCAGATTTCCATATTCTTTGGACCGTCTCAAACTGGTGATTGTAGCTGCAATGAATTATTTCCAATGTCTTCATATCTCGGGGGAAGTTCATGATTCTTCCTGGTAACAGCTTTTAAAATTTTCCCCAAGTGTTGCCGTTCCTTATTAACAATATTTTGAATCAAACGCAACACTCCCATAATAGCTAACATAATAATTATAATTATTATACACCATTGAATTAAAGATGCTACCCAACCAGAGATGTTCAGTCCAAATGACTTTGCTAAAGCAGCAACCCAATTATGGGTACTTTCTTCTCTTTCTTCCTCAGTTGCATGTTCAATTTGCGTTAGCTGAGACAAATCACGTTCTGCCGCGGCTGTAACATTCGGAATATGTACACAACAATGATCAATCTTATCTCGTAAATAACCACATACTCCATGTTCTTTTAGCAACAGCATATCTAATGCCATTCTATTTTGCAGGGTCATTTTTGTGGTTGCCTGTAATTGTAAGTTTATTTCCTTAAATCCTTCTTTAGTCACTCTTGCTAGCCTTTCCGTTTGTCCTAACAACCGGTACAACATTTCTCTATTCCGATAAGTACTAATTGGAGCAAACAATGATTCTAAAGCCCAACCTAACTTCACACCGGATGATGGTTCTTGCCAATCATCATCATCCTTTATTTCTCTCTTCATTATCCATAAATTTTCTAATCTACCCTTAAATGGCGCTTTCTTCCAAATTGGGCAGAGAGTTGGTAACCCTAAAGTTATTTCAGTCACCAACCCATCCAAGGGGAGGTGAGTCGTCCATTGTCCATCACTTGTAACCCAAACTAAATTTCCTGTGCTCCTGATCGTAGTTCTACAATCTATTCTCACTCCGAATTGTATTACAGGTTCACTCATGGAGTATTTAATTCCTCTACAGGCACAACCTGTCCTTAATGCAAGGACCACAGGTGGAAAGGTAACTTCACTTTCGGGGTGTCACAAGTGTATACTTTTGTACAGTTCTAGACTGGGTGTTTTTCAGCTAACTTTCTTTTGCATTGGATTTTCTTGTGTTTCCTGTTGTGGCGCCTGGATTATTTGTATTGGTTGCATTTCGTCTTTTTCCAAATCTTTTAACTCTCTCCTGGCTCTGTTTCTTTTCTGCATAGGTTCTGATTTTGCAGTAACCTCTAATGCCCTTTTTCCATAATCAAAACTCTCTTTAATCCAAACAATACAGGTGTAGTTTCCTACATCTGTCTTACTTACATTTCGCAATGATAAAATCATAGTACCCCTTCGTGTATCACTATCCCATCGGATTGTAAACCCACTTGACAATTTGGACTCATTCTTCTGCCAATAGCAACTAATGTCTTGGATTGAACTTCTCATATCTCCAACAAAATCACAAGTCAAATTTACATCCATTCGTTCTTCTATATGTACAGTAGCATATGTATGTATTATTTGAGCGAAACCATTACTTAATCCTACCCAGCATAGTATTACCAAGATGTAAATCTCAGTTTTGTAGGAGTGATCATTTTTACCCCCCATTGTGATGGTACCTTCTTCACTCTGGTATAATGAATCCAATTATCAATTCCTGCTACTTTCACAGCGGTAAATGTTATCAATAGCACCAAATAAAGTCCATGCCACTGTTCCTTTAAAGGCTCCGTTTGCCAGTTTCGAACATACGCTTGGTCTCCTGGTTGATTCTCCAACGGCAAAGGGCGATTCCAGATGATCGCGGCACGTAAGGCTGTGAGTAATCTGCTTAAAGAAATTATATAACTATAAACATCTTGATCTCCTTGGAGGTGTAAATCTGCACTTCCCATTCCCTTCGTTGGTGCAGTATATGGCTTACCGTACAGAATTTCATAGGGACTTACAGACAACCCTTCTCTAGGTTTTATACGAATTCTCAATAAAGCAAGGGGCAATGCCTGTGGCCATTGGATTTGAGCTTCCTGGCATATCTTTTTAATTTGTCCTTTTAATGTTTGATTCATCCTTTCTACCTTTCCACTAGATTGTGGCCTCCACGGTGTATGTAAATCCCAGCTAATTCCAAGCATTTCACTAATTTCCTGTACTATTTTAGCTATAAAGTGTGGGCCTCGATCTGAAGAAATTCCTAAAGGTACCCCAAATCTAGGTATGATCTCTTTTAACAAAGTTTTTACTACTTCTCTAGCTTGATTCGTTCTACAGGGAAATGCTTCTAGCCACCCTGAAAAGGTACATACGTATACCAATAAATACTTAAACCCTTTTGATTTAGGTAATTCTGCAAAATCCACTTGCCAATAGTCACCTGGTTCTATTCCCACTTTCAAAGTTCCCATTGGAATTTGTTTTCGTATTACCGGATTATTCTTTAAACATACTGGACACTTCGCATTCACCCCTTTTGCTATTGTTAACATTTGTGCAGATATAATGCTCCGCTTTAAAAACTGCACCAATGCTTCTGCTCCCCAATGGCATTTATTATGTTCAGTTTGTATTATTCGTTTCATAATTGTAGCAGGCACTACTACTTGTCCATTACCTGTTACATACCATCCATGTGAATTCTTCTGTGCCTTTACCAAATCGGCTAATTTTTCATCTTCTTGGGTATAAAAGGGATTTACAGAGAGATGAGCAGTAATCGGGCTTACCTTAGTAGGTATTAGAGCTAATTCAGTCCATACTTGCCGTGCAGCAATTTTGGCTGCCTGGTCTGCCTTCATGTTTCCTTGTGCCACATCGCTGTCATCCCTCTGATGTCCTCGACAATGCATTACAGCCACTTGCTGAGGTAGTACCACAGCCTCTAATAACTGTAAGATCTCGGTTCGATATTTAGTAATACTACCTTGAGCCGTCAACAATCCTCTTTCCTTCCATAAAGCTCCATGTATATGTATTATTCCAAAAGCGTATTTAGAATCTGCCCAAATATTCACCCTCTTATCCGTACTCGGTATTAAAGCCCGAATTAGAGCGACCAGTTCTGCCTTTTGCGCTGACGTTCCTGGCATTAATGCCTTTGCTTCAATTACTTCAAGCTTAGTAACCACAGCATATCCAGAATATCGCGTTCCATTCTCAACAAAGCTGCTACCGTCTGTAAATAATGTCCAATCAGGATTTACAAGGGGAATATCTTTCAGATCTACCCTACTGGCGTAAGTTTGTTCGATCACCTCAATACAATCATGTTCCAGCTCGCCTTCCTCTATTTTGCTACCTAAAAATTCAGCGGGATTCAAACATGTTGTTATCTTTAAAAATATATCATCCTGTTCTCTCAATATTGCTTGATATTTCAACATTCTACTGGATGACAACCAATGACCCCCCTTTTGTTCCAAAACTGCAATCACCATGTGGGGCACAAATACTTCCATTTTTGTTCCCAATGTCAATTTTCTAGCTTCTTGGACTAACATTACAGTAGCAGCCACTGCTCGGAGGCAAGAAGGCCATCCGGCACTTACCATATCCAACTGCTTGGAAAAATAGCCCACCGGTCTCTTCCATGATCCAATTCGTTGAGTTAAAACTCCAAGCGCTAGTCGTTGCCGCTCATGTACAAAGAGTTGAAATGTTTTTGTCAAATCAGGCAATCCTAATGCTGGGGCTTCTTGCAGAGCCTGTTTTAAGTCTTGAAAAGCCCTTTTACACTCTAAACTCCAAACTAATTGTGGCTCTTTTAAAGCTGCATACAGTGGTTTGGCTAACAGTCCATAATTCAAAATCCAGAGTCTGCACCACCCTGTCATTCCTAGAAAAGTTCGTAACTCGTGCAAATTTCTAGGTTCAGGGATGGCACAAATCGCTTGTATTCTATTCACCCCCAACCGTCTTTGTCCTTGGGAAATTTCACATCCCAGATATATCACTTTTTCCCGGGCAATTTGGGCTTTTTCCTTAGAAACTCGATAACCGCTCTGTCCCAGGAAATTTAATCACGCAACTGTAACAGTAATGCAGTTTTCATACCTTTCTGTCGCCACGAAAATGTCATCCACATATTGCAACAATAAGTATGCTTTTGATGGTAATTGAAAATATCCTTGCTCCTTCCAATCCTCCAGTTCTCGTGCCAGCTGATTCCCAAATATTGTAGGACTGTTTTTGAAGCCTTGTGGTAACCTGGTCCAGGTCAGCTGTCGTTTTCGTCCTGTATCCGGATTTTCCCATTCAAACGCAAATAATTTCCTACTTTGTAATGCCAATGGGATGCAGAAGAAAGCATCTTTTAAATCAATTACAGAAAAGTATCTAAATTGTTCTGCCACAGATGTTAACAATGTATAAGGATTTGCTACTACTGGATGTATATCTTTAACTATTTCGTTTACAGCTCTTAAATCTTGAACTAACCTATAATCTCCGTTAGGTTTTCTTATAGGAAATATTGGTGTATTATATTCAGATTCACATTCTTCTAACACATTGTGCATCAAAAATTTTGCAATTAATGGTGCTACCCCTTTCCTAGCTTCTAACTGTATAGGATATTGTCTAACTCTTACCGGTTGGACACCTTCTTTCAATTCTACTATGACAGGTTTTGCTGCTTTCGCTAATCCCGGTACTTGTGTCTCCCATACCCATGGTACTACAGCGTTTTCTACCTCTATTGGTATTGTTGTATTAGCTATTTCTTTTACTATAAATATTCTAGCTATTTCTTCCTCAGGTATCTGCAACTTAGCTTTTCCATTTTCAAATATTATTTTAGCATTAAATCTTGACAATAAATCTCGTCCTAACAAAGATGTAGGACAATCCGGTACATAGAGAAATTCATGATCTAATTCTTTACCCCTAAAATTTAGATGCAATGGCCGCAGAAAGGGCCGTTGCTCTGTTTTTCCTGTAGCTCCTACCACAGTTATCATCGTATCTCCTATCTTTCCTAAACAAGTATTTAAAACAGAATAAGTTGCCCCAGTATCTACCAATAATTGTTTCTCTTCCCCATCAATTTCTGTTGTCACTTTTAATCCATCACTTAGTCAGCTACTATGTTGCCCCAAATGTCCTAACATCATTGTTTCTGCCATTGGTGTTCCTCCTACTGAAGTCTGCTGGGCCAAATTCATTTTCACTGGGCACTCATTTTTCCAATGTCCCTGTTGTCTGCAAAACGCACACTGATTTATCCCTAGCTGATTTTGAGGTATTCCCCGCATGCCTCCTACCCTGTATCCTCCTCGACCTCGTCCTCTACTTCTGCCTCTTATTCCTTGATTTACTCGTTGTAACATTGCTAATAATCCTGCCTGATTTCTCTTTGTGGTTTTTTTTTTTTTTTTTCCCTATTATTGTACACTTTCCAGCTGATTGCTTCCAAATTACTAAATCTCCTGGGGAAAAAGGAACTTTCCCATATACTTTATCAGTCCCCGAAATTGCCTCTCGTAAAGGGGCTAATAATACTTTACTGTTTTGCTCTTGTTCCTTCCTCCCTTGTCTTGTTCTCTGTGCAATTGGGGTTCGTTGCGCTTGTCTTGGGCATGATGAATGCCCTGGCGAACCCTTCGGTGTTAACTTAATCTGGATCGCTCCAGTATTAATTGATTCTGACGGTTTTACCGCCTTAATACTATCAGTATCACTATCGTCCCCTGCATCTATATCGGACATCACAGGGGCCGTCGGTGATGCTAAAAGTGATACCTCCTCTGGCTCTCTTATTGAATTTTGTATTGCCAAACAAGTCATACACTTCTTATTACCTACACATCCTTCACATTTTGTTTTATCTTTTTTTCGGGATGTACCAACAACATTCCACATTCTCTCTGCATATCTGGATGATTACGTATATCATAAAATAGATCAACATATGGTACTTCATCCCATTTTTCAAGTTCTTAACAATATCTCATTAATGGACCTATAACACCCGGATCTAAACTTCCGTGTTCAGGCCACCGGGGTCCATCATACTCATATTGTGGCCACCAATTCGTACAATAATCTATAAATCGACTTTTACTCATACTCTGAAAATATCCCGCACTTTTCCAATGCTTTAATAAACATCCTAACGGAGAATTATCCGGTATTACCATGGTCTTACACACTCACTCCACACACACACACTAAATCTACGGGGTAGAAAACGGAAAGATAGCCTCTGATGGGAAACAAAAGACCAAACCAAACTCACGAGACAGCCACGTATGTCCGTGAGTGCTGGACCTGCGGGGCTTTCGCTCCGTCTGACGGCCAGCGCCTAGGCTTCCACAGACCAGACCTCGAGCTCGTTAGCCCAACCTTGCGTGAATCGCCGTCACGTCTTATTAGGCAGGCACCCGACCAAATATTACAATAAAGCACCTTCGGGCTTACCACTTTGGGACGTCAGGAGCAGCGCAGAGCGGGCGCAGCCGATGGCTCCCCGAGAATTCCTCGGTGCCGGCACGGAGCAAAATCGGAAAGCGAACCGTCAACACTACTCCCGAAGTCCCATCTGGGTCGCCAGAAAACTGTTGCCCGTAAAGAAACACATAACTACGAAAGCAGTTATATGCGGTGCTTTATTCGGGGCCCGGGGTCTCAGGGACTCATGTCCAAAGCTGAGAATCCCAAATCCCCGTTTAACTTGGTTAATATTTATAGTGTTCGGTTACGTAACATAATCAACAGAATTGCTAAGCTACATGATTGTTTCCCATTTATAGTTTCTTCAGTTACTGTTGCCAAGATTTGCTTATCATTTACCTAGTTCATCAGATTGTGCTGTACCCACTTCATCAGATTGTACTGTACCCACTTCATCAGATTGTACTGTACCCAACACCTGCAATTATACCTTCATCTTGTCTACCAAGTATAACCTATTCTAATCAATATAATGTAACAATTCCCCCCTTTGAAAATACTTCAAGTCTTCCAGACTGCAAGGATTTTCATCATCAGTTCCGCAGATTTCCATATTCTTTGGACCGTCTCAAACTGGTGATTGTAGCTGCAATGAATTATTTCCAATGTCTTCATATCTCGGGGGAAGTTCATGATTCTTCCTGGTAACAGCTTTTAAAATTTTCCCCAAGTGTTGCCGTTCCTTATTAACAATATTTTGAATCAAACGCAACACTCCCATAATAGCTAACATAATAATTATAATTATTATACACCATTGAATTAAAGATGCTACCCAACCAGAGATGTTCAATCCAAATGACTTTGCTAAAGCAGCCACCCAATTATGGGCACTTTCTTCTCTTTCTTCCTCAGTTGCACGTTCAATTTGCGTTAGCTGAGACAAATCACGTTCTACCGCGGCTGTAACATTCGGAATATGTACACAACAATGATCAATCTTATCTCATAAATAACCACATACTCCATGTTCTTTTAGCAACAGCATATCTAATGCCATTCTATTTTGCAGGGTCATTTTTGTGGTTGCCTGTAATTGTAAGTTTATTTCCTTAAATCCTTCTTTAGTCACTCTTGCTAGCCTTTCCGTTTGTCCTAACAACCGGTACAACATTTCTCTATTCCGATAAGTACTAATTGGAGCAAACAATGATTCTAAAGCCCAACCTAACTTCACACCGGATGATGGTTCTTGCCAATCATCATCATCCTTTATTTCTCTCTTCATTATCCATAAATTTTCTAATCTACCCTTAAATGGCGCTTTCTTCCAAATTGGGCAGAGAGTTGGTAACCCTAAAGTTATTTCAGTCACCAACCCATCCAAGGGGAGGTGAGTCGTCCATTGTCCATCACTTGTAACCCAAACTAAATTTCCTGTGCTCCTGATCGTAGTTCTACAATCTATTCTCACTCCGAATTGTATTACAGGTTCACTCATTGAGTATTTAATTCCTCTACAGGCACAACCTGTCCTTAATGCAAGGACCACAGGTGGAAAGGTAACTTCACTTTCGGGGTGTCACAAGTGTATACTTTTGTACAGTTCTAGACTGGGTGTTTTTCAGCTAACTTTCTTTTGCATTAGATTTTCTTGTGTTTCCTGTTGTGGTGCCTGGATTATTTGTATTGGTTGCATTTCGTCTTTTTCCAAATCTTTTAACTCTCTCCTGGCTCTGTTTCTTTTCTGCATAGGTTCTGATTTTGCAGTAACCTCTAATGCCCTTTTTCCATAATCAAAACTCTCTTTAATCCAAACAATACAGGTGTAGTTTCCTACATCTGTCTTACTTACATTTCGCAATGATAAAATCATAGTACCCCTTCGTGTATCACTATCCCATCGGATTGTAAACCCACTTGACAATTTGGACTCATTCTTCTGCCAATAGCAACTAATGTCTTGGATTGAACTTCTCATATCTCCAACAAAATCACAAGTCAAATTTACATCCATTCGTTCTTCTATATGTACAGTAGCATATGTATGTATTATTTGAGCGAAACCATTACTTAATCCTACCCAGCATAGTATTACCAAGATGTAAATCTCAGTTTTGTAGGAGTGATCATTTTTACCCCCCATTGTGATGGTACCTTCTTCACTCTGGTATAATGAATCCAATTATCAATTCCTGCTACTTTCACAGCGGTAAATGTTATCAATAGCACCAAATAAAGTCCATGCCACTGTTCCTTTAAAGGCTCCGTTTGCCAGTTTCGAACATACGCTTGGTCTCCTGGTTGATTCTCCAACGGCAAAGGGCGATTCCAGATGATCGCGGCACGTAAGGCTGTGAGTAATCTGCTTAAAGAAATTATATAACTATAAACATCTTGATCTCCTTGGAGGTGTAAATCTGCACTTCCCATTCCCTTCGTTGGTGCAGTATATGGCTTACCGTACAGAATTTCATAGGGACTTACAGACAACCCTTCTCTAGGTTTTATACGAATTCTCAATAAAGCAAGGGGCAATGCCTGTGGCCATTGGATTTGAGCTTCCTGGCATATCTTTTTAATTTGTCCTTTTAATGTTTGATTCATCCTTTCTACCTTTCCACTAGATTGTGGCCTCCACGGTGTATGTAAATCCCAGCTAATTCCAAGCATTTCACTAATTTCCTGTACTATTTTAGCTATAAAGTGTGGGCCTCGATCTGAAGAAATTCCTAAAGGTACCCCAAATCTAGGTATGATCTCTTTTAACAAAGTTTTTACTACTTCTCTAGCTTGATTCGTTCTACAGGGAAATGCTTCTAGCCACCCTGAAAAGGTACATACGTATACCAATAAATACTTAAACCCTTTTGATTTAGGTAATTCTGCAAAATCCACTTGCCAATAGTCACCTGGTTCTATTCCCACTTTCAAAGTTCCCATTGGAATTTGTTTTCGTATTACCGGATTATTCTTTAAACATACTGGACACTTCGCATTCACCCCTTTTGCTATTGTTAACATTTGTGCAGATATAATGCTCCGCTTTAAAAACTGCACCAATGCTTCTGCTCCCCAATGGCATTTATTATGTTCAGTTTGTATTATTCGTTTCATAATTGTAGCAGGCACTACTACTTGTCCATTACCTGTTACATACCATCCATGTGAATTCTTCTGTGCCTTTACCAAATCGGCTAATTTTTCATCTTCTTGGGTATAAAAGGGATTTACAGAGAGATGAGCAGTAATCGGGCTTACCTTAGTAGGTATTAGAGCTAATTCAGTCCATACTTGCCGTGCAGCAATTTTGGCTGCCTGGTCTGCCTTCATGTTTCCTTGTGCCACATCGCTGTCATCCCTCTGATGTCCTCGACAATGCATTACAGCCACTTGCTGAGGTAGTACCACAGCCTCTAATAACTGTAAGATCTCGGTTCGATATTTAGTAATACTACCTTGAGCCGTCAACAATCCTCTTTCCTTCCATAAAGCTCCATGTATATGTATTATTCCAAAAGCGTATTTAGAATCTGCCCAAATATTCACCCTCTTATCCGTACTCGGTATTAAAGCCCGAATTAGAGCGACCAGTTCTGCCTTTTGCGCTGACGTTCCTGGCATTAATGCCTTTGCTTCAATTACTTCAAGCTTAGTAACCACAGCATATCCAGAATATCGTGTTCCATTCTCAACAAAGCTGCTACCGTCTGTAAATAATGTCCAATCAGGATTTACAAGGGGAATATCTTTCAGATCTACCCTACTGGCGTAAGTTTGTTCGATCACCTCAATACAATCATGTTCCAGCTCGCCTTCCTCTATTTTGCTACCTAAAAATTCAGCGGGATTCAAACATGTTGTTATCTTTAAAAATATATCATCCTGTTCTCTCAATATTGCCTGATATTTCAACATTCTACTGGATGACAACCAATGACCCCCCTTTTGTTCCAAAACTGCAATCACCATGTGGGGCACAAATACTTCCATTTTTGTTCCCAATGTCAATTTTCTAGCTTCTTGGACTAACATTACAGTAGCAGCCACTGCTCGGAGGCAAGAAGGCCATCCGGCACTTACCATATCCAACTGCTTGGAAAAATAGCCCACCGGTCTCTTCCATGATCCAATTCGTTGAGTTAAAACTCCAAGCGCTAGTCGTTGCCGCTCATGTACAAAGAGTTGAAATGTTTTTGTCAAATCAGGCAATCCTAATGCTGGGGCTTCTTGCAGAGCCTGTTTTAAGTCTTGAAAAGCCCTTTTACACTCTAAACTCCAAACTAATTGTGGCTCTTTTAAAGCTGCATACAGTGGTTTGGCTAACAGTCCGTAATTCAAAATCCAGAGTCTGCACCACCCTGTCATTCCTAGAAAAGTTCGTAACTCGTGCAAATTTCTAGGTTCAGGGATGGCACAAATCGCTTGTATTCTATTCACCCCCAACCGTCTTTGTCCTTGGGAAATTTCACATCCCAGATATATCACTTTTTCCCGGGCAATTTGGGCTTTTTCCTTAGAAACTCGATAACCGCTCTGTCCCAGTAAATTTAATCACGCAACTGTAACAGTAATGCAGTTTTCATACCTTTCTGTCGCCACGAAAATGTCATCCACATATTGCAACAATAAGTATGCTTTTGATGGTAATTGAAAATATCCTTGCTCCTTCCAATCCTCCAGTTCTCGTGCCAGCTGATTCCCAAATATTGTAGGACTGTTTTTGAAGCCTTGTGGTAACCTGGTCCAGGTCAGCTGTCGTTTTCGTCCTGTATCCGGATTTTCCCATTCAAACGCAAATAATTTCCTACTTTGTAATGCCAATGGGATGCAGAAGAAAGCATCTTTTAAATCAATTACAGAAAAGTATCTAAATTGTTCTGCCACAGATGTTAACAATGTATAAGGATTTGCTACTACTGGATGTATATCTTTAACTATTTCGTTTACAGCTCTTAAATCTTGAACTAACCTATAATCTCCGTTAGGTTTTCTTATAGGAAATATTGGTGTATTATATTCAGATTCACATTCTTCTAACACATTGTGCATCAAAAATTTTGCAATTAATGGTGCTACCCCTTTCCTAGCTTCTAACTGTATAGGATATTGTCTAACTCTTACCGGTTGGACACCTTCTTTCAATTCTACTATGACAGGTTTTGCTGCTTTCGCTAATCCCGGTACTTGTGTCTCCCATACCCATGGTACTACAGCGTTTTCTACCTCTATTGGTATTGTTGTATTAGCTATTTCTTTTACTATAAATATTCTAGCTATTTCTTCCTCAGGTATCTGCAACTTAGCTTTTCCATTTTCAAATATTATTTTAGCATTAAATCTTGACAATAAATCTCGTCCTAACAAAGATGTAGGACAATCCGGTACATAGAGAAATTCATGATCTAATTCTTTACCCCTAAAATTTAGATGCAATGGCCGCAGAAAGGGCCGTTGCTCTGTTTTTCCTGTAGCTCCTACCACAGTTATCATCGTATCTCCTATCTTTCCTAAACAAGTATTTAAAACAGAATAAGTTGCCCCAGTATCTACCAATAATTGTTTCTCTTCCCCATCAATTTCTGTTGTCACTTTTAATCCATCACTTAGTCAGCTACTATGTTGCCCCAAATGTCCTAACATCATTGTTTCTGCCATTGGTGTTCCTCCTACTGAAGTCTGCTGGGCCAAATTCATTTTCACTGGGCACTCATTTTTCCAATGTCCCTGTTGTCTGCAAAACGCACACTGATTTATCCCTAGCTGATTTTGAGGTATTCCCCGCATGCCTCCTACCCTGTATCCTCCTCGACCTCGTCCTCTACTTCTGCCTCTTATTCCTTGATTTACTCGTTGTAACATTGCTAATAATCCTGCCTGATTTCTCTTTGTGGTTTGTTTTTTTTTTTTTTTTCCCTATTATTGTACACTTTCCAGCTGATTGCTTCCAAATTACTAAATCTCCTGGGGAAAAAGGAACTTTCCCATATACTTTATCAGTCCCCGAAATTGCCTCTCGTAAAGGGGCTAATAATACTTTACTGTTTTGCTCTTGTTCCTTCCTCCCTTGTCTTGTTCTCTGTGCAATTGGGGTTCGTTGCGCTTGTCTTGGGCATGATGAATGCCCTGGCGAACCCTTCGGTGTTAACTTAATCTGGATCGCTCCAGTATTAATTGATTCTGACGGTTTTACCGCCTTAATACTATCAGTATCACTATCGTCCCCTGCATCTATATCGGACATCACAGGGGCCGTCGGTGATGCTAAAAGTGATACATCCTCTGGCTCTCTTATTGAATTTTGTATTGCCAAACAAGTCATACACTTCTTATTACCTACACATCCTCCACATTTTGTTTTATCTTTTTTTCGGGATGTACCAACAACATTCCACATTCTCTCTGCATATCTGGATGATTACGTATATCATAAAATAGATCAACATATGGTACTTCATCCCATTTTTCAAGTTCTTAACAATATCTCATTAATGGACCTATAACACCCGGATCTAAACTTCCGTGTTCAGGCCACCGGGGTCCATCATACTCATATTGTGGCCACCAATTCGTACAATAATCTATAAATCGACTTTTACTCATACTCTGAAAATATCCCGCACTTTTCCAATGCTTTAATAAACATCCTAACGGAGAATTATCCGGTATTACCATGGTCTTACACACTCACTCCACACACACACACACTAAATCTACGGGGTAGAAAACGGAAAGATAGCCTCTGATGGGAAACAAAAGACCAAACCAAACTCACGAGACAGCCACGTATGTCCGTGAGTGCTGGACCTGCGGGGCTTTCGCTCCGTCTGACGGCCAGCGCCTAGGCTTCCACAGACCAGACCTCGAGCTCGTTAGCCCAACCTTGCGTGAATCGCCGTCACGTCTTATTAGGCAGGCACCCGACCAAATATTACAATAAAGCACCTTCGGGCTTACCACTTTGGGACGTCAGGAGCAGCGCAGAGCGGGCGCAGCCGATGGCTCCCCGAGAATTCCTCGGTGCCGGCACGGAGCAAAATCGGAAAGCGAACCGTCAACACTACTCCCGAAGTCCCATCTGGGTCGCCAGAAAACTGTTGCCCGTAAAGAAACACATAACTACGAAAGCAGTTATATGCGGTGCTTTATTCGGGGCCCGGGGTCTCAGGGACTCATGTCCAAAGCTGAGAATCCCAAATCCCCGTTTAACTTGGTTAATATTTATAGTGTTCGGTTACGTAACATAATCAACAGAATTGCTAAGCTACATGATTGTTTCCCATTTATAGTTTCTTCAGTTACTGTTGCCAAGATTTGCTTATCATTTACCTAGTTCATCAGATTGTGCTGTACCCAGTTCATCAGATTGTACTGTACCCACTTCATCAGATTGTACTGTACCCAACACCTGCAATTATACCTTCATCTTGTCTACCAAGTATAACCTATTCTAATCAATATAATGTAACAATTCCCCCCTTTGAAAATACTTCAAGTCTTCCAGACTGCAAGGATTTTCATCATCAGTTCCGCAGATTTCCATATTCTTTGGACCGTCTCAAACTGGTGATTGTAGCTGCAATGAATTATTTCCAATGTCTTCATATCTCGGGGGAAGTTCATGATTCTTCCTGGTAACAGCTTTTAAAATTTTCCCCAAGTGTTGCCGTTCCTTATTAACAATATTTTGAATCAAACGCAACACTCCCATAATAGCTAACATAATAATTATAATTATTATACACCATTGAATTAAAGATGCTACCCAACCAGAGATGTTCAATCCAAATGACTTTGCTAAAGCAGCCACCCAATTATGGGTACTTTCTTCTCTTTCTTCCTCAGTTGCACGTTCAATTTGTGTTAGCTGAGACAAATCACGTTCTACCGCGGCTGTAACATTCGGAATATGTACACAACAATGATCAATCTTATCTCGTAAATAACCACATACTCCATGTTCTTTTAGCAACAGCATATCTAATGCCATTCTATTTTGCAGGGTCATTTTTGTGGTTGCCTGTAATTGTAAGTTTATTTCCTTAAATCCTTCTTTAGTCACTCTTGCTAGCCTTTCCGTTTGTCCTAACAACCGGTACAACATTTCTCTATTCCGATAAGTACTAATTGGAGCAAACAATGATTCTAAAGCCCAACCTAACTTCACACCGGATGATGGTTCTTGCCAATCATCATCATCCTTTATTTCTCTCTTCATTATCCATAAATTTTCTAATCTACCCTTAAATGGCGCTTTCTTCCAAATTGGGCAGAGAGTTGGTAACCCTAAAGTTATTTCAGTCACCAACCCATCCAAGGGGAGGTGAGTCGTCCATTGTCCATCACTTGTAACCCAAACTAAATTTCCTGTGCTCCTGCTCGTAGTTCTACAATCTATTCTCACTCCGAATTGTATTACAGGTTCACTCATTGAGTATTTAATTCCTCTACAGGCACAACCTGTCCTTAATGCAAGGACCACAGGTGGAAAGGTAACTTCACTTTCGGGGTGTCACAAGCGTATACTTTTGTACAGTTCTAGACTGGGTGTTTTTCAGCTAACTTTCTTTTGCATTAGATTTTCTTGTGTTTCCTGTTGTGGCGCCTGGATTATTTGTATTGGTTGCATTTCGTCTTTTTCCAAATCTTTTAACTCTCTCCTGGCTCTGTTTCTTTTCTGCATAGGTTCTGATTTTGCAGTAACCTCTAATGCCCTTTTTCCATAATCAAAACTCTCTTTAATCCAAACAATACAGGTGTGGTTTCCTACATCTGTCTTACTTACATTTCGCAATGATAAAATCATAGTACCCCTTCGTGTATCACTATCCCATCGGATTGTAAACCCAGCTGACAATTTGGACTCATTCTTCTGCCAATAGCAACTAATGTCTTGGATTGAACTTCTCATATCTCCAACAAAATCACAAGTCAAATTTACATCCATTCGTTCTTCTATATGTACAGTAGCATATGTATGTATTATTTGAGCGAAACCATTACTTAATCCTACCCAGCATAGTATTACCAAGATGTAAATCTCAGTTTTGTAGGAGTGATCATTTTTACCCCCCATTGTGATGGTACCTTCTTCACTCTGGTATAATGAATCCAATTATCAATTCCTGCTACTTTCACAGCGGTAAATGTTATCAATAGTACCAAATAAAGTCCATGCCACTGTTCCTTTAAAGGCTCCGTTTGCCAGTTTCGAACATACGCTTGGTCTCCTGGTTGATTCTCCAACGGCAAAGGGCGATTCCAGATGATCGCGGCACGTAAGGCTGTGAGTAATCTGCTTAAAGAAATTATATAACTATAAACATCTTGATCTCCTTGGAGGTGTAAATCTGCACTTCCCATTCCCTTCGTTGGTGCAGTATATGGCTTACCGTACAGAATTTCATAGGGACTTACAGACAACCCTTCTCTAGGTTTTATACGAATTCTCAATAAAGCAAGGGGCAATGCCTGTGGCCATTGGATTTGAGCTTCCTGGCATATCTTTTTAATTTGTCCTTTTAATGTTTGATTCATCCTTTCTACCTTTCCACTAGATTGTGGCCTCCACGGTGTATGTAAATCCCAGCTAATTCCAAGCATTTCACTAATTTCCTGTACTATTTTAGCTATAAAGTGTGGGCCTCGATCTGAAGAAATTCCTAAAGGTACCCCAAATCTAGGTATGATCTCTTTTAACAAAGTTTTTACTACTTCTCTAGCTTGATTCGTTCTACAGGGAAATGCTTCTAGCCACCCTGAAAAGGTACATACGTATACCAATAAATACTTAAACCCTTTTGATTTAGGTAATTCTGCAAAATCCACTTGCCAATAGTCACCTGGTTCTATTCCCACTTTCAAAGTTCCCATTGGAATTTGTTTTCGTATTACCGGATTATTCTTTAAACATACTGGACACTTCGCATTCACCCCTTTTGCTATTGTTAACATTTGTGCAGATATAATGCTCCGCTTTAAAAACTGCACCAATGCTTCTGCTCCCCAATGGCATTTATTATGTTCAGTTTGTATTATTCGTTTCATAATTGTAGCAGGCACTACTACTTGTCCATTACCTGTTACATACCATCCATGTGAATTCTTCTGTGCCTTTACCAAATCGGCTAATTTTTCATCTTCTTGGGTATAAAAGGGATTTACAGAGAGATGAGCAGTAATCGGGCTTACCTTAGTAGGTATTAGAGCTAATTCAGTCCATACTTGCCGTGCAGCAATTTTGGCTGCCTGGTCTGCCTTCATGTTTCCTTGTGCCACATCGCTGTCATCCCTCTGATGTCCTCGACAATGCATTACAGCCACTTGCTGAGGTAGTACCACAGCCTCTAATAACTGTAAGATCTCGGTTCGATATTTAATAATACTACCTTGAGCCGTCAACAATCCTCTTTCCTTCCATAAAGCTCCATGTATATGTATTATTCCAAAAGCGTATTTAGAATCTGTCCAAATATTCACCCTCTTATCCGTACTCGGTATTAAAGCCCGAATTAGAGCGACCAGTTCTGCCTTTTGCGCTGACGTTCCTGGCATTAATGCCTTTGCTTCAATTACTTCAAGCTTAGTAACCACAGCATATCCAGAATATCGTGTTCCATTCTCAACAAAGCTGCTACCGTCTGTAAATAATGTCCAGTCAGGATTTACAAGGGGAATATCTTTCAGATCTACCCTACTGGCGTAAGTTTGTTCGATCACCTCAATACAATCATGTTCCAGCTCGCCTTCCTCTATTTTGCTACCTAAAAATTCAGCGGGATTCAAACATGTTGTTATCTTTAAAAATATATCATCCTGTTCTCTCAATATTGCCTGATATTTCAACATTCTACTGGATGACAACCAATGACCCCCCTTTTGTTCCAAAACTGCAATCACCACGTGGGGCACAAATACTTCCATTTTTGTTCCCAATGTCAATTTTCTAGCTTCTTGGACTAACGTTACAGTAGCAGCCACTGCTCGGAGGCAAGAAGGCCATCCGGCACTTACCATATCCAACTGCTTGGAAAAATAGCCCACCGGTCTCTTCCATGATCCAATTCGTTGAGTTAAAACTCCAAGCGCTAGTCGTTGCCGCTCATGTACAAAGAGTTGAAATGTTTTTGTCAAATCAGGCAATCCTAATGCTGGGGCTTCTTGCAGAGCCTGTTTTAAGTCTTGAAAAGCCCTTTTACACTCTAAACTCCAAACTAATTGTGGCTCTTTTAAAGCTGCATACAGTGGTTTGGCTAACAGTCCGTAATTCAAAATCCAGAGTCTGCACCACCCTGTCATTCCTAGAAAAGTTCGTAACTCGTGCAAATTTCTAGGTTCAGGGATGGCACAAATCGCTTGTATTCTATTCACCCCCAACCGTCTTTGTCCTTGGGAAATTTCACATCCCAGATATATCACTTTTTCCCGGGCAATTTGGGCTTTTTCCTTAGAAACTCGATAACCGCTCTGTCCCAGTAAATTTAATCACGCAACTGTAACAGTAATGCAGTTTTCATACCTTTCTGTCGCCACGAAAATGTCATCCACATATTGCAACAATAAGTATGCTTTTGATGGTAATTGAAAATATCCTTGCTCCTTCCAATCCTCCAGTTCTCGTGCCAGCTGATTCCCAAATATTGTAGGACTGTTTTTGAAGCCTTGTGGTAACCTGGTCCAGGTCAGCTGTCGTTTTCGTCCTGTATCCGGATTTTCCCATTCAAACGCAAATAATTTCCTACTTTGTAATGCCAATGGGATGCAGAAGAAAGCATTTTTTAAATCAATTACAGAAAAGTATCTAAATTGTTCTGCCACAGATGTTAACAATGTATAAGGATTTGCTACTACTGGATGTATATCTTTAACTATTTCGTTTACAGCTCTTAAATCTTGAACTAACCTATAATCTCCGTTAGGTTTTCTTATAGGAAATATTGGTGTATTATATTCAGATTCACATTCTTCTAACACACTGTGCATCAAAAATTTTGCAATTAATGGTGCTACCCCTTTCCTAGCTTCTAACTGTATAGGATATTGTCTAACTCTTACCGGTTGGACACCTTCTTTCAATTCTACTATGACAGGTTTTGCTGCTTTCGCTAATCCCGGTACTTGTGTCTCCCATACCCATGGTACTACAGCGTTTTCTACCTCTATTGGTATTGTTGTATTAGCTATTTCTTTTACTATAAATATTCTAGCTATTTCTTCCTCAGGTATCTGCAACTTAGCTTTTCCATTTTCAAATATTATTTTAGCATTAAATCTTGACAATAAATCTCGTCCTAACAAAGATGTAGGACAATCCGGTACATAGAGAAATTCATGATCTAATTCTTTACCCCTAAAATTTAGATGCAATGGCCGCAGAAAGGGCCGTTGCTCTGTTTTTCCTGTAGCTCCTACCACAGTTATCATCGTATCTCCTATCTTTCCTAAACAAGTATTTAAAACAGAATAAGTTGCCCCAGTATCTACCAATAATTGTTTCTCTTCCCCATCAATTTCTGTTGTCACTTTTAATCCATCACTTAGTCAGCTACTATGTTGCCCCAAATGTCCTAACATCATTGTTTCTGCCATTGGTGTTCCTCCTACTGAAGCCTGCTGGGCCAAATTCATTTTCACTGGGCACTCATTTTTCCAATGTCCCTGTTGTCTGCAAAACGCACACTGATTTATCCCTAGCTGATTTTGAGGTATTCCCCGCATGCCTCCTACCCTGTATCCTCCTCGACCTCGTCCTCTACTTCTGCCTCTTATTCCTTGATTTACTCGTTGTAACATTGCTAATAATCCTGCCTGATTTCTCTTTGTGGTTTGTTTTTTTTTTTTTTTTTTTTTTCCCTATTATTGTACACTTTCCAGCTGATTGCTTCCAAATTACTAAATCTCCTGGGGAAAAAGGAACTTTCCCATATACTTTATCAGTCCCCGAAATTGCCTCTCGTAAAGGGGCTAATAATACTTTACTGTTTTGCTCTTGTTCCTTCCTCCCTTGTCTTGTTCTCTGTGCAATTGGGGTTCGTTGCGCTTGTCTTGGGCATGATGAATGCCCTGGCGAACCCTTCGGTGTTAACTTAATCTGGATCGCTCCAGTATTAATTGATTCTGACGGTTTTACCGCCTTAATACTATCAGTATCACTATCGTCCCCTGCATCTATATCGGACATCACAGGGGCCGTCGGTGATGCTAAAAGTGATACCTCCTCTGGCTCTCTTATTGAATTTTGTATTGCCAAACAAGTCATACACTTCTTATTACCTACACATCCTCCACGTTTTGTTTTATCTTTTTTTCGGGATGTACCAACAACATTCCACATTCTCTCTGCATATCTGGATGATTACGTATATCATAAAATAGATCAACATATGGTACTTCATCCCATTTTTCAAGTTCTTAACAATATCTCATTAATGGACCTATAACACCCGGATCTAAACTTCCGTGTTCAGGCCACCGGGGTCCATCATACTCATATTGTGGCCACCAATTCGTACAATAATCTATAAATCGACTTTTACTCATACTCTGAAAATATCCCGCACTTTTCCAATGCTTTAATAAACATCCTAACGGAGAATTATCCGGTATTACCATGGTCTTACACACTCACTCCACACACACACACACTAAATCTACGGGGTAGAAAACGGAAAGATAGCCTCTGATGGGAAACAAAAGACCAAACCAAACTCACGAGACAGCCACGTATGTCCGTGAGTGCTGGACCTGCGGGGCTTTCGCTCCGTCTGACGGCCAGCGCCTAGGCTTCCACAGACCAGACCTCGAGCTCGTTAGCCCAACCTTGCGTGAATCGCCGTCACGTCTTATTAGGCAGGCACCCGACCAAATATTACAATAAAGCACCTTCGGGCTTACCACTTTGGGACGTCAGGAGCAGCGCAGAGCGGGCGCAGCCGATGGCTCCCCGAGAATTCCTCGGTGCCGGCACGGAGCAAAATCGGAAAGCGAACCGTCAACACTACTCCCGAAGTCCCATCTGGGTCGCCAGAAAACTGTTGCCCGTAAAGAAACACATAACTACGAAAGCAGTTATATGCGGTGCTTTATTCGGGGCCCGGGGTCTCAGGGACTCATGTCCAAAGCTGAGAATCCCAAATCCCCGTTTAACTTGGTTAATATTTATAGTGTTCGGTTACGTAACATAATCAACAGAATTGCTAAGCTACATGATTGTTTCCCATTTATAGTTTCTTCAGTTACTGTTGCCAAGATTTGCTTATCATTTACCTAGTTCATCAGATTGTGCTGTACCCAGTTCATCAGATTGTACTGTACCCACTTCATCAGATTGTACTGTACCCAACACCTGCAATTATACCTTCATCTTGTCTACCAAGTATAACCTATTCTAATCAATATAATGTAACAATTCCCCCCTTTGAAAATACTTCAAGTCTTCCAGACTGCAAGGATTTTCATCATCAGTTCCGCAGATTTCCATATTCTTTGGACCGTCTCAAACTGGTGATTGTAGCTGCAATGAATTATTTCCAATGTCTTCATATCTCGGGGGAAGTTCATGATTCTTCCTGGTAACAGCTTTTAAAATTTTCCCCAAGTGTTGCCGTTCCTTATTAACAATATTTTGAATCAAACGCAACACTCCCATAATAGCTAACATAATAATTATAATTATTATACACCACTGAATTAAAGATGCTACCCAACCAGAGATGTTCAATCCAAATGACTTTGCTAAAGCAGCCACCCAATTATGGGTACTTTCTTCTCTTTCTTCCTCAGTTGCACGTTCAATTTGTGTTAGCTGAGACAAATCACGTTCTACCGCGGCTGTAACATTCGGAATATGTACACAACAATGATCAATCTTATCTCGTAAATAACCACATACTCCATGTTCTTTTAGCAACAGCATATCTAATGCCATTCTATTTTGCAGGGTCATTTTTGTGGTTGCCTGTAATTGTAAGTTTATTTCCTTAAATCCTTCTTTAGTCACTCTTGCTAGCCTTTCCGTTTGTCCTAACAACCGGTACAACATTTCTCTATTCCGATAAGTACTAATTGGAGCAAACAATGATTCTAAAGCCCAACCTAACTTCACACCGGATGATGGTTCTTGCCAATCATCATCATCCTTTATTTCTCTCTTCATTATCCATAAATTTTCTAATCTACCCTTAAATGGCGCTTTCTTCCAAATTGGGCAGAGAGTTGGTAACCCTAAAGTTATTTCAGTCACCAACCCATCCAAGGGGAGGTGAGTCGTCCATTGTCCATCACTTGTAACCCAAACTAAATTTCCTGTGCTCCTGCTCGTAGTTCTACAATCTATTCTCACTCCGAATTGTATTACAGGTTCACTCATGGAGTATTTAATTCCTCTACAGGCACAACCTGTCCTTAATGCAAGGACCACAGGTGGAAAGGTAACTTCACTTTCGGGGTGTCACAAGCGTATACTTTTGTACAGTTCTAGACTGGGTGTTTTTCAGCTAACTTTCTTTTGCATTAGATTTTCTTGTGTTTCCTGTTGTGGCGCCTGGATTATTTGTATTGGTTGCATTTCGTCTTTTTCCAAATCTTTTAACTCTCTCCTGGCTCTGTTTCTTTTCTGCATAGGTTCTGATTTTGCAGTAACCTCTAATGCCCTTTTTCCATAATCAAAACTCTCTTTAATCCAAACAATACAGGTGTGGTTTCCTACATCTGTCTTACTTACATTTCGCAATGATAAAATCATAGTACCCCTTCGTGTATCACTATCCCATCGGATTGTAAACCCAGTTGACAATTTGGACTCATTCTTCTGCCAATAGCAACTAATGTCTTGGATTGAACTTCTCATATCTCCAACAAAATCACAAGTCAAATTTACATCCATTCGTTCTTCTATATGTACAGTAGCATATGTATGTATTATTTGAGCGAAACCATTACTTAATCCTACCCAGCATAGTATTACCAAGATGTAAATCTCAGTTTTGTAGGAGTGATCATTTTTACCCCCCATTGTGATGGTACCTTCTTCACTCTGGTATAATGAATCCAATTATCAATTCCTGCTACTTTCACAGCGGTAAATGTTATCAATAGCACCAAATAAAAGTCCATGCACTGTTCCTTTAAAGGCTCCGTTTGCCAATTTCGAACATACGCTTGGTCTCCTGGTTGATTCTCCAACGGCAAAAGGGCGATTCCAGATGATCGCGGCACGTAAGGCTGTGAGTAATCTGCTTAAAGAAAATTATATAACTATAAAACATCTTGATCTCCTTGGAGGTGTAAATCTGCACTTCCCATTCCCTTCGTTTGGTGCAGTATATGGCTTACCGTACAGAATTTCATAGGGACCTTACAGACAACCCTTCTCTAGGTTTTATACGAATTCTCAATTAAAGCAAGGGGCCAATGCCTGTGGCCATTGGATTTGAGCTTCCTGGCATATCTTTTTAATTTGTCCTTTTAATGTTTGATTCATCCTTTCTACCTTTCCACTAGATTGTGGCCCTCCACGGTGTAAGTAAATCCAGCTAATTCCAAGCATTTCACTAATTTCCTGTACTATTTTAGCTATAAAGTGTGGGCCTCGATCTGAAGAAATTCCTAAAGGTACCCCAAATCTAGGTTTGATCTCTTTTAACAAAGTTTTTTACTACTTCTCTAGCTTGATTCGTTCTACAGGAAATGCTTCTAGCCACCCTGAAAAGGTACATACGTATACCAATAAATACTTAAACCCTTTTGATTTAGGTAATTCTGCAAAATCCACTTGCCAATAGTCACCTGGTTCTATTCCCCACTTTCAAAGTTCCCATTGGAATTTGTTTTCGTATTACCGGATTTATTCCTTTAAACATACTGGACACTTCGCATTCACCCTTTTTGCTATTGTTAACATTTGTGCAGATATAATGCTCCGCTTTAAAAACTGCACCAATGCTTCTGCTCCCCAATGGCATTTATTATGTTTCAGTTTGTATTATTCGTTTTCATAATTGTAGCAGGCACTACTACTTGTCCATTACCTGTTACATACCATCCATGTGAATTCTTCTGTGCCTTTACCAAATCGGCTAATTTTTCATCTTCTTGGTAAAAAAGGGATTTACAGAGAGATGAGCAGTAATCGGGCCTTACCTTAGTAGGTATTAGAGCTAATTCAGTCCATACTTGCCGTGCAGCAAATTTTGGCTGCCTGGTCTGCCCTTCATGTTTTCCTTGTGCCACATCGCTGTCATCCCTCTGATGTCCTCGACAATGCATTACAGCCACTTGCTGAGGTAGTACCACAGCCTCTAATAACTGTAAGATCTCGGTTCGATATTTAATAATACTACCTTGAAGCCGTTCAACAATCCTCTTTCCTTCCATAAAGCTCATGTATATGTATTATTCCAAAAGCGTATTTAGAATCTGTCCAAATATTCACCCTCTTATCCGTACTCGGTATTAAAGCCCGAATTAGAGCGACCAGTTCTGCCTTTTGCGCTGACGTTCCTGGCATTAATGCCTTTGCTTCAATTACTTCAAGCTTAGTAACCACAGCATATCCAGAATATCGTGTTCCATTCTCAACAAAGCTTGCTACCGTCTGTAAATAATGTCCAGTCAGGATTTACAAGGGGAATAATCTTTCAGATCTACCCTACTGGCGTAAGTTTGTTCGATCACCTCAATACAATCATGTTCCAGCTCGCCTTCCTCTATTTTGCTACCTAAAAATTCAGCGGGATTCAAACATGTTGTAATCTTTAAAAATATATCATCCTGTTCTCTCAATATTGCCTGATATTTCAACATTCTACTGGATGACAACCAATGACCCCCCTTTTTGTTCCAAAACTGCAATCAACCACGTGGGGCACAAATACTTCCATTTTTGTTCCCAATGTCAATTTTCTAGCTTCTTGGACTAACGTTACAGTAGCAGGCCACTGCTCGGAGGCAAGAAAGGCCATCCGGCACCTTACCATATCAACTGCTTTGAAAAATAGCCCACCGGTCCTCTTCCATGATCCAATTCGTTGAGTTAAAACTCCAAGCGCTAGTCGTTGCCGCTCATGTACAAAGAGTTGAAATGTTTTTGTCAAATCAGGCAATCCTAATGCTGGGGCTTCTTGCAGAGCCTGTTTTTAAGTCTTGAAAAGCCCTTTTACACTCTAAACTCCAAACTAATTGTGGCTCTTTTAAGCTGCATACAGTGGTTTGGCTAACAGTCCGTAATTCAAAATCCAGAGTCTGCACCACCCTGTCATTCCTAGAAAAGTTTCGTAACTCGTGCAAATTTCTAGGTTCAAGGGATGGCACAAATCGCTTGTATTCTATTCACCCCAACCCGTCTTTGTCCTTGGGAAATTTCACATCCCAGATATATCACTTTTTCCCGGGGCAATTTGGGCTTTTTCCTTAGAAACTCGATAACCGCTCTGTCCCAGTAAATTTAATCACGCAACTGTAACAGTAATGCAGTTTTCATACCTTTCTGTCGCCACGAAAATGTCATCCACATATTGCAACAATAAGTATGCTTTTGATGGTAATTGAAAAATATCCCTTGCTCCTTCCAATCCTCCAGTTCTCGTGCCAGCTGATTCCCAAATATTGTAGGACTGTTTTTTGAAGCCTTGTGGTAACCTGGTCCAGGTCAGCTGTCGTTTTTCGTCCTGTATCCGGATTTTTCCCATTCAAACGCAATAATTTCCTACTTTGTAATGCCAATGGGATGCAGAAGAAAGCATCTTTTAAATCAATTACAGAAAAGTATCTAAATTGTTCTGCCACAGATGTTAACAATGTATAAGGATTTGCTTACTACTGGATGTATATCTTTAAACTATTTCGTTTACAGCTCTTAAATCTTGAACTAACCTATAATCTCCGTTAGGTTTTTCTTATAGGAAATATTGGTGTATTATATTCAGATTCACATTCTTCTAACACACTGTGCATCAAAAAAATTTTGCAATTAATGGTGCCTACCCCTTTCCTAGCTTCTAACTGTATAGGATATTGTCCTAACTCTTACCGGTTGGACACCTTCTTTCAATTCTACTATGACAGGTTTTGCTGCTTTCGCTAATCCCGGTACTTGTGTCTCCCATACCCATGGTAACTACAGCGTTTTCTACCTCTATTGGTATTGTTGTATTAGCTATTTCTTTTACTATAAATATTCTAGCTATTTCTCCTCAGGTATCTGCCAACTTAGCTTTTCCATTTTCAAATATTATTTTAGCATTAAATCTTGACAATAAATCTCGTCCTAACAAAGATGTAGGACAATCCGGTACATAGAGAAATTCATGATCTAATTCTTTACCCCTAAAATTTAGATGCAATGGCCGCAGAAGGGCCCGTTGCTCTGTTTTTCCTGTAGCTCCTACCACAGTTATCATCGTATCTCCTATCTTTCCTAAACAAGTATTTAAAACAGAATAAGTTGCCCCAGTATCTACCAATAATTGTTTCTCTTCCCCATCAATTTCTGTTTGTCACTTTTAATCCATCACTTAGTCAGCTACTATGTTGCCCCAAATGTCCTAACATCATTGTTTCTGCCATTGGTGTTCATCCTACCTGAAGCCTGCTGGGCCAAATTCATTTTCACTGGGCACTCATTTTTCCAATGTCCCTGTTGTCTGCAAAAACGCACACTGATTTATCCCTAGCTGATTTTGAGGTATTCCCCGCATGCCTCCTACCCTGTATCCTCCTCGACCTCGTCCTCTACTTCTGCCTCTTATTCCTTGATTTACTCGTTGTAACATTGCTAATAATCCTGCCCTGATTTCTCTTTGTGGTTTGTTTTTTTTTTTTTTTTTTTTTTCCCTATTATTGTACACTTTCCAGCTGATTGCTTCCAAATTACTAAATCTCCTGGGGAAAAAGGAACTTTCCCATATACTTTATCAGTCCCCGAAATTGCCTCTCGTAAAGGGGGCTAATAATACTTTACTGTTTTGCTCTTGTTTCCTTCCTCCCTTGTCCTTGTTCTCTGTGCAATTGGGGTTCGTTTGCGCTTGTCTTGGCATGATGAATGCCCTGGCGAACCCTTCGGTGTTAACTTAATCTGGATCGCTCCAGTATTAATTGATTCTGGACGGTTTTACCGCCTTAATACTATCAGTATCACTATCGTCCCCTGCATCTATATCGGACATCACAGGGGCCGTCGGTGATGCTAAAAGTGATACCTCCTCTGGCTCTCTTATTGAATTTTGTATTGCCCAAACAAGTCATACACTTCTTATTACCTTACACATCCTCCACGTTTTGTTTTTATCTTTTTTTCGGGATGTACCAACAACATTCCAATTCTCTCTGCATATCTGGATGATTACGTATATCATAAAATAGATCAACATATGGTACTTCATCCCATTTTTCAAGTTCTTAACAATATCTCATTAATGGGACCTATAACACCCGGATCTAAACTTCCGTTGTTCAGGCCACCGGGGTCCATCATACTCATATTGTGGCCACCAATTCGTACAATAATCTATAAATCGACTTTTTACTCATACTCTGAAAATATCCCGCACTTTTCCAATGCTTTAATAAAACATCCTAACGGAGAATTATCACGGGGTAGAAAACGGAAAGATAGCCTCTGATGGGAAACAAAAGACCAAACCAAACTCACGAGACAGCCACGTATGTCCGTGAGTGCTGGACCTGCGGGGCTTTCGCTCCGTCTGACGGCCAGCGCCTAGGCTTCCACAGACCAGACCTCGAGCTCGTTAGCCCAACCTTGCGTGAATCGCCGTCACGTCTTATTAGGCAGGCACCCGACCAAATATTACAATAAAGCACCTTCGGGCTTACCACTTTGGGACGTCAGGAGCAGCGCAGAGCGGGCGCAGCCGATGGCTCCCCGAGAATTCCTCGGTGCCGGCACGGAGCAAAATCGGAAAGCGAACCGTCAACACTACTCCCGAAGTCCCATCTGGGTCGCCAGAAAACTGTTGCCCGTAAAGAAACACATAACTACGAAAGCAGTTATATGCGGTGCTTTATTCGGGGCCCGGGGTCTCAGGGACTCATGTCCAAAGCTGAGAATCCCAAATCCCCGTTTAACTTGGTTAATATTTATAGTGTTCGGTTACGTAACATAATCAACAGAATTGCTAAGCTACATGATTGTTTCCCATTTATAGTTTCTTCAGTTACTGTTGCCAAGATTTGCTTATCATTTACCTAGTTCATCAGATTGTGCTGTACCCAGTTCATCAGATTGTACTGTACCCACTTCATCAGATTGTACTGTACCCAACACCTGCAATTATACCTTCATCTTGTCTACCAAGTATAACCTATTCTAATCAATATAATGTAACAATTCCCCCCTTTGAAAATACTTCAAGTCTTCCAGACTGCAAGGATTTTCATCATCAGTTCCGCAGATTTCCATATTCTTTGGACCGTCTCAAACTGGTGATTGTAGCTGCAATGAATTATTTCCAATGTCTTCATATCTCGGGGGAAGTTCATGATTCTTCCTGGTAACAGCTTTTAAAATTTTCCCCAAGTGTTGCCGTTCCTTATTAACAATATTTTGAATCAAACGCAACACTCCCATAATAGCTAACATAATAATTATAATTATTATACACCACTGAATTAAAGATGCTACCCAACCAGAGATGTTCAATCCAAATGACTTTGCTAAAGCAGCCACCCAATTATGGGTACTTTCTTCTCTTTCTTCCTCAGTTGCACGTTCAATTTGTGTTAGCTGAGACAAATCACGTTCTACCGCGGCTGTAACATTCGGAATATGTACACAACAATGATCAATCTTATCTCGTAAATAACCACATACTCCATGTTCTTTTAGCAACAGCATATCTAATGCCATTCTATTTTGCAGGGTCATTTTTGTGGTTGCCTGTAATTGTAAGTTTATTTCCTTAAATCCTTCTTTAGTCACTCTTGCTAGCCTTTCCGTTTGTCCTAACAACCGGTACAACATTTCTCTATTCCGATAAGTACTAATTGGAGCAAACAATGATTCTAAAGCCCAACCTAACTTCACACCGGATGATGGTTCTTGCCAATCATCATCATCCTTTATTTCTCTCTTCATTATCCATAAATTTTCTAATCTACCCTTAAATGGCGCTTTCTTCCAAATTGGGCAGAGAGTTGGTAACCCTAAAGTTATTTCAGTCACCAACCCATCCAAGGGGAGGTGAGTCGTCCATTGTCCATCACTTGTAACCCAAACTAAATTTCCTGTGCTCCTGCTCGTAGTTCTACAATCTATTCTCACTCCGAATTGTATTACAGGTTCACTCATGGAGTATTTAATTCCTCTACAGGCACAACCTGTCCTTAATGCAAGGACCACAGGTGGAAAGGTAACTTCACTTTCGGGGTGTCACAAGCGTATACTTTTGTACAGTTCTAGACTGGGTGTTTTTCAGCTAACTTTCTTTTGCATTAGATTTTCTTGTGTTTCCTGTTGTGGCGCCTGGATTATTTGTATTGGTTGCATTTCGTCTTTTTCCAAATCTTTTAACTCTCTCCTGGCTCTGTTTCTTTTCTGCATAGGTTCTGATTTTGCAGTAACCTCTAATGCCCTTTTTCCATAATCAAAACTCTCTTTAATCCAAACAATACAGGTGTGGTTTCCTACATCTGTCTTACTTACATTTCGCAATGATAAAATCATAGTACCCCTTCGTGTATCACTATCCCATCGGATTGTAAACCCAGTTGACAATTTGGACTCATTCTTCTGCCAATAGCAACTAATGTCTTGGATTGAACTTCTCATATCTCCAACAAAATCACAAGTCAAATTTACATCCATTCGTTCTTCTATATGTACAGTAGCATATGTATGTATTATTTGAGCGAAACCATTACTTAATCCTACCCAGCATAGTATTACCAAGATGTAAATCTCAGTTTTGTAGGAGTGATCATTTTTACCCCCCATTGTGATGGTACCTTCTTCACTCTGGTATAATGAATCCAATTATCAATTCCTGCTACTTTCACAGCGGTAAATGTTATCAATAGCACCAAATAAAGTCCATGCCACTGTTCCTTTAAAGGCTCCGTTTGCCAATTTCGAACATACGCTTGGTCTCCTGGTTGATTCTCCAACGGCAAAGGGCGATTCCAGATGATCGCGGCACGTAAGGCTGTGAGTAATCTGCTTAAAGAAATTATATAACTATAAACATCTTGATCTCCTTGGAGGTGTAAATCTGCACTTCCCATTCCCTTCGTTGGTGCAGTATATGGCTTACCGTACAGAATTTCATAGGGACTTACAGACAACCCTTCTCTAGGTTTTATACGAATTCTCAATAAAGCAAGGGGCAATGCCTGTGGCCATTGGATTTGAGCTTCCTGGCATATCTTTTTAATTTGTCCTTTTAATGTTTGATTCATCCTTTCTACCTTTCCACTAGATTGTGGCCTCCACGGTGTATGTAAATCCCAGCTAATTCCAAGCATTTCACTAATTTCCTGTACTATTTTAGCTATAAAGTGTGGGCCTCGATCTGAAGAAATTCCTAAAGGTACCCCAAATCTAGGTATGATCTCTTTTAACAAAGTTTTTACTACTTCTCTAGCTTGATTCGTTCTACAGGGAAATGCTTCTAGCCACCCTGAAAAGGTACATACGTATACCAATAAATACTTAAACCCTTTTGATTTAGGTAATTCTGCAAAATCCACTTGCCAATAGTCACCTGGTTCTATTCCCACTTTCAAAGTTCCCATTGGAATTTGTTTTCGTATTACCGGATTATTCTTTAAACATACTGGACACTTCGCATTCACCCCTTTTGCTATTGTTAACATTTGTGCAGATATAATGCTCCGCTTTAAAAACTGCACCAATGCTTCTGCTCCCCAATGGCATTTATTATGTTCAGTTTGTATTATTCGTTTCATAATTGTAGCAGGCACTACTACTTGTCCATTACCTGTTACATACCATCCATGTGAATTCTTCTGTGCCTTTACCAAATCGGCTAATTTTTCATCTTCTTGGGTATAAAAGGGATTTACAGAGAGATGAGCAGTAATCGGGCTTACCTTAGTAGGTATTAGAGCTAATTCAGTCCATACTTGCCGTGCAGCAATTTTGGCTGCCTGGTCTGCCTTCATGTTTCCTTGTGCCACATCGCTGTCATCCCTCTGATGTCCTCGACAATGCATTACAGCCACTTGCTGAGGTAGTACCACAGCCTCTAATAACTGTAAGATCTCGGTTCGATATTTAATAATACTACCTTGAGCCGTCAACAATCCTCTTTCCTTCCATAAAGCTCCATGTATATGTATTATTCCAAAAGCGTATTTAGAATCTGTCCAAATATTCACCCTCTTATCCGTACTCGGTATTAAAGCCCGAATTAGAGCGACCAGTTCTGCCTTTTGCGCTGACGTTCCTGGCATTAATGCCTTTGCTTCAATTACTTCAAGCTTAGTAACCACAGCATATCCAGAATATCGTGTTCCATTCTCAACAAAGCTGCTACCGTCTGTAAATAATGTCCAGTCAGGATTTACAAGGGGAATATCTTTCAGATCTACCCTACTGGCGTAAGTTTGTTCGATCACCTCAATACAATCATGTTCCAGCTCGCCTTCCTCTATTTTGCTACCTAAAAATTCAGCGGGATTCAAACATGTTGTTATCTTTAAAAATATATCATCCTGTTCTCTCAATATTGCCTGATATTTCAACATTCTACTGGATGACAACCAATGACCCCCCTTTTGTTCCAAAACTGCAATCACCACGTGGGGCACAAATACTTCCATTTTTGTTCCCAATGTCAATTTTCTAGCTTCTTGGACTAACGTTACAGTAGCAGCCACTGCTCGGAGGCAAGAAGGCCATCCGGCACTTACCATATCCAACTGCTTGGAAAAATAGCCCACCGGTCTCTTCCATGATCCAATTCGTTGAGTTAAAACTCCAAGCGCTAGTCGTTGCCGCTCATGTACAAAGAGTTGAAATGTTTTTGTCAAATCAGGCAATCCTAATGCTGGGGCTTCTTGCAGAGCCTGTTTTAAGTCTTGAAAAGCCCTTTTACACTCTAAACTCCAAACTAATTGTGGCTCTTTTAAAGCTGCATACAGTGGTTTGGCTAACAGTCCGTAATTCAAAATCCAGAGTCTGCACCACCCTGTCATTCCTAGAAAAGTTCGTAACTCGTGCAAATTTCTAGGTTCAGGGATGGCACAAATCGCTTGTATTCTATTCACCCCCAACCGTCTTTGTCCTTGGGAAATTTCACATCCCAGATATATCACTTTTTCCCGGGCAATTTGGGCTTTTTCCTTAGAAACTCGATAACCGCTCTGTCCCAGTAAATTTAATCACGCAACTGTAACAGTAATGCAGTTTTCATACCTTTCTGTCGCCACGAAAATGTCATCCACATATTGCAACAATAAGTATGCTTTTGATGGTAATTGAAAATATCCTTGCTCCTTCCAATCCTCCAGTTCTCGTGCCAGCTGATTCCCAAATATTGTAGGACTGTTTTTGAAGCCTTGTGGTAACCTGGTCCAGGTCAGCTGTCGTTTTCGTCCTGTATCCGGATTTTCCCATTCAAACGCAAATAATTTCCTACTTTGTAATGCCAATGGGATGCAGAAGAAAGCATCTTTTAAATCAATTACAGAAAAGTATCTAAATTGTTCTGCCACAGATGTTAACAATGTATAAGGATTTGCTACTACTGGATGTATATCTTTAACTATTTCGTTTACAGCTCTTAAATCTTGAACTAACCTATAATCTCCGTTAGGTTTTCTTATAGGAAATATTGGTGTATTATATTCAGATTCACATTCTTCTAACACATTGTGCATCAAAAATTTTGCAATTAATGGTGCTACCCCTTTCCTAGCTTCTAACTGTATAGGATATTGTCTAACTCTTACCGGTTGGACACCTTCTTTCAATTCTACTATGACAGGTTTTGCTGCTTTCGCTAATCCCGGTACTTGTGTCTCCCATACCCATGGTACTACAGCGTTTTCTACCTCTATTGGTATTGTTGTATTAGCTATTTCTTTTACTATAAATATTCTAGCTATTTCTTCCTCAGGTATCTGCAACTTAGCTTTTCCATTTTCAAATATTATTTTAGCATTAAATCTTGACAATAAATCTCGTCCTAACAAAGATGTAGGACAATCCGGTACATAGAGAAATTCATGATCTAATTCTTTACCCCTAAAATTTAGATGCAATGGCCGCAGAAAGGGCCGTTGCTCTGTTTTTCCTGTAGCTCCTACCACAGTTATCATCGTATCTCCTATCTTTCCTAAACAAGTATTTAAAACAGAATAAGTTGCCCCAGTATCTACCAATAATTGTTTCTCTTCCCCATCAATTTCTGTTGTCACTTTTAATCCATCACTTAGTCAGCTACTATGTTGCCCCAAATGTCCTAACATCATTGTTTCTGCCATTGGTGTTCCTCCTACTGAAGTCTGCTGGGCCAAATTCATTTTCACTGGGCACTCATTTTTCCAATGTCCCTGTTGTCTGCAAAACGCACACTGATTTATCCCTAGCTGATTTTGAGGTATTCCCCGCATGCCTCCTACCCTGTATCCTCCTCGACCTCGTCCTCTACTTCTGCCTCTTATTCCTTGATTTACTCGTTGTAACATTGCTAATAATCCTGCCTGATTTCTCTTTGTGGTTTGTTTTTTTTTTTTTTTTTTTTCCCTATTATTGTACACTTTCCAGCTGATTGCTTCCAAATTACTAAATCTCCTGGGGAAAAAGGAACTTTCCCATATACTTTATCAGTCCCCGAAATTGCCTCTCGTAAAGGGGCTAATAATACTTTACTGTTTTGCTCTTGTTCCTTCCTCCCTTGTCTTGTTCTCTGTGCAATTGGGGTTCGTTGCGCTTGTCTTGGGCATGATGAATGCCCTGGCGAACCCTTCGGTGTTAACTTAATCTGGATCGCTCCAGTATTAATTGATTCTGACGGTTTTACCGCCTTAATACTATCAGTATCACTATCGTCCCCTGCATCTATATCGGACATCACAGGGGCCGTCGGTGATGCTAAAAGTGATACCTCCTCTGGCTCTCTTATTGAATTTTGTATTGCCAAACAAGTCATACACTTCTTATTACCTACACATCCTCCACGTTTTGTTTTATCTTTTTTTCGGGATGTACCAACAACATTCCACATTCTCTCTGCATATCTGGATGATTACGTATATCATAAAATAGATCAACATATGGTACTTCATCCCATTTTTCAAGTTCTTAACAATATCTCATTAATGGACCTATAACACCCGGATCTAAACTTCCGTGTTCAGGCCACCGGGGTCCATCATACTCATATTGTGGCCACCAATTCGTACAATAATCTATAAATCGACTTTTACTCATACTCTGAAAATATCCCGCACTTTTCCAATGCTTTAATAAACATCCTAACGGAGAATTATCCGGTATTACCATGGTCTTACACACTCACTCCACACACACACACACTAAATCTACGGGGTAGAAAACGGAAAGATAGCCTCTGATGGGAAACAAAAGACCAAACCAAACTCACGAGACAGCCACGTATGTCCGTGAGTGCTGGACCTGCGGGGCTTTCGCTCCGTCTGACGGCCAGCGCCTAGGCTTCCACAGACCAGACCTCGAGCTCGTTAGCCCAACCTTGCGTGAATCGCCGTCACGTCTTATTAGGCAGGCACCCGACCAAATATTACAATAAAGCACCTTCGGGCTTACCACTTTGGGACGTCAGGAGCAGCGCAGAGCGGGCGCAGCCGATGGCTCCCCGAGAATTCCTCGGTGCCGGCACGGAGCAAAATCGGAAAGCGAACCGTCAACACTACTCCCGAAGTCCCATCTGGGTCGCCAGAAAACTGTTGCCCGTAAAGAAACACATAACTACGAAAGCAGTTATATGCGGTGCTTTATTCGGGGCCCGGGGTCTCAGGGACTCATGTCCAAAGCTGAGAATCCCAAATCCCCGTTTAACTTGGTTAATATTTATAGTGTTCGGTTACGTAACATAATCAACAGAATTGCTAAGCTACATGATTGTTTCCCATTTATAGTTTCTTCAGTTACTGTTGCCAAGATTTGCTTATCATTTACCTAGTTCATCAGATTGTGCTGTACCCAGTTCATCAGATTGTACTGTACCCACTTCATCAGATTGTACTGTACCCAACACCTGCAATTATACCTTCATCTTGTCTACCAAGTATAACCTATTCTAATCAATATAATGTAACAATTCCCCCCTTTGAAAATACTTCAAGTCTTCCAGACTGCAAGGATTTTCATCATCAGTTCCGCAGATTTCCATATTCTTTGGACCGTCTCAAACTGGTGATTGTAGCTGCAATGAATTATTTCCAATGTCTTCATATCTCGGGGGAAGTTCATGATTCTTCCTGGTAACAGCTTTTAAAATTTTCCCCAAGTGTTGCCGTTCCTTATTAACAATATTTTGAATCAAACGCAACACTCCCATAATAGCTAACATAATAATTATAATTATTATACACCACTGAATTAAAGATGCTACCCAACCAGAGATGTTCAATCCAAATGACTTTGCTAAAGCAGCCACCCAATTATGGGTACTTTCTTCTCTTTCTTCCTCAGTTGCACGTTCAATTTGTGTTAGCTGAGACAAATCACGTTCTACCGCGGCTGTAACATTCGGAATATGTACACAACAATGATCAATCTTATCTCGTAAATAACCACATACTCCATGTTCTTTTAGCAACAGCATATCTAATGCCATTCTATTTTGCAGGGTCATTTTTGTGGTTGCCTGTAATTGTAAGTTTATTTCCTTAAATCCTTCTTTAGTCACTCTTGCTAGCCTTTCCGTTTGTCCTAACAACCGGTACAACATTTCTCTATTCCGATAAGTACTAATTGGAGCAAACAATGATTCTAAAGCCCAACCTAACTTCACACCGGATGATGGTTCTTGCCAATCATCATCATCCTTTATTTCTCTCTTCATTATCCATAAATTTTCTAATCTACCCTTAAATGGCGCTTTCTTCCAAATTGGGCAGAGAGTTGGTAACCCTAAAGTTATTTCAGTCACCAACCCATCCAAGGGGAGGTGAGTCGTCCATTGTCCATCACTTGTAACCCAAACTAAATTTCCTGTGCTCCTGCTCGTAGTTCTACAATCTATTCTCACTCCGAATTGTATTACAGGTTCACTCATGGAGTATTTAATTCCTCTACAGGCACAACCTGTCCTTAATGCAAGGACCACAGGTGGAAAGGTAACTTCACTTTCGGGGTGTCACAAGCGTATACTTTTGTACAGTTCTAGACTGGGTGTTTTTCAGCTAACTTTCTTTTGCATTAGATTTTCTTGTGTTTCCTGTTGTGGCGCCTGGATTATTTGTATTGGTTGCATTTCGTCTTTTTCCAAATCTTTTAACTCTCTCCTGGCTCTGTTTCTTTTCTGCATAGGTTCTGATTTTGCAGTAACCTCTAATGCCCTTTTTCCATAATCAAAACTCTCTTTAATCCAAACAATACAGGTGTGGTTTCCTACATCTGTCTTACTTACATTTCGCAATGATAAAATCATAGTACCCCTTCGTGTATCACTATCCCATCGGATTGTAAACCCAGTTGACAATTTGGACTCATTCTTCTGCCAATAGCAACTAATGTCTTGGATTGAACTTCTCATATCTCCAACAAAATCACAAGTCAAATTTACATCCATTCGTTCTTCTATATGTACAGTAGCATATGTATGTATTATTTGAGCGAAACCATTACTTAATCCTACCCAGCATAGTATTACCAAGATGTAAATCTCAGTTTTGTAGGAGTGATCATTTTTACCCCCCATTGTGATGGTACCTTCTTCACTCTGGTATAATGAATCCAATTATCAATTCCTGCTACTTTCACAGCGGTAAATGTTATCAATAGCACCAAATAAAGTCCATGCCACTGTTCCTTTAAAGGCTCCGTTTGCCAATTTCGAACATACGCTTGGTCTCCTGGTTGATTCTCCAACGGCAAAGGGCGATTCCAGATGATCGCGGCACGTAAGGCTGTGAGTAATCTGCTTAAAGAAATTATATAACTATAAACATCTTGATCTCCTTGGAGGTGTAAATCTGCACTTCCCATTCCCTTCGTTGGTGCAGTATATGGCTTACCGTACAGAATTTCATAGGGACTTACAGACAACCCTTCTCTAGGTTTTATACGAATTCTCAATAAAGCAAGGGGCAATGCCTGTGGCCATTGGATTTGAGCTTCCTGGCATATCTTTTTAATTTGTCCTTTTAATGTTTGATTCATCCTTTCTACCTTTCCACTAGATTGTGGCCTCCACGGTGTATGTAAATCCCAGCTAATTCCAAGCATTTCACTAATTTCCTGTACTATTTTAGCTATAAAGTGTGGGCCTCGATCTGAAGAAATTCCTAAAGGTACCCCAAATCTAGGTATGATCTCTTTTAACAAAGTTTTTACTACTTCTCTAGCTTGATTCGTTCTACAGGGAAATGCTTCTAGCCACCCTGAAAAGGTACATACGTATACCAATAAATACTTAAACCCTTTTGATTTAGGTAATTCTGCAAAATCCACTTGCCAATAGTCACCTGGTTCTATTCCCACTTTCAAAGTTCCCATTGGAATTTGTTTTCGTATTACCGGATTATTCTTTAAACATACTGGACACTTCGCATTCACCCCTTTTGCTATTGTTAACATTTGTGCAGATATAATGCTCCGCTTTAAAAACTGCACCAATGCTTCTGCTCCCCAATGGCATTTATTATGTTCAGTTTGTATTATTCGTTTCATAATTGTAGCAGGCACTACTACTTGTCCATTACCTGTTACATACCATCCATGTGAATTCTTCTGTGCCTTTACCAAATCGGCTAATTTTTCATCTTCTTGGGTATAAAAGGGATTTACAGAGAGATGAGCAGTAATCGGGCTTACCTTAGTAGGTATTAGAGCTAATTCAGTCCATACTTGCCGTGCAGCAATTTTGGCTGCCTGGTCTGCCTTCATGTTTCCTTGTGCCACATCGCTGTCATCCCTCTGATGTCCTCGACAATGCATTACAGCCACTTGCTGAGGTAGTACCACAGCCTCTAATAACTGTAAGATCTCGGTTCGATATTTAATAATACTACCTTGAGCCGTCAACAATCCTCTTTCCTTCCATAAAGCTCCATGTATATGTATTATTCCAAAAGCGTATTTAGAATCTGTCCAAATATTCACTCTCTTATCCGTACTCGGTATTAAAGCCCGAATTAGAGCGACCAGTTCTGCCTTTTGCGCTGACGTTCCTGGCATTAATGCCTTTGCTTCAATTACTTCAAGCTTAGTAACCACAGCATATCCAGAATATCGTGTTCCATTCTCAACAAAGCTGCTACCGTCTGTAAATAATGTCCAGTCAGGATTTACAAGGGGAATATCTTTCAGATCTACCCTACTGGCGTAAGTTTGTTCGATCACCTCAATACAATCATGTTCCAGCTCGCCTTCCTCTATTTTGCTACCTAAAAATTCAGCGGGATTCAAACATGTTGTTATCTTTAAAAATATATCATCCTGTTCTCTCAATATTGCCTGATATTTCAACATTCTACTGGATGACAACCAATGACCCCCCTTTTGTTCCAAAACTGCAATCACCACGTGGGGCACAAATACTTCCATTTTTGTTCCCAATGTCAATTTTCTAGCTTCTTGGACTAACGTTACAGTAGCAGCCACTGCTCGGAGGCAAGAAGGCCATCCGGCACTTACCATATCCAACTGCTTGGAAAAATAGCCCACCGGTCTCTTCCATGATCCAATTCGTTGAGTTAAAACTCCAAGCGCTAGTCGTTGCCGCTCATGTACAAAGAGTTGAAATGTTTTTGTCAAATCAGGCAATCCTAATGCTGGGGCTTCTTGCAGAGCCTGTTTTAAGTCTTGAAAAGCCCTTTTACACTCTAAACTCCAAACTAATTGTGGCTCTTTTAAAGCTGCATACAGTGGTTTGGCTAACAGTCCGTAATTCAAAATCCAGAGTCTGCACCACCCTGTCATTCCTAGAAAAGTTCGTAACTCGTGCAAATTTCTAGGTTCAGGGATGGCACAAATCGCTTGTATTCTATTCACCCCCAACCGTCTTTGTCCTTGGGAAATTTCACATCCCAGATATATCACTTTTTCCCGGGCAATTTGGGCTTTTTCCTTAGAAACTCGATAACCGCTCTGTCCCAGTAAATTTAATCACGCAACTGTAACAGTAATGCAGTTTTCATACCTTTCTGTCGCCACGAAAATGTCATCCACATATTGCAACAATAAGTATGCTTTTGATGGTAATTGAAAATATCCTTGCTCCTTCCAATCCTCCAGTTCTCGTGCCAGCTGATTCCCAAATATTGTAGGACTGTTTTTGAAGCCTTGTGGTAACCTGGTCCAGGTCAGCTGTCGTTTTCGTCCTGTATCCGGATTTTCCCATTCAAACGCAAATAATTTCCTACTTTGTAATGCCAATGGGATGCAGAAGAAAGCATCTTTTAAATCAATTACAGAAAAGTATCTAAATTGTTCTGCCACAGATGTTAACAATGTATAAGGATTTGCTACTACTGGATGTATATCTTTAACTATTTCGTTTACAGCTCTTAAATCTTGAACTAACCTATAATCTCCGTTAGGTTTTCTTATAGGAAATATTGGTGTATTATATTCAGATTCACATTCTTCTAACACACTGTGCATCAAAAATTTTGCAATTAATGGTGCTACCCCTTTCCTAGCTTCTAACTGTATAGGATATTGTCTAACTCTTACCGGTTGGACACCTTCTTTCAATTCTACTATGACAGGTTTTGCTGCTTTCGCTAATCCCGGTACTTGTGTCTCCCATACCCATGGTACTACAGCGTTTTCTACCTCTATTGGTATTGTTGTATTAGCTATTTCTTTTACTATAAATATTCTAGCTATTTCTTCCTCAGGTATCTGCAACTTAGCTTTTCCATTTTCAAATATTATTTTAGCATTAAATCTTGACAATAAATCTCGTCCTAACAAAGATGTAGGACAATCCGGTACATAGAGAAATTCATGATCTAATTCTTTACCCCTAAAATTTAGATGCAATGGCCGCAGAAAGGGCCGTTGCTCTGTTTTTCCTGTAGCTCCTACCACAGTTATCATCGTATCTCCTATCTTTCCTAAACAAGTATTTAAAACAGAATAAGTTGCCCCAGTATCTACCAATAATTGTTTCTCTTCCCCATCAATTTCTGTTGTCACTTTTAATCCATCACTTAGTCAGCTACTATGTTGCCCCAAATGTCCTAACATCATTGTTTCTGCCATTGGTGTTCCTCCTACTGAAGCCTGCTGGGCCAAATTCATTTTCACTGGGCACTCATTTTTCCAATGTCCCTGTTGTCTGCAAAACGCACACTGATTTATCCCTAGCTGATTTTGAGGTATTCCCCGCATGCCTCCTACCCTGTATCCTCCTCGACCTCGTCCTCTACTTCTGCCTCTTATTCCTTGATTTACTCGTTGTAACATTGCTAATAATCCTGCCTGATTTCTCTTTGTGGTTTGTTTTTTTTTTTTTTTTTTTTTCCCTATTATTGTACACTTTCCAGCTGATTGCTTCCAAATTACTAAATCTCCTGGGGAAAAAGGAACTTTCCCATATACTTTATCAGTCCCCGAAATTGCCTCTCGTAAAGGGGCTAATAATACTTTACTGTTTTGCTCTTGTTCCTTCCTCCCTTGTCTTGTTCTCTGTGCAATTGGGGTTCGTTGCGCTTGTCTTGGGCATGATGAATGCCCTGGCGAACCCTTCGGTGTTAACTTAATCTGGATCGCTCCAGTATTAATTGATTCTGACGGTTTTACCGCCTTAATACTATCAGTATCACTATCGTCCCCTGCATCTATATCGGACATCACAGGGGCCGTCGGTGATGCTAAAAGTGATACCTCCTCTGGCTCTCTTATTGAATTTTGTATTGCCAAACAAGTCATACACTTCTTATTACCTACACATCCTCCACGTTTTGTTTTATCTTTTTTTCGGGATGTACCAACAACATTCCACATTCTCTCTGCATATCTGGATGATTACGTATATCATAAAATAGATCAACATATGGTACTTCATCCCATTTTTCAAGTTCTTAACAATATCTCATTAATGGACCTATAACACCCGGATCTAAACTTCCGTGTTCAGGCCACCGGGGTCCATCATACTCATATTGTGGCCACCAATTCGTACAATAATCTATAAATCGACTTTTACTCATACTCTGAAAATATCCCGCACTTTTCCAATGCTTTAATAAACATCCTAACGGAGAATTATCCGGTATTACCATGGTCTTACACACTCACTCCACACACACACACACACTAAATCTACGGGGTAGAAAACGGAAAGATAGCCTCTGATGGGAAACAAAAGACCAAACCAAACTCACGAGACAGCCACGTATGTCCGTGAGTGCTGGACCTGCGGGGCTTTCGCTCCGTCTGACGGCCAGCGCCTAGGCTTCCACAGACCAGACCTCGAGCTCGTTAGCCCAACCTTGCGTGAATCGCCGTCACGTCTTATTAGGCAGGCACCCGACCAAATATTACAATAAAGCACCTTCGGGCTTACCACTTTGGGACGTCAGCAGCAGCGCAGAGCGGGCGCAGCCGATGGCTCCCCAAGAATTCCTCGGTGCCGGCACGGAGCAAAATCGGAAAGCGAACCGTCAACACTACTCCCGAAGTCCCATCTGGGTCGCCAGAAAACTGTTGCCCGTAAAGAAACACATAACTACGAAAGCAGTTATATGCGGTGCTTTATTCGGGGCCCGGGGTCTCAGGGACTCATGTCCAAAGCTGAGAATCCCAAATCCCCGTTTAACTTGGTTAATATTTATAGTGTTCGGTTACGTAACATAATCAACAGAATTGCTAAGCTACATGATTGTTTCCCATTTATAGTTTCTTCAGTTACTGTTGCCAAGATTTGCTTATCATTTACCTAGTTCATCAGATTGTGCTGTACCCAGTTCATCAGATTGTACTGTACCCACTTCATCAGATTGTACTGTACCCAACACCTGCAATTATACCTTCATCTTGTCTACCAAGTATAACCTATTCTAATCAATATAATGTAACAATTCCCCCCTTTGAAAATACTTCAAGTCTTCCAGACTGCAAGGATTTTCATCATCAGTTCCGCAGATTTCCATATTCTTTGGACCGTCTCAAACTGGTGATTGTAGCTGCAATGAATTATTTCCAATGTCTTCATATCTCGGGGGAAGTTCATGATTCTTCCTGGTAACAGCTTTTAAAATTTTCCCCAAGTGTTGCCGTTCCTTATTAACAATATTTTGAATCAAACGCAACACTCCCATAATAGCTAACATAATAATTATAATTATTATACACCACTGAATTAAAGATGCTACCCAACCAGAGATGTTCAATCCAAATGACTTTGCTAAAGCAGCCACCCAATTATGGGTACTTTCTTCTCTTTCTTCCTCAGTTGCACGTTCAATTTGTGTTAGCTGAGACAAATCACGTTCTACCGCGGCTGTAACATTCGGAATATGTACACAACAATGATCAATCTTATCTCGTAAATAACCACATACTCCATGTTCTTTTAGCAACAGCATATCTAATGCCATTCTATTTTGCAGGGTCATTTTTGTGGTTGCCTGTAATTGTAAGTTTATTTCCTTAAATCCTTCTTTAGTCACTCTTGCTAGCCTTTCCGTTTGTCCTAACAACCGGTACAACATTTCTCTATTCCGATAAGTACTAATTGGAGCAAACAATGATTCTAAAGCCCAACCTAACTTCACACCGGATGATGGTTCTTGCCAATCATCATCATCCTTTATTTCTCTCTTCATTATCCATAAATTTTCTAATCTACCCTTAAATGGCGCTTTCTTCCAAATTGGGCAGAGAGTTGGTAACCCTAAAGTTATTTCAGTCACCAACCCATCCAAGGGGAGGTGAGTCGTCCATTGTCCATCACTTGTAACCCAAACTAAATTTCCTGTGCTCCTGATCGTAGTTCTACAATCTATTCTCACTCCGAATTGTATTACAGGTTCACTCATGGAGTATTTAATTCCTCTACAGGCACAACCTGTCCTTAATGCAAGGACCACAGGTGGAAAGGTAACTTCACTTTCGGGGTGTCACAAGTGTATACTTTTGTACAGTTCTAGACTGGGTGTTTTTCAGCTAACTTTCTTTTGCATTAGATTTTCTTGTGTTTCCTGTTGTGGCGCCTGGATTATTTGTATTGGTTGCATTTCGTCTTTTTCCAAATCTTTTAACTCTCTCCTGGCTCTGTTTCTTTTCTGCATAGGTTCTGATTTTGCAGTAACCTCTAATGCCCTTTTTCCATAATCAAAACTCTCTTTAATCCAAACAATACAGGTGTGGTTTCCTACATCTGTCTTACTTACATTTCGCAATGATAAAATCATAGTACCCCTTCGTGTATCACTATCCCATCGGATTGTAAACCCAGTTGACAATTTGGACTCATTCTTCTGCCAATAGCAACTAATGTCTTGGATTGAACTTCTCATATCTCCAACAAAATCACAAGTCAAATTTACATCCATTCGTTCTTCTATATGTACAGTAGCATATGTATGTATTATTTGAGCGAAACCATTACTTAATCCTACCCAGCATAGTATTACCAAGATGTAAATCTCAGTTTTGTAGGAGTGATCATTTTTACCCCCCATTGTGATGGTACCTTCTTCACTCTGGTATAATGAATCCAATTATCAATTCCTGCTACTTTCACAGCGGTAAATGTTATCAATAGTACCAAATAAAGTCCATGCCACTGTTCCTTTAAAGGCTCCGTTTGCCAATTTCGAACATACGCTTGGTCTCCTGGTTGATTCTCCAACGGCAAAGGGCGATTCCAGATGATCGCGGCACGTAAGGCTGTGAGTAATCTGCTTAAAGAAATTATATAACTATAAACATCTTGATCTCCTTGGAGGTGTAAATCTGCACTTCCCATTCCCTTCGTTGGTGCAGTATATGGCTTACCGTACAGAATTTCATAGGGACTTACAGACAACCCTTCTCTAGGTTTTATACGAATTCTCAATAAAGCAAGGGGCAATGCCTGTGGCCATTGGATTTGAGCTTCCTGGCATATCTTTTTAATTTGTCCTTTTAATGTTTGATTCATCCTTTCTACCTTTCCACTAGATTGTGGCCTCCACGGTGTATGTAAATCCCAGCTAATTCCAAGCATTTCACTAATTTCCTGTACTATTTTAGCTATAAAGTGTGGGCCTCGATCTGAAGAAATTCCTAAAGGTACCCCAAATCTAGGTATGATCTCTTTTAACAAAGTTTTTACTACTTCTCTAGCTTGATTCGTTCTACAGGGAAATGCTTCTAGCCACCCTGAAAAGGTACATACGTATACCAATAAATACTTAAACCCTTTTGATTTAGGTAATTCTGCAAAATCCACTTGCCAATAGTCACCTGGTTCTATTCCCACTTTCAAAGTTCCCATTGGAATTTGTTTTCGTATTACCGGATTATTCTTTAAACATACTGGACACTTCGCATTCACCCCTTTTGCTATTGTTAACATTTGTGCAGATATAATGCTCCGCTTTAAAAACTGCACCAATGCTTCTGCTCCCCAATGGCATTTATTATGTTCAGTTTGTATTATTCGTTTCATAATTGTAGCAGGCACTACTACTTGTCCATTACCTGTTACATACCATCCATGTGAATTCTTCTGTGCCTTTACCAAATCGGCTAATTTTTCATCTTCTTGGGTATAAAAGGGATTTACAGAGAGATGAGCAGTAATCGGGCTTACCTTAGTAGGTATTAGAGCTAATTCAGTCCATACTTGCCGTGCAGCAATTTTGGCTGCCTGGTCTGCCTTCATGTTTCCTTGTGCCACATCGCTGTCATCCCTCTGATGTCCTCGACAATGCATTACAGCCACTTGCTGAGGTAGTACCACAGCCTCTAATAACTGTAAGATCTCGGTTCGATATTTAATAATACTACCTTGAGCCGTCAACAATCCTCTTTCCTTCCATAAAGCTCCATGTATATGTATTATTCCAAAAGCGTATTTAGAATCTGTCCAAATATTCACCCTCTTATCCGTACTCGGTATTAAAGCCCGAATTAGAGCGACCAGTTCTGCCTTTTGCGCTGACGTTCCTGGCATTAATGCCTTTGCTTCAATTACTTCAAGCTTAGTAACCACAGCATATCCAGAATATCGTGTTCCATTCTCAACAAAGCTGCTACCGTCTGTAAATAATGTCCAGTCAGGATTTACAAGGGGAATATCTTTCAGATCTACCCTACTGGCGTAAGTTTGTTCGATCACCTCAATACAATCATGTTCCAGCTCGCCTTCCTCTATTTTGCTACCTAAAAATTCAGCGGGATTCAAACATGTTGTTATCTTTAAAAATATATCATCCTGTTCTCTCAATATTGCCTGATATTTCAACATTCTACTGGATGACAACCAATGACCCCCCTTTTGTTCCAAAACTGCAATCACCACGTGGGGCACAAATACTTCCATTTTTGTTCCCAATGTCAATTTTCTAGCTTCTTGGACTAACGTTACAGTAGCAGCCACTGCTCGGAGGCAAGAAGGCCATCCGGCACTTACCATATCCAACTGCTTGGAAAAATAGCCCACCGGTCTCTTCCATGATCCAATTCGTTGAGTTAAAACTCCAAGCGCTAGTCGTTGCCGCTCATGTACAAAGAGTTGAAATGTTTTTGTCAAATCAGGCAATCCTAATGCTGGGGCTTCTTGCAGAGCCTGTTTTAAGTCTTGAAAAGCCCTTTTACACTCTAAACTCCAAACTAATTGTGGCTCTTTTAAAGCTGCATACAGTGGTTTGGCTAACAGTCCGTAATTCAAAATCCAGAGTCTGCACCACCCTGTCATTCCTAGAAAAGTTCGTAACTCGTGCAAATTTCTAGGTTCAGGGATGGCACAAATCGCTTGTATTCTATTCACCCCCAACCGTCTTTGTCCTTGGGAAATTTCACATCCCAGATATATCACTTTTTCCCGGGCAATTTGGGCTTTTTCCTTAGAAACTCGATAACCGCTCTGTCCCAGTAAATTTAATCACGCAACTGTAACAGTAATGCAGTTTTCATACCTTTCTGTCGCCACGAAAATGTCATCCACATATTGCAACAATAAGTATGCTTTTGATGGTAATTGAAAATATCCTTGCTCCTTCCAATCCTCCAGTTCTCGTGCCAGCTGATTCCCAAATATTGTAGGACTGTTTTTGAAGCCTTGTGGTAACCTGGTCCAGGTCAGCTGTCGTTTTCGTCCTGTATCCGGATTTTCCCATTCAAACGCAAATAATTTCCTACTTTGTAATGCCAATGGGATGCAGAAGAAAGCATCTTTTAAATCAATTACAGAAAAGTATCTAAATTGTTCTGCCACAGATGTTAACAATGTATAAGGATTTGCTACTACTGGATGTATATCTTTAACTATTTCGTTTACAGCTCTTAAATCTTGAACTAACCTATAATCTCCGTTAGGTTTTCTTATAGGAAATATTGGTGTATTATATTCAGATTCACATTCTTCTAACACATTGTGCATCAAAAATTTTGCAATTAATGGTGCTACCCCTTTCCTAGCTTCTAACTGTATAGGATATTGTCTAACTCTTACCGGTTGGACACCTTCTTTCAATTCTACTATGACAGGTTTTGCTGCTTTCGCTAATCCCGGTACTTGTGTCTCCCATACCCATGGTACTACAGCGTTTTCTACCTCTATTGGTATTGTTGTATTAGCTATTTCTTTTACTATAAATATTCTAGCTATTTCTTCCTCAGGTATCTGCAACTTAGCTTTTCCATTTTCAAATATTATTTTAGCATTAAATCTTGACAATAAATCTCGTCCTAACAAAGATGTAGGACAATCCGGTACATAGAGAAATTCATGATCTAATTCTTTACCCCTAAAATTTAGATGCAATGGCCGCAGAAAGGGCCGTTGCTCTGTTTTTCCTGTAGCTCCTACCACAGTTATCATCGTATCTCCTATCTTTCCTAAACAAGTATTTAAAACAGAATAAGTTGCCCCAGTATCTACCAATAATTGTTTCTCTTCCCCATCAATTTCTGTTGTCACTTTTAATCCATCACTTAGTCAGCTACTATGTTGCCCCAAATGTCCTAACATCATCGTTTCTGCCATTGGTGTTCCTCCTACTGAAGTCTGCTGGGCCAAATTCATTTTCACTGGGCACTCATTTTTCCAATGTCCCTGTTGTCTGCAAAACGCACACTGATTTATCCCTAGCTGATTTTGAGGTATTCCCCGCATGCCTCCTACCCTGTATCCTCCTCGACCTCGTCCTCTACTTCTGCCTCTTATTCCTTGATTTACTCGTTGTAACATTGCTAATAATCCTGCCTGATTTCTCTTTGTGGTTTGTTTTTTTTTTTTTTTTTTTTTTCCCTATTATTGTACACTTTCCAGCTGATTGCTTCCAAATTACTAAATCTCCTGGGGAAAAAGGAACTTTCCCATATACTTTATCAGTCCCCGAAATTGCCTCTCGTAAAGGGGCTAATAATACTTTACTGTTTTGCTCTTGTTCCTTCCTCCCTTGTCTTGTTCTCTGTGCAATTGGGGTTCGTTGCGCTTGTCTTGGGCATGATGAATGCCCTGGCGAACCCTTCGGTGTTAACTTAATCTGGATCGCTCCAGTATTAATTGATTCTGACGGTTTTACCGCCTTAATACTATCAGTATCACTATCGTCCCCTGCATCTATATCGGACATCACAGGGGCCGTCGGTGATGCTAAAAGTGATACCTCCTCTGGCTCTCTTATTGAATTTTGTATTGCCAAACAAGTCATACACTTCTTATTACCTACACATCCTCCACGTTTTGTTTTATCTTTTTTTCGGGATGTACCAACAACATTCCACATTCTCTCTGCATATCTGGATGATTACGTATATCATAAAATAGATCAACATATGGTACTTCATCCCATTTTTCAAGTTCTTAACAATATCTCATTAATGGACCTATAACACCCGGATCTAAACTTCCGTGTTCAGGCCACCGGGGTCCATCATACTCATATTGTGGCCACCAATTCGTACAATAATCTATAAATCGACTTTTACTCATACTCTGAAAATATCCCGCACTTTTCCAATGCTTTAATAAACATCCTAACGGAGAATTATCCGGTATTACCATGGTCTTACACACTCACTCCACACACACACACACTAAATCTACGGGGTAGAAAACGGAAAGATAGCCTCTGATGGGAAACAAAAGACCAAACCAAACTCACGAGACAGCCACGTATGTCCGTGAGTGCTGGACCTGCGGGGCTTTCGCTCCGTCTGACGGCCAGCGCCTAGGCTTCCACAGACCAGACCTCGAGCTCGTTAGCCCAACCTTGCGTGAATCGCCGTCACGTCTTATTAGGCAGGCACCCGACCAAATATTACAATAAAGCACCTTCGGGCTTACCACTTTGGGACGTCAGGAGCAGCGCAGAGCGGGCGCAGCCGATGGCTCCCCGAGAATTCCTCGGTGCCGGCACGGAGCAAAATCGGAAAGCGAACCGTCAACACTACTCCCGAAGTCCCATCTGGGTCGCCAGAAAACTGTTGCCCGTAAAGAAACACATAACTACGAAAGCAGTTATATGCGGTGCTTTATTCGGGGCCCGGGGTCTCAGGGACTCATGTCCAAAGCTGAGAATCCCAAATCCCCGTTTAACTTGGTTAATATTTATAGTGTTCGGTTACGTAACATAATCAACAGAATTGCTAAGCTACATGATTGTTTCCCATTTATAGTTTCTTCAGTTACTGTTGCCAAGATTTGCTTATCATTTACCTAGTTCATCAGATTGTGCTGTACCTAGTTCATCAGATTGTACTGTACCCACTTCATCAGATTGTACTGTACCCAACACCTGCAATTATACCTTCATCTTGTCTACCAAGTATAACCTATTCTAATCAATATAATGTAACAATTCCCCCCTTTGAAAATACTTCAAGTCTTCCAGACTGCAAGGATTTTCATCATCAGTTCCGCAGATTTCCATATTCTTTGGACCGTCTCAAACTGGTGATTGTAGCTGCAATGAATTATTTCCAATGTCTTCATATCTCGGGGGAAGTTCATGATTCTTCCTGGTAACAGCTTTTAAAATTTTCCCCAAGTGTTGCCGTTCCTTATTAACAATATTTTGAATCAAACGCAACACTCCCATAATAGCTAACATAATAATTATAATTATTATACACCATTGAATTAAAGATGCTACCCAACCAGAGATGTTCAATCCAAATGACTTTGCTAAAGCAGCCACCCAATTATGGGTACTTTCTTCTCTTTCTTCCTCAGTTGCACGTTCAATTTGTGTTAGCTGAGACAAATCACGTTCTACCGCGGCTGTAACATTCGGAATATGTACACAACAATGATCAATCTTATCTCGTAAATAACCACATACTCCATGTTCTTTTAGCAACAGCATATCTAATGCCATTCTATTTTGCAGGGTCATTTTTGTGGTTGCCTGTAATTGTAAGTTTATTTCCTTAAATCCTTCTTTAGTCACTCTTGCTAGCCTTTCCGTTTGTCCTAACAACCGGTACAACATTTCTCTATTCCGATAAGTACTAATTGGAGCAAACAATGATTCTAAAGCCCAACCTAACTTCACACCGGATGATGGTTCTTGCCAATCATCATCATCCTTTATTTCTCTCTTCATTATCCATAAATTTTCTAATCTACCCTTAAATGGCGCTTTCTTCCAAATTGGGCAGAGAGTTGGTAACCCTAAAGTTATTTCAGTCACCAACCCATCCAAGGGGAGGTGAGTCGTCCATTGTCCATCACTTGTAACCCAAACTAAATTTCCTGTGCTCCTGCTCGTAGTTCTACAATCTATTCTCACTCCGAATTGTATTACAGGTTCACTCATGGAGTATTTAATTCCTCTACAGGCACAACCTGTCCTTAATGCAAGGACCACAGGTGGAAAGGTAACTTCACTTTCGGGGTGTCACAAGTGTATACTTTTGTACAGTTCTAGACTGGGTGTTTTTCAGCTAACTTTCTTTTGCATTAGATTTTCTTGTGTTTCCTGTTGTGGCGCCTGGATTATTTGTATTGGTTGCATTTCGTCTTTTTCCAAATCTTTTAACTCTCTCCTGGCTCTGTTTCTTTTCTGCATAGGTTCTGATTTTGCAGTAACCTCTAATGCCCTTTTTCCATAATCAAAACTCTCTTTAATCCAAACAATACAGGTGTGGTTTCCTACATCTGTCTTACTTACATTTCGCAATGATAAAATCATAGTACCCCTTCATGTATCACTATCCCATCGGATTGTAAACCCAGTTGACAATTTGGACTCATTCTTCTGCCAATAGCAACTAATGTCTTGGATTGAACTTCTCATATCTCCAACAAAATCACAAGTCAAATTTACATCCATTCGTTCTTCTATATGTACAGTAGCATATGTATGTATTATTTGAGCGAAACCATTACTTAATCCTACCCAGCATAGTATTACCAAGATGTAAATCTCAGTTTTGTAGGAGTGATCATTTTTACCCCCCATTGTGATGGTACCTTCTTCACTCTGGTATAATGAATCCAATTATCAATTCCTGCTACTTTCACAGCGGTAAATGTTATCAATAGCACCAAATAAAGTCCATGCCACTGTTCCTTTAAAGGCTCCGTTTGCCAATTTCGAACATACGCTTGGTCTCCTGGTTGATTCTCCAACGGCAAAGGGCGATTCCAGATGATCGCGGCACGTAAGGCTGTGAGTAATCTGCTTAAAGAAATTATATAACTATAAACATCTTGATCTCCTTGGAGGTGTAAATCTGCACTTCCCATTCCCTTCGTTGGTGCAGTATATGGCTTACCGTACAGAATTTCATAGGGACTTACAGACAACCCTTCTCTAGGTTTTATACGAATTCTCAATAAAGCAAGGGGCAATGCCTGTGGCCATTGGATTTGAGCTTCCTGGCATATCTTTTTAATTTGTCCTTTTAATGTTTGATTCATCCTTTCTACCTTTCCACTAGATTGTGGCCTCCACGGTGTATGTAAATCCCAGCTAATTCCAAGCATTTCACTAATTTCCTGTACTATTTTAGCTATAAAGTGTGGGCCTCGATCTGAAGAAATTCCTAAAGGTACCCCAAATCTAGGTATGATCTCTTTTAACAAAGTTTTTACTACTTCTCTAGCTTGATTCGTTCTACAGGGAAATGCTTCTAGCCACCCTGAAAAGGTACATACGTATACCAATAAATACTTAAACCCTTTTGATTTAGGTAATTCTGCAAAATCCACTTGCCAATAGTCACCTGGTTCTATTCCCACTTTCAAAGTTCCCATTGGAATTTGTTTTCGTATTACCGGATTATTCTTTAAACATACTGGACACTTCGCATTCACCCCTTTTGCTATTGTTAACATTTGTGCAGATATAATGCTCCGCTTTAAAAACTGCACCAATGCTTCTGCTCCCCAATGGCATTTATTATGTTCAGTTTGTATTATTCGTTTCATAATTGTAGCAGGCACTACTACTTGTCCATTACCTGTTACATACCATCCATGTGAATTCTTCTGTGCCTTTACCAAATCGGCTAATTTTTCATCTTCTTGGGTATAAAAGGGATTTACAGAGAGATGAGCAGTAATCGGGCTTACCTTAGTAGGTATTAGAGCTAATTCAGTCCATACTTGCCGTGCAGCAATTTTGGCTGCCTGGTCTGCCTTCATGTTTCCTTGTGCCACATCGCTGTCATCCCTCTGATGTCCTCGACAATGCATTACAGCCACTTGCTGAGGTAGTACCACAGCCTCTAATAACTGTAAGATCTCGGTTCGATATTTAGTAATACTACCTTGAGCCGTCAACAATCCTCTTTCCTTCCATAAAGCTCCATGTATATGTATTATTCCAAAAGCGTATTTAGAATCTGCCCAAATATTCACCCTCTTATCCGTACTCGGTATTAAAGCCCGAATTAGAGCGACCAGTTCTGCCTTTTGCGCTGACGTTCCTGGCATTAATGCCTTTGCTTCAATTACTTCAAGCTTAGTAACCACAGCATATCCAGAATATCGCGTTCCATTCTCAACAAAGCTGCTACCGTCTGTAAATAATGTCCAATCAGGATTTACAAGGGGAATATCTTTCAGATCTACCCTACTGGCGTAAGTTTGTTCGATCACCTCAATACAATCATGTTCCAGCTCGCCTTCCTCTATTTTGCTACCTAAAAATTCAGCGGGATTCAAACATGTTGTTATCTTTAAAAATATATCATCCTGTTCTCTCAATATTGCTTGATATTTCAACATTCTACTGGATGACAACCAATGACCCCCCTTTTGTTCCAAAACTGCAATCACCATGTGGGGCACAAATACTTCCATTTTTGTTCCCAATGTCAATTTTCTAGCTTCTTGGACTAACGTTACAGTAGCAGCCACTGCTCGGAGGCAAGAAGGCCATCCGGCACTTACCATATCCAACTGCTTGGAAAAATAGCCCACCGGTCTCTTCCATGATCCAATTCGTTGAGTTAAAACTCCAAGCGCTAGTCGTTGCCGCTCATGTACAAAGAGTTGAAATGTTTTTGTCAAATCAGGCAATCCTAATGCTGGGGCTTCTTGCAGAGCCTGTTTTAAGTCTTGAAAAGCCCTTTTACACTCTAAACTCCAAACTAATTGTGGCTCTTTTAAAGCTGCATACAGTGGTTTGGCTAACAGTCCATAATTCAAAATCCAGAGTCTGCACCACCCTGTCATTCCTAGAAAAGTTCGTAACTCGTGCAAATTTCTAGGTTCAGGGATGGCACAAATCGCTTGTATTCTATTCACCCCCAACCGTCTTTGTCCTTGGGAAATTTCACATCCCAGATATATCACTTTTTCCCGGGCAATTTGGGCTTTTTCCTTAGAAACTCGATAACCGCTCTGTCCCAGTAAATTTAATCACGCAACTGTAACAGTAATGCAGTTTTCATACCTTTCTGTCGCCACGAAAATGTCATCCACATATTGCAACAATAAGTATGCTTTTGATGGTAATTGAAAATATCCTTGCTCCTTCCAATCCTCCAGTTCTCGTGCCAGCTGATTCCCAAATATTGTAGGACTGTTTTTGAAGCCTTGTGGTAACCTGGTCCAGGTCAGCTGTCGTTTTCGTCCTGTATCCGGATTTTCCCATTCAAACGCAAATAATTTCCTACTTTGTAATGCCAATGGGATGCAGAAGAAAGCATCTTTTAAATCAATTACAGAAAAGTATCTAAATTGTTCTGCCACAGATGTTAACAATGTATAAGGATTTGCTACTACTGGATGTATATCTTTAACTATTTCGTTTACAGCTCTTAAATCTTGAACTAACCTATAATCTCCGTTAGGTTTTCTTATAGGAAATATTGGTGTATTATATTCAGATTCACATTCTTCTAACACATTGTGCATCAAAAATTTTGCAATTAATGGTGCTACCCCTTTCCTAGCTTCTAACTGTATAGGATATTGTCTAACTCTTACCGGTTGGACACCTTCTTTCAATTCTACTATGACAGGTTTTGCTGCTTTCGCTAATCCCGGTACTTGTGTCTCCCATACCCATGGTACTACAGCGTTTTCTACCTCTATTGGTATTGTTGTATTAGCTATTTCTTTTACTATAAATATTCTAGCTATTTCTTCCTCAGGTATCTGCAACTTAGCTTTTCCATTTTCAAATATTATTTTAGCATTAAATCTTGACAATAAATCTCGTCCTAACAAAGATGTAGGACAATCCGGTACATAGAGAAATTCATGATCTAATTCTTTACCCCTAAAATTTAGATGCAATGGCCGCAGAAAGGGCCGTTGCTCTGTTTTTCCTGTAGCTCCTACCACAGTTATCATCGTATCTCCTATCTTTCCTAAACAAGTATTTAAAACAGAATAAGTTGCCCCAGTATCTACCAATAATTGTTTCTCTTCCCCATCAATTTCTGTTGTCACTTTTAATCCATCACTTAGTCAGCTACTATGTTGCCCCAAATGTCCTAACATCATTGTTTCTGCCATTGGTGTTCCTCCTACTGAAGTCTGCTGGGCCAAATTCATTTTCACTGGGCACTCATTTTTCCAATGTCCCTGTTGTCTGCAAAACGCACACTGATTTATCCCTAGCTGATTTTGAGGTATTCCCCGCATGCCTCCTACCCTGTATCCTCCTCGACCTCGTCCTCTACTTCTGCCTCTTATTCCTTGATTTACTCGTTGTAACATTGCTAATAATCCTGCCTGATTTCTCTTTGTGGTTTTTTTTTTTTTTTTCTCCCTATTATTGTACACTTTCCAGCTGATTGCTTCCAAATTACTAAATCTCCTGGGGAAAAAGGAACTTTCCCATATACTTTATCAGTCCCCGAAATTGCCTCTCGTAAAGGGGCTAATAATACTTTACTGTTTTGCTCTTGTTCCTTCCTCCCTTGTCTTGTTCTCTGTGCAATTGGGGTTCGTTGCGCTTGTCTTGGGCATGATGAATGCCCTGGCGAACCCTTCGGTGTTAACTTAATCTGGATCGCTCCAGTATTAATTGATTCTGACGGTTTTACCGCCTTAATACTATCAGTATCACTATCGTCCCCTGCATCTATATCGGACATCACAGGGGCCGTCGGTGATGCTAAAAGTGATACCTCCTCTGGCTCTCTTATTGAATTTTGTATTGCCAAACAAGTCATACACTTCTTATTACCTACACATCCTTCACGTTTTGTTTTATCTTTTTTTCGGGATGTACCAACAACATTCCACATTCTCTCTGCATATCTGGATGATTACGTATATCATAAAATAGATCAACATATGGTACTTCATCCCATTTTTCAAGTTCTTAACAATATCTCATTAATGGACCTATAACACCCGGATCTAAACTTCCGTGTTCAGGCCACCGGGGTCCATCATACTCATATTGTGGCCACCAATTCGTACAATAATCTATAAATCGACTTTTACTCATACTCTGAAAATATCCCGCACTTTTCCAATGCTTTAATAAACATCCTAACGGAGAATTATCCGGTATTACCATGGTCTTACACACTCACTCCACACACACACACTAAATCTACGGGGTAGAAAACGGAAAGATAGCCTCTGATGGGAAACAAAAGACCAAACCAAACTCACGAGACAGCCACGTATGTCCGTGAGTGCTGGACCTGCGGGGCTTTCGCTCCGTCTGACGGCCAGCGCCTAGGCTTCCACAGACCAGACCTCGAGCTCGTTAGCCCAACCTTGCGTGAATCGCCGTCACGTCTTATTAGGCAGGCACCCGACCAAATATTACAATAAAGCACCTTCGGGCTTACCACTTTGGGACGTCAGGAGCAGCGCAGAGCGGGCGCAGCCGATGGCTCCCCGAGAATTCCTCGGTGCCGGCACGGAGCAAAATCGGAAAGCGAACCGTCAACACTACTCCCGAAGTCCCATCTGGGTCGCCAGAAAACTGTTGCCCGTAAAGAAACACATAACTACGAAAGCAGTTATATGCGGTGCTTTATTCGGGGCCCGGGGTCTCAGGGACTCATGTCCAAAGCTGAGAATCCCAAATCCCCGTTTAACTTGGTTAATATTTATAGTGTTCGGTTACGTAACATAATCAACAGAATTGCTAAGCTACATGATTGTTTCCCATTTATAGTTTCTTCAGTTACTGTTGCCAAGATTTGCTTATCATTTACCTAGTTCATCAGATTGTGCTGTACCCACTTCATCAGATTGTACTGTACCCAACACCTGCAATTATACCTTCATCTTGTCTACCAAGTATAACCTATTCTAATCAATATAATGTAACAATTCCCCCCTTTGAAAATACTTCAAGTCTTCCAGACTGCAAGGATTTTCATCATCAGTTCCGCAGATTTCCATATTCTTTGGACCGTCTCAAACTGGTGATTGTAGCTGCAATGAATTATTTCCAATGTCTTCATATCTCGGGGGAAGTTCATGATTCTTCCTGGTAACAGCTTTTAAAATTTTCCCCAAGTGTTGCCGTTCCTTATTAACAATATTTTGAATCAAACGCAACACTCCCATAATAGCTAACATAATAATTATAATTATTATACACCATTGAATTAAAGATGCTACCCAACCAGAGATGTTCAATCCAAATGACTTTGCTAAAGCAGCCACCCAATTATGGGTACTTTCTTCTCTTTCTTCCTCAGTTGCATGTTCAATTTGCGTTAGCTGAGACAAATCACGTTCTACCGCAGCTGTAACATTCGGAATATGTACACAACAATGATCAATCTTATCTCGTAAATAACCACATACTCCATGTTCTTTTAGCAACAGCATATCTAATGCCATTCTATTTTGCAGGGTCATTTTTGTGGTTGCCTGTAATTGTAAGTTTATTTCCTTAAATCCTTCTTTAGTCACTCTTGCTAGCCTTTCCGTTTGTCCTAACAACCGGTACAACATTTCTCTATTCCGATAAGTACTAATTGGAGCAAACAATGATTCTAAAGCCCAACCTAACTTCACACCGGATGATGGTTCTTGCCAATCATCATCATCCTTTATTTCTCTCTTCATTATCCATAAATTTTCTAATCTACCCTTAAATGGCGCTTTCTTCCAAATTGGGCAGAGAGTTGGTAACCCTAAAGTTATTTCAGTCACCAACCCATCCAAGGGGAGGTGAGTCGTCCATTGTCCATCACTTGTAACCCAAACTAAATTTCCTGTGCTCCTGATCGTAGTTCTACAATCTATTCTCACTCCGAATTGTATTACAGGTTCACTCATGGAGTATTTAATTCCTCTACAGGCACAACCTGTCCTTAATGCAAGGACCACAGGTGGAAAGGTAACTTCACTTTCGGGGTGTCACAAGTGTATACTTTTGTACAGTTCTAGACTGGGTGTTTTTCAGCTAACTTTCTTTTGCATTGGATTTTCTTGTGTTTCCTGTTGTGGCGCCTGGATTATTTGTATTGGTTGCATTTCGTCTTTTTCCAAATCTTTTAACTCTCTCCTGGCTCTGTTTCTTTTCTGCATAGGTTCTGATTTTGCAGTAACCTCTAATGCCCTTTTTCCATAATCAAAACTCTCTTTAATCCAAACAATACAGGTGTAGTTTCCTACATCTGTCTTACTTACATTTCGCAATGATAAAATCATAGTACCCCTTCGTGTATCACTATCCCATCGGATTGTAAACCCACTTGACAATTTGGACTCATTCTTCTGCCAATAGCAACTAATGTCTTGGATTGAACTTCTCATATCTCCAACAAAATCACAAGTCAAATTTACATCCATTCGTTCTTCTATATGTACAGTAGCATATGTATGTATTATTTGAGCGAAACCATTACTTAATCCTACCCAGCATAGTATTACCAAGATGTAAATCTCAGTTTTGTAGGAGTGATCATTTTTACCCCCCATTGTGATGGTACCTTCTTCACTCTGGTATAATGAATCCAATTATCAATTCCTGCTACTTTCACAGCGGTAAATGTTATCAATAGCACCAAATAAAGTCCATGCCACTGTTCCTTTAAAGGCTCCGTTTGCCAGTTTCGAACATACGCTTGGTCTCCTGGTTGATTCTCCAACGGCAAAGGGCGATTCCAGATGATCGCGGCACGTAAGGCTGTGAGTAATCTGCTTAAAGAAATTATATAACTATAAACATCTTGATCTCCTTGGAGGTGTAAATCTGCACTTCCCATTCCCTTCGTTGGTGCAGTATATGGCTTACCGTACAGAATTTCATAGGGACTTACAGACAACCCTTCTCTAGGTTTTATACGAATTCTCAATAAAGCAAGGGGCAATGCCTGTGGCCATTGGATTTGAGCTTCCTGGCATATCTTTTTAATTTGTCCTTTTAATGTTTGATTCATCCTTTCTACCTTTCCACTAGATTGTGGCCTCCACGGTGTATGTAAATCCCAGCTAATTCCAAGCATTTCACTAATTTCCTGTACTATTTTAGCTATAAAGTGTGGGCCTCGATCTGAAGAAATTCCTAAAGGTACCCCAAATCTAGGTATGATCTCTTTTAACAAAGTTTTTACTACTTCTCTAGCTTGATTCGTTCTACAGGGAAATGCTTCTAGCCACCCTGAAAAGGTACATACGTATACCAATAAATACTTAAACCCTTTTGATTTAGGTAATTCTGCAAAATCCACTTGCCAATAGTCACCTGGTTCTATTCCCACTTTCAAAGTTCCCATTGGAATTTGTTTTCGTATTACCGGATTATTCTTTAAACATACTGGACACTTCGCATTCACCCCTTTTGCTATTGTTAACATTTGTGCAGATATAATGCTCCGCTTTAAAAACTGCACCAATGCTTCTGCTCCCCAATGGCATTTATTATGTTCAGTTTGTATTATTCGTTTCATAATTGTAGCAGGCACTACTACTTGTCCATTACCTGTTACATACCATCCATGTGAATTCTTCTGTGCCTTTACCAAATCGGCTAATTTTTCATCTTCTTGGGTATAAAAGGGATTTACAGAGAGATGAGCAGTAATCGGGCTTACCTTAGTAGGTATTAGAGCTAATTCAGTCCATACTTGCCGTGCAGCAATTTTGGCTGCCTGGTCTGCCTTCATGTTTCCTTGTGCCACATCGCTGTCATCCCTCTGATGTCCTCGACAATGCATTACAGCCACTTGCTGAGGTAGTACCACAGCCTCTAATAACTGTAAGATCTCGGTTCGATATTTAGTAATACTACCTTGAGCCGTCAACAATCCTCTTTCCTTCCATAAAGCTCCATGTATATGTATTATTCCAAAAGCGTATTTAGAATCTGCCCAAATATTCACCCTCTTATCCGTACTCGGTATTAAAGCCCGAATTAGAGCGACCAGTTCTGCCTTTTGCGCTGACGTTCCTGGCATTAATGCCTTTGCTTCAATTACTTCAAGCTTAGTAACCACAGCATATCCAGAATATCGCGTTCCATTCTCAACAAAGCTGCTACCGTCTGTAAATAATGTCCAATCAGGATTTACAAGGGGAATATCTTTCAGATCTACCCTACTGGCGTAAGTTTGTTCGATCACCTCAATACAATCATGTTCCAGCTCGCCTTCCTCTATTTTGCTACCTAAAAATTCAGCGGGATTCAAACATGTTGTTATCTTTAAAAATATATCATCCTGTTCTCTCAATATTGCCTGATATTTCAACATTCTACTGGATGACAACCAATGACCCCCCTTTTGTTCCAAAACTGCAATCACCATGTGGGGCACAAATACTTCCATTTTTGTTCCCAATGTCAATTTTCTAGCTTCTTGGACTAACGTTACAGTAGCAGCCACTGCTCGGAGGCAAGAAGGCCATCCGGCACTTACCATATCCAACTGCTTGGAAAAATAGCCCACCGGTCTCTTCCATGATCCAATTCGTTGAGTTAAAACTCCAAGCGCTAGTCGTTGCCGCTCATGTACAAAGAGTTGAAATGTTTTTGTCAAATCAGGCAATCCTAATGCTGGGGCTTCTTGCAGAGCCTGTTTTAAGTCTTGAAAAGCCCTTTTACACTCTAAACTCCAAACTAATTGTGGCTCTTTTAAAGCTGCATACAGTGGTTTGGCTAACAGTCCATAATTCAAAATCCAGAGTCTGCACCACCCTGTCATTCCTAGAAAAGTTCGTAACTCGTGCAAATTTCTAGGTTCAGGGATGGCACAAATCGCTTGTATTCTATTCACCCCCAACCGTCTTTGTCCTTGGGAAATTTCACATCCCAGATATATCACTTTTTCCCGGGCAATTTGGGCTTTTTCCTTAGAAACTCGATAACCGCTCTGTCCCAGTAAATTTAATCACGCAACTGTAACAGTAATGCAGTTTTCATACCTTTCTGTCGCCACGAAAATGTCATCCACATATTGCAACAATAAGTATGCTTTTGATGGTAATTGAAAATATCCTTGCTCCTTCCAATCCTCCAGTTCTCGTGCCAGCTGATTCCCAAATATTGTAGGACTGTTTTTGAAGCCTTGTGGTAACCTGGTCCAGGTCAGCTGTCGTTTTCGTCCTGTATCCGGATTTTCCCATTCAAACGCAAATAATTTCCTACTTTGTAATGCCAATGGGATGCAGAAGAAAGCATCTTTTAAATCAATTACAGAAAAGTATCTAAATTGTTCTGCCACAGATGTTAACAATGTATAAGGATTTGCTACTACTGGATGTATATCTTTAACTATTTCGTTTACAGCTCTTAAATCTTGAACTAACCTATAATCTCCGTTAGGTTTTCTTATAGGAAATATTGGTGTATTATATTCAGATTCACATTCTTCTAACACATTGTGCATCAAAAATTTTGCAATTAATGGTGCTACCCCTTTCCTAGCTTCTAACTGTATAGGATATTGTCTAACTCTTACCGGTTGGACACCTTCTTTCAATTCTACTATGACAGGTTTTGCTGCTTTCGCTAATCCCGGTACTTGTGTCTCCCATACCCATGGTACTACAGCGTTTTCTACCTCTATTGGTATTGTTGTATTAGCTATTTCTTTTACTATAAATATTCTAGCTATTTCTTCCTCAGGTATCTGCAACTTAGCTTTTCCATTTTCAAATATTATTTTAGCATTAAATCTTGACAATAAATCTCGTCCTAACAAAGATGTAGGACAATCCGGTACATAGAGAAATTCATGATCTAATTCTTTACCCCTAAAATTTAGATGCAATGGCCGCAGAAAGGGCCGTTGCTCTGTTTTTCCTGTAGCTCCTACCACAGTTATCATCGTATCTCCTATCTTTCCTAAACAAGTATTTAAAACAGAATAAGTTGCCCCAGTATCTACCAATAATTGTTTCTCTTCCCCATCAATTTCTGTTGTCACTTTTAATCCATCACTTAGTCAGCTACTATGTTGCCCCAAATGTCCTAACATCATTGTTTCTGCCATTGGTGTTCCTCCTACTGAAGTCTGCTGGGCCAAATTCATTTTCACTGGGCACTCATTTTTCCAATGTCCCTGTTGTCTGCAAAACGCACACTGATTTATCCCTAGCTGATTTTGAGGTATTCCCCGCATGCCTCCTACCCTGTATCCTCCTCGACCTCGTCCTCTACTTCTGCCTCTTATTCCTTGATTTACTCGTTGTAACATTGCTAATAATCCTGCCTGATTTCTCTTTGTGGTTTGTTTTTTTTTTTTTCTCCCTATTATTGTACACTTTCCAGCTGATTGCTTCCAAATTACTAAATCTCCTGGGGAAAAAGGAACTTTCCCATATACTTTATCAGTCCCCGAAATTGCCTCTCGTAAAGGGGCTAATAATACTTTACTGTTTTGCTCTTGTTCCTTCCTCCCTTGTCTTGTTCTCTGTGCAATTGGGGTTCGTTGCGCTTGTCTTGGGCATGATGAATGCCCTGGCGAACCCTTCGGTGTTAACTTAATCTGGATCGCTCCAGTATTAATTGATTCTGACGGTTTTACCGCCTTAATACTATCAGTATCACTATCGTCCCCTGCATCTATATCGGACATCACAGGGGCCGTCGGTGATGCTAAAAGTGATACCTCCTCTGGCTCTCTTATTGAATTTTGTATTGCCAAACAAGTCATACACTTCTTATTACCTACACATCCTTCACGTTTTGTTTTATCTTTTTTTCGGGATGTACCAACAACATTCCACATTCTCTCTGCATATCTGGATGATTACGTATATCATAAAATAGATCAACATATGGTACTTCATCCCATTTTTCAAGTTCTTAACAATATCTCATTAATGGACCTATAACACCCGGATCTAAACTTCCGTGTTCAGGCCACCGGGGTCCATCATACTCATATTGTGGCCACCAATTCGTACAATAATCTATAAATCGACTTTTACTCATACTCTGAAAATATCCCGCACTTTTCCAATGCTTTAATAAACATCCTAACGGAGAATTATCCGGTATTACCATGGTCTTACACACTCACTCCACACACACACACTAAATCTACGGGGTAGAAAACGGAAAGATAGCCTCTGATGGGAAACAAAAGACCAAACCAAACTCACGAGACAGCCACGTATGTCCGTGAGTGCTGGACCTGCGGGGCTTTCGCTCCGTCTGACGGCCAGCGCCTAGGCTTCCACAGACCAGACCTCGAGCTCGTTAGCCCAACCTTGCGTGAATCGCCGTCACGTCTTATTAGGCAGGCACCCGACCAAATATTACAATAAAGCACCTTCGGGCTTACCACTTTGGGACGTCAGGAGCAGCGCAGAGCGGGCGCAGCCGATGGCTCCCCGAGAATTCCTCGGTGCCGGCACGGAGCAAAATCGGAAAGCGAACCGTCAACACTACTCCCGAAGTCCCATCTGGGTCGCCAGAAAACTGTTGCCCGTAAAGAAACACATAACTACGAAAGCAGTTATATGCGGTGCTTTATTCGGGGCCCGGGGTCTCAGGGACTCATGTCCAAAGCTGAGAATCCCAAATCCCCGTTTAACTTGGTTAATATTTATAGTGTTCGGTTACGTAACATAATCAACGGAATTGCTAAGCTACATGATTGTTTCCCATTTATAGTTTCTTCAGTTACTGTTGCCAAGATTTGCTTATCATTTACCTAGTTCATCAGATTGTGCTGTACCCACTTCATCAGATTGTACTGTACCCAACACCTGCAATTATACCTTCATCTTGTCTACCAAGTATAACCTATTCTAATCAATATAATGTAACAATTCCCCCCTTTGAAAATACTTCAAGTCTTCCAGACTGCAAGGATTTTCATCATCAGTTCCGCAGATTTCCATATTCTTTGGACCGTCTCAAACTGGTGATTGTAGCTGCAATGAATTATTTCCAATGTCTTCATATCTCGGGGGAAGTTCATGATTCTTCCTGGTAACAGCTTTTAAAATTTTCCCCAAGTGTTGCCGTTCCTTATTAACAATATTTTGAATCAAACGCAACACTCCCATAATAGCTAACATAATAATTATAATTATTATACACCATTGAATTAAAGATGCTACCCAACCAGAGATGTTCAATCCAAATGACTTTGCTAAAGCAGCCACCCAATTATGGGTACTTTCTTCTCTTTCTTCCTCAGTTGCATGTTCAATTTGCGTTAGCTGAGACAAATCACGTTCTACCGCGGCTGTAACATTCGGAATATGTACACAACAATGATCAATCTTATCTCGTAAATAACCACATACTCCATGTTCTTTTAGCAACAGCATATCTAATGCCATTCTATTTTGCAGGGTCATTTTTGTGGTTGCCTGTAATTGTAAGTTTATTTCCTTAAATCCTTCTTTAGTCACTCTTGCTAGCCTTTCCGTTTGTCCTAACAACCGGTACAACATTTCTCTATTCCGATAAGTACTAATTGGAGCAAACAATGATTCTAAAGCCCAACCTAACTTCACACCGGATGATGGTTCTTGCCAATCATCATCATCCTTTATTTCTCTCTTCATTATCCATAAATTTTCTAATCTACCCTTAAATGGCGCTTTCTTCCAAATTGGGCAGAGAGTTGGTAACCCTAAAGTTATTTCAGTCACCAACCCATCCAAGGGGAGGTGAGTCGTCCATTGTCCATCACTTGTAACCCAAACTAAATTTCCTGTGCTCCTGATCGTAGTTCTACAATCTATTCTCACTCCGAATTGTATTACAGGTTCACTCATGGAGTATTTAATTCCTCTACAGGCACAACCTGTCCTTAATGCAAGGACCACAGGTGGAAAGGTAACTTCACTTTCGGGGTGTCACAAGTGTATACTTTTGTACAGTTCTAGACTGGGTGTTTTTCAGCTAACTTTCTTTTGCATTGGATTTTCTTGTGTTTCCTGTTGTGGCGCCTGGATTATTTGTATTGGTTGCATTTCGTCTTTTTCCAAATCTTTTAACTCTCTCCTGGCTCTGTTTCTTTTCTGCATAGGTTCTGATTTTGCAGTAACCTCTAATGCCCTTTTTCCATAATCAAAACTCTCTTTAATCCAAACAATACAGGTGTAGTTTCCTACATCTGTCTTACTTACATTTCGCAATGATAAAATCATAGTACCCCTTCGTGTATCACTATCCCATCGGATTGTAAACCCACTTGACAATTTGGACTCATTCTTCTGCCAATAGCAACTAATGTCTTGGATTGAACTTCTCATATCTCCAACAAAATCACAAGTCAAATTTACATCCATTCGTTCTTCTATATGTACAGTAGCATATGTATGTATTATTTGAGCGAAACCATTACTTAATCCTACCCAGCATAGTATTACCAAGATGTAAATCTCAGTTTTGTAGGAGTGATCATTTTTACCCCCCATTGTGATGGTACCTTCTTCACTCTGGTATAATGAATCCAATTATCAATTCCTGCTACTTTCACAGCGGTAAATGTTATCAATAGCACCAAATAAAGTCCATGCCACTGTTCCTTTAAAGGCTCCGTTTGCCAGTTTCGAACATACGCTTGGTCTCCTGGTTGATTCTCCAACGGCAAAGGGCGATTCCAGATGATCGCGGCACGTAAGGCTGTGAGTAATCTGCTTAAAGAAATTATATAACTATAAACATCTTGATCTCCTTGGAGGTGTAAATCTGCACTTCCCATTCCCTTCGTTGGTGCAGTATATGGCTTACCGTACAGAATTTCATAGGGACTTACAGACAACCCTTCTCTAGGTTTTATACGAATTCTCAATAAAGCAAGGGGCAATGCCTGTGGCCATTGGATTTGAGCTTCCTGGCATATCTTTTTAATTTGTCCTTTTAATGTTTGATTCATCCTTTCTACCTTTCCACTAGATTGTGGCCTCCACGGTGTATGTAAATCCCAGCTAATTCCAAGCATTTCACTAATTTCCTGTACTATTTTAGCTATAAAGTGTGGGCCTCGATCTGAAGAAATTCCTAAAGGTACCCCAAATCTAGGTATGATCTCTTTTAACAAAGTTTTTACTACTTCTCTAGCTTGATTCGTTCTACAGGGAAATGCTTCTAGCCACCCTGAAAAGGTACATACGTATACCAATAAATACTTAAACCCTTTTGATTTAGGTAATTCTGCAAAATCCACTTGCCAATAGTCACCTGGTTCTATTCCCACTTTCAAAGTTCCCATTGGAATTTGTTTTCGTATTACCGGATTATTCTTTAAACATACTGGACACTTCGCATTCACCCCTTTTGCTATTGTTAACATTTGTGCAGATATAATGCTCCGCTTTAAAAACTGCACCAATGCTTCTGCTCCCCAATGGCATTTATTATGTTCAGTTTGTATTATTCGTTTCATAATTGTAGCAGGCACTACTACTTGTCCATTACCTGTTACATACCATCCATGTGAATTCTTCTGTGCCTTTACCAAATCGGCTAATTTTTCATCTTCTTGGGTATAAAAGGGATTTACAGAGAGATGAGCAGTAATCGGGCTTACCTTAGTAGGTATTAGAGCTAATTCAGTCCATACTTGCCGTGCAGCAATTTTGGCTGCCTGGTCTGCCTTCATGTTTCCTTGTGCCACATCGCTGTCATCCCTCTGATGTCCTCGACAATGCATTACAGCCACTTGCTGAGGTAGTACCACAGCCTCTAATAACTGTAAGATCTCGGTTCGATATTTAGTAATACTACCTTGAGCCGTCAACAATCCTCTTTCCTTCCATAAAGCTCCATGTATATGTATTATTCCAAAAGCGTATTTAGAATCTGCCCAAATATTCACCCTCTTATCCGTACTCGGTATTAAAGCCCGAATTAGAGCGACCAGTTCTGCCTTTTGCGCTGACGTTCCTGGCATTAATGCCTTTGCTTCAATTACTTCAAGCTTAGTAACCACAGCATATCCAGAATATCGCGTTCCATTCTCAACAAAGCTGCTACCGTCTGTAAATAATGTCCAATCAGGATTTACAAGGGGAATATCTTTCAGATCTACCCTACTGGCGTAAGTTTGTTCGATCACCTCAATACAATCATGTTCCAGCTCGCCTTCCTCTATTTTGCTACCTAAAAATTCAGCGGGATTCAAACATGTTGTTATCTTTAAAAATATATCATCCTGTTCTCTCAATATTGCTTGATATTTCAACATTCTACTGGATGACAACCAATGACCCCCCTTTTGTTCCAAAACTGCAATCACCATGTGGGGCACAAATACTTCCATTTTTGTTCCCAATGTCAATTTTCTAGCTTCTTGGACTAACATTACAGTAGCAGCCACTGCTCGGAGGCAAGAAGGCCATCCGGCACTTACCATATCCAACTGCTTGGAAAAATAGCCCACCGGTCTCTTCCATGATCCAATTCGTTGAGTTAAAACTCCAAGCGCTAGTCGTTGCCGCTCATGTACAAAGAGTTGAAATGTTTTTGTCAAATCAGGCAATCCTAATGCTGGGGCTTCTTGCAGAGCCTGTTTTAAGTCTTGAAAAGCCCTTTTACACTCTAAACTCCAAACTAATTGTGGCTCTTTTAAAGCTGCATACAGTGGTTTGGCTAACAGTCCATAATTCAAAATCCAGAGTCTGCACCACCCTGTCATTCCTAGAAAAGTTCGTAACTCGTGCAAATTTCTAGGTTCAGGGATGGCACAAATCGCTTGTATTCTATTCACCCCCAACCGTCTTTGTCCTTGGGAAATTTCACATCCCAGATATATCACTTTTTCCCGGGCAATTTGGGCTTTTTCCTTAGAAACTCGATAACCGCTCTGTCCCAGTAAATTTAATCACGCAACTGTAACAGTAATGCAGTTTTCATACCTTTCTGTCGCCACGAAAATGTCATCCACATATTGCAACAATAAGTATGCTTTTGATGGTAATTGAAAATATCCTTGCTCCTTCCAATCCTCCAGTTCTCGTGCCAGCTGATTCCCAAATATTGTAGGACTGTTTTTGAAGCCTTGTGGTAACCTGGTCCAGGTCAGCTGTCGTTTTCGTCCTGTATCCGGATTTTCCCATTCAAACGCAAATAATTTCCTACTTTGTAATGCCAATGGGATGCAGAAGAAAGCATCTTTTAAATCAATTACAGAAAAGTATCTAAATTGTTCTGCCACAGATGTTAACAATGTATAAGGATTTGCTACTACTGGATGTATATCTTTAACTATTTCGTTTACAGCTCTTAAATCTTGAACTAACCTATAATCTCCGTTAGGTTTTCTTATAGGAAATATTGGTGTATTATATTCAGATTCACATTCTTCTAACACATTGTGCATCAAAAATTTTGCAATTAATGGTGCTACCCCTTTCCTAGCTTCTAACTGTATAGGATATTGTCTAACTCTTACCGGTTGGACACCTTCTTTCAATTCTACTATGACAGGTTTTGCTGCTTTCGCTAATCCCGGTACTTGTGTCTCCCATACCCATGGTACTACAGCGTTTTCTACCTCTATTGGTATTGTTGTATTAGCTATTTCTTTTACTATAAATATTCTAGCTATTTCTTCCTCAGGTATCTGCAACTTAGCTTTTCCATTTTCAAATATTATTTTAGCATTAAATCTTGACAATAAATCTCGTCCTAACAAAGATGTAGGACAATCCGGTACATAGAGAAATTCATGATCTAATTCTTTACCCCTAAAATTTAGATGCAATGGCCGCAGAAAGGGCCGTTGCTCTGTTTTTCCTGTAGCTCCTACCACAGTTATCATCGTATCTCCTATCTTTCCTAAACAAGTATTTAAAACAGAATAAGTTGCCCCAGTATCTACCAATAATTGTTTCTCTTCCCCATCAATTTCTGTTGTCACTTTTAATCCATCACTTAGTCAGCTACTATGTTGCCCCAAATGTCCTAACATCATTGTTTCTGCCATTGGTGTTCCTCCTACTGAAGTCTGCTGGGCCAAATTCATTTTCACTGGGCACTCATTTTTCCAATGTCCCTGTTGTCTGCAAAACGCACACTGATTTATCCCTAGCTGATTTTGAGGTATTCCCCGCATGCCTCCTACCCTGTATCCTCCTCGACCTCGTCCTCTACTTCTGCCTCTTATTCCTTGATTTACTCGTTGTAACATTGCTAATAATCCTGCCTGATTTCTCTTTGTGGTTTTTTTTTTTTTTTTTCCCTATTATTGTACACTTTCCAGCTGATTGCTTCCAAATTACTAAATCTCCTGGGGAAAAAGGAACTTTCCCATATACTTTATCAGTCCCCGAAATTGCCTCTCGTAAAGGGGCTAATAATACTTTACTGTTTTGCTCTTGTTCCTTCCTCCCTTGTCTTGTTCTCTGTGCAATTGGGGTTCGTTGCGCTTGTCTTGGGCATGATGAATGCCCTGGCGAACCCTTCGGTGTTAACTTAATCTGGATCGCTCCAGTATTAATTGATTCTGACGGTTTTACCGCCTTAATACTATCAGTATCACTATCGTCCCCTGCATCTATATCGGACATCACAGGGGCCGTCGGTGATGCTAAAAGTGATACCTCCTCTGGCTCTCTTATTGAATTTTGTATTGCCAAACAAGTCATACACTTCTTATTACCTACACATCCTTCACATTTTGTTTTATCTTTTTTTCGGGATGTACCAACAACATTCCACATTCTCTCTGCATATCTGGATGATTACGTATATCATAAAATAGATCAACATATGGTACTTCATCCCATTTTTCAAGTTCTTAACAATATCTCATTAATGGACCTATAACACCCGGATCTAAACTTCCGTGTTCAGGCCACCGGGGTCCATCATACTCATATTGTGGCCACCAATTCGTACAATAATCTATAAATCGACTTTTACTCATACTCTGAAAATATCCCGCACTTTTCCAATGCTTTAATAAACATCCTAACGGAGAATTATCCGGTATTACCATGGTCTTACACACTCACTCCACACACACACACTAAATCTACGGGGTAGAAAACGGAAAGATAGCCTCTGATGGGAAACAAAAGACCAAACCAAACTCACGAGACAGCCACGTATGTCCGTGAGTGCTGGACCTGCGGGGCTTTCGCTCCGTCTGACGGCCAGCGCCTAGGCTTCCACAGACCAGACCTCGAGCTCGTTAGCCCAACCTTGCGTGAATCGCCGTCACGTCTTATTAGGCAGGCACCCGACCAAATATTACAATAAAGCACCTTCGGGCTTACCACTTTGGGACGTCAGGAGCAGCGCAGAGCGGGCGCAGCCGATGGCTCCCCGAGAATTCCTCGGTGCCGGCACGGAGCAAAATCGGAAAGCGAACCGTCAACACTACTCCCGAAGTCCCATCTGGGTCGCCAGAAAACTGTTGCCCGTAAAGAAACACATAACTACGAAAGCAGTTATATGCGGTGCTTTATTCGGGGCCCGGGGTCTCAGGGACTCATGTCCAAAGCTGAGAATCCCAAATCCCCGTTTAACTTGGTTAATATTTATAGTGTTCGGTTACGTAACATAATCAACAGAATTGCTAAGCTACATGATTGTTTCCCATTTATAGTTTCTTCAGTTACTGTTGCCAAGATTTGCTTATCATTTACCTAGTTCATCAGATTGTGCTGTACCCACTTCATCAGATTGTACTGTACCCACTTCATCAGATTGTACTGTACCCAACACCTGCAATTATACCTTCATCTTGTCTACCAAGTATAACCTATTCTAATCAATATAATGTAACAATTCCCCCCTTTGAAAATACTTCAAGTCTTCCAGACTGCAAGGATTTTCATCATCAGTTCCGCAGATTTCCATATTCTTTGGACCGTCTCAAACTGGTGATTGTAGCTGCAATGAATTATTTCCAATGTCTTCATATCTCGGGGGAAGTTCATGATTCTTCCTGGTAACAGCTTTTAAAATTTTCCCCAAGTGTTGCCGTTCCTTATTAACAATATTTTGAATCAAACGCAACACTCCCATAATAGCTAACATAATAATTATAATTATTATACACCATTGAATTAAAGATGCTACCCAACCAGAGATGTTCAATCCAAATGACTTTGCTAAAGCAGCCACCCAATTATGGGCACTTTCTTCTCTTTCTTCCTCAGTTGCACGTTCAATTTGCGTTAGCTGAGACAAATCACGTTCTACCGCGGCTGTAACATTCGGAATATGTACACAACAATGATCAATCTTATCTCATAAATAACCACATACTCCATGTTCTTTTAGCAACAGCATATCTAATGCCATTCTATTTTGCAGGGTCATTTTTGTGGTTGCCTGTAATTGTAAGTTTATTTCCTTAAATCCTTCTTTAGTCACTCTTGCTAGCCTTTCCGTTTGTCCTAACAACCGGTACAACATTTCTCTATTCCGATAAGTACTAATTGGAGCAAACAATGATTCTAAAGCCCAACCTAACTTCACACCGGATGATGGTTCTTGCCAATCATCATCATCCTTTATTTCTCTCTTCATTATCCATAAATTTTCTAATCTACCCTTAAATGGCGCTTTCTTCCAAATTGGGCAGAGAGTTGGTAACCCTAAAGTTATTTCAGTCACCAACCCATCCAAGGGGAGGTGAGTCGTCCATTGTCCATCACTTGTAACCCAAACTAAATTTCCTGTGCTCCTGATCGTAGTTCTACAATCTATTCTCACTCCGAATTGTATTACAGGTTCACTCATTGAGTATTTAATTCCTCTACAGGCACAACCTGTCCTTAATGCAAGGACCACAGGTGGAAAGGTAACTTCACTTTCGGGGTGTCACAAGTGTATACTTTTGTACAGTTCTAGACTGGGTGTTTTTCAGCTAACTTTCTTTTGCATTAGATTTTCTTGTGTTTCCTGTTGTGGTGCCTGGATTATTTGTATTGGTTGCATTTCGTCTTTTTCCAAATCTTTTAACTCTCTCCTGGCTCTGTTTCTTTTCTGCATAGGTTCTGATTTTGCAGTAACCTCTAATGCCCTTTTTCCATAATCAAAACTCTCTTTAATCCAAACAATACAGGTGTAGTTTCCTACATCTGTCTTACTTACATTTCGCAATGATAAAATCATAGTACCCCTTCGTGTATCACTATCCCATCGGATTGTAAACCCACTTGACAATTTGGACTCATTCTTCTGCCAATAGCAACTAATGTCTTGGATTGAACTTCTCATATCTCCAACAAAATCACAAGTCAAATTTACATCCATTCGTTCTTCTATATGTACAGTAGCATATGTATGTATTATTTGAGCGAAACCATTACTTAATCCTACCCAGCATAGTATTACCAAGATGTAAATCTCAGTTTTGTAGGAGTGATCATTTTTACCCCCCATTGTGATGGTACCTTCTTCACTCTGGTATAATGAATCCAATTATCAATTCCTGCTACTTTCACAGCGGTAAATGTTATCAATAGCACCAAATAAAGTCCATGCCACTGTTCCTTTAAAGGCTCCGTTTGCCAGTTTCGAACATACGCTTGGTCTCCTGGTTGATTCTCCAACGGCAAAGGGCGATTCCAGATGATCGCGGCACGTAAGGCTGTGAGTAATCTGCTTAAAGAAATTATATAACTATAAACATCTTGATCTCCTTGGAGGTGTAAATCTGCACTTCCCATTCCCTTCGTTGGTGCAGTATATGGCTTACCGTACAGAATTTCATAGGGACTTACAGACAACCCTTCTCTAGGTTTTATACGAATTCTCAATAAAGCAAGGGGCAATGCCTGTGGCCATTGGATTTGAGCTTCCTGGCATATCTTTTTAATTTGTCCTTTTAATGTTTGATTCATCCTTTCTACCTTTCCACTAGATTGTGGCCTCCACGGTGTATGTAAATCCCAGCTAATTCCAAGCATTTCACTAATTTCCTGTACTATTTTAGCTATAAAGTGTGGGCCTCGATCTGAAGAAATTCCTAAAGGTACCCCAAATCTAGGTATGATCTCTTTTAACAAAGTTTTTACTACTTCTCTAGCTTGATTCGTTCTACAGGGAAATGCTTCTAGCCACCCTGAAAAGGTACATACGTATACCAATAAATACTTAAACCCTTTTGATTTAGGTAATTCTGCAAAATCCACTTGCCAATAGTCACCTGGTTCTATTCCCACTTTCAAAGTTCCCATTGGAATTTGTTTTCGTATTACCGGATTATTCTTTAAACATACTGGACACTTCGCATTCACCCCTTTTGCTATTGTTAACATTTGTGCAGATATAATGCTCCGCTTTAAAAACTGCACCAATGCTTCTGCTCCCCAATGGCATTTATTATGTTCAGTTTGTATTATTCGTTTCATAATTGTAGCAGGCACTACTACTTGTCCATTACCTGTTACATACCATCCATGTGAATTCTTCTGTGCCTTTACCAAATCGGCTAATTTTTCATCTTCTTGGGTATAAAAGGGATTTACAGAGAGATGAGCAGTAATCGGGCTTACCTTAGTAGGTATTAGAGCTAATTCAGTCCATACTTGCCGTGCAGCAATTTTGGCTGCCTGGTCTGCCTTCATGTTTCCTTGTGCCACATCGCTGTCATCCCTCTGATGTCCTCGACAATGCATTACAGCCACTTGCTGAGGTAGTACCACAGCCTCTAATAACTGTAAGATCTCGGTTCGATATTTAGTAATACTACCTTGAGCCGTCAACAATCCTCTTTCCTTCCATAAAGCTCCATGTATATGTATTATTCCAAAAGCGTATTTAGAATCTGCCCAAATATTCACCCTCTTATCCGTACTCGGTATTAAAGCCCGAATTAGAGCGACCAGTTCTGCCTTTTGCGCTGACGTTCCTGGCATTAATGCCTTTGCTTCAATTACTTCAAGCTTAGTAACCACAGCATATCCAGAATATCGTGTTCCATTCTCAACAAAGCTGCTACCGTCTGTAAATAATGTCCAATCAGGATTTACAAGGGGAATATCTTTCAGATCTACCCTACTGGCGTAAGTTTGTTCGATCACCTCAATACAATCATGTTCCAGCTCGCCTTCCTCTATTTTGCTACCTAAAAATTCAGCGGGATTCAAACATGTTGTTATCTTTAAAAATATATCATCCTGTTCTCTCAATATTGCCTGATATTTCAACATTCTACTGGATGACAACCAATGACCCCCCTTTTGTTCCAAAACTGCAATCACCATGTGGGGCACAAATACTTCCATTTTTGTTCCCAATGTCAATTTTCTAGCTTCTTGGACTAACATTACAGTAGCAGCCACTGCTCGGAGGCAAGAAGGCCATCCGGCACTTACCATATCCAACTGCTTGGAAAAATAGCCCACCGGTCTCTTCCATGATCCAATTCGTTGAGTTAAAACTCCAAGCGCTAGTCGTTGCCGCTCATGTACAAAGAGTTGAAATGTTTTTGTCAAATCAGGCAATCCTAATGCTGGGGCTTCTTGCAGAGCCTGTTTTAAGTCTTGAAAAGCCCTTTTACACTCTAAACTCCAAACTAATTGTGGCTCTTTTAAAGCTGCATACAGTGGTTTGGCTAACAGTCCGTAATTCAAAATCCAGAGTCTGCACCACCCTGTCATTCCTAGAAAAGTTCGTAACTCGTGCAAATTTCTAGGTTCAGGGATGGCACAAATCGCTTGTATTCTATTCACCCCCAACCGTCTTTGTCCTTGGGAAATTTCACATCCCAGATATATCACTTTTTCCCGGGCAATTTGGGCTTTTTCCTTAGAAACTCGATAACCGCTCTGTCCCAGTAAATTTAATCACGCAACTGTAACAGTAATGCAGTTTTCATACCTTTCTGTCGCCACGAAAATGTCATCCACATATTGCAACAATAAGTATGCTTTTGATGGTAATTGAAAATATCCTTGCTCCTTCCAATCCTCCAGTTCTCGTGCCAGCTGATTCCCAAATATTGTAGGACTGTTTTTGAAGCCTTGTGGTAACCTGGTCCAGGTCAGCTGTCGTTTTCGTCCTGTATCCGGATTTTCCCATTCAAACGCAAATAATTTCCTACTTTGTAATGCCAATGGGATGCAGAAGAAAGCATCTTTTAAATCAATTACAGAAAAGTATCTAAATTGTTCTGCCACAGATGTTAACAATGTATAAGGATTTGCTACTACTGGATGTATATCTTTAACTATTTCGTTTACAGCTCTTAAATCTTGAACTAACCTATAATCTCCGTTAGGTTTTCTTATAGGAAATATTGGTGTATTATATTCAGATTCACATTCTTCTAACACACTGTGCATCAAAAATTTTGCAATTAATGGTGCTACCCCTTTCCTAGCTTCTAACTGTATAGGATATTGTCTAACTCTTACCGGTTGGACACCTTCTTTCAATTCTACTATGACAGGTTTTGCTGCTTTCGCTAATCCCGGTACTTGTGTCTCCCATACCCATGGTACTACAGCGTTTTCTACCTCTATTGGTATTGTTGTATTAGCTATTTCTTTTACTATAAATATTCTAGCTATTTCTTCCTCAGGTATCTGCAACTTAGCTTTTCCATTTTCAAATATTATTTTAGCATTAAATCTTGACAATAAATCTCGTCCTAACAAAGATGTAGGACAATCCGGTACATAGAGAAATTCATGATCTAATTCTTTACCCCTAAAATTTAGATGCAATGGCCGCAGAAAGGGCCGTTGCTCTGTTTTTCCTGTAGCTCCTACCACAGTTATCATCGTATCTCCTATCTTTCCTAAACAAGTATTTAAAACAGAATAAGTTGCCCCAGTATCTACCAATAATTGTTTCTCTTCCCCATCAATTTCTGTTGTCACTTTTAATCCATCACTTAGTCAGCTACTATGTTGCCCCAAATGTCCTAACATCATTGTTTCTGCCATTGGTGTTCCTCCTACTGAAGTCTGCTGGGCCAAATTCATTTTCACTGGGCACTCATTTTTCCAATGTCCCTGTTGTCTGCAAAACGCACACTGATTTATCCCTAGCTGATTTTGAGGTATTCCCCGCATGCCTCCTACCCTGTATCCTCCTCGACCTCGTCCTCTACTTCTGCCTCTTATTCCTTGATTTACTCGTTGTAACATTGCTAATAATCCTGCCTGATTTCTCTTTGTGGTTTGTTTTTTTTTTTTTTTTCCCTATTATTGTACACTTTCCAGCTGATTGCTTCCAAATTACTAAATCTCCTGGGGAAAAAGGAACTTTCCCATATACTTTATCAGTCCCCGAAATTGCCTCTCGTAAAGGGGCTAATAATACTTTACTGTTTTGCTCTTGTTCCTTCCTCCCTTGTCTTGTTCTCTGTGCAATTGGGGTTCGTTGCGCTTGTCTTGGGCATGATGAATGCCCTGGCGAACCCTTCGGTGTTAACTTAATCTGGATCGCTCCAGTATTAATTGATTCTGACGGTTTTACCGCCTTAATACTATCAGTATCACTATCGTCCCCTGCATCTATATCGGACATCACAGGGGCCGTCGGTGATGCTAAAAGTGATACCTCCTCTGGCTCTCTTATTGAATTTTGTATTGCCAAACAAGTCATACACTTCTTATTACCTACACATCCTCCACGTTTTGTTTTATCTTTTTTTCGGGATGTACCAACAACATTCCACATTCTCTCTGCATATCTGGATGATTACGTATATCATAAAATAGATCAACATATGGTACTTCATCCCATTTTTCAAGTTCTTAACAATATCTCATTAATGGACCTATAACACCCGGATCTAAACTTCCGTGTTCAGGCCACCGGGGTCCATCATACTCATATTGTGGCCACCAATTCGTACAATAATCTATAAATCGACTTTTACTCATACTCTGAAAATATCCCGCACTTTTCCAATGCTTTAATAAACATCCTAACGGAGAATTATCCGGTATTACCATGGTCTTACACACTCACTCCACACACACACACACTAAATCTACGGGGTAGAAAACGGAAAGATAGCCTCTGATGGGAAACAAAAGACCAAACCAAACTCACGAGACAGCCACGTATGTCCGTGAGTGCTGGACCTGCGGGGCTTTCGCTCCGTCTGACGGCCAGCGCCTAGGCTTCCACAGACCAGACCTCGAGCTCGTTAGCCCAACCTTGCGTGAATCGCCGTCACGTCTTATTAGGCAGGCACCCGACCAAATATTACAATAAAGCACCTTCGGGCTTACCACTTTGGGACGTCAGGAGCAGCGCAGAGCGGGCGCAGCCGATGGCTCCCCGAGAATTCCTCGGTGCCGGCACGGAGCAAAATCGGAAAGCGAACCGTCAACACTACTCCCGAAGTCCCATCTGGGTCGCCAGAAAACTGTTGCCCGTAAAGAAACACATAACTACGAAAGCAGTTATATGCGGTGCTTTATTCGGGGCCCGGGGTCTCAGGGACTCATGTCCAAAGCTGAGAATCCCAAATCCCCGTTTAACTTGGTTAATATTTATAGTGTTCGGTTACGTAACATAATCAACAGAATTGCTAAGCTACATGATTGTTTCCCATTTATAGTTTCTTCAGTTACTGTTGCCAAGATTTGCTTATCATTTACCTAGTTCATCAGATTGTGCTGTACCCAGTTCATCAGATTGTACTGTACCCACTTCATCAGATTGTACTGTACCCAACACCTGCAATTATACCTTCATCTTGTCTACCAAGTATAACCTATTCTAATCAATATAATGTAACAATTCCCCCCTTTGAAAATACTTCAAGTCTTCCAGACTGCAAGGATTTTCATCATCAGTTCCGCAGATTTCCATATTCTTTGGACCGTCTCAAACTGGTGATTGTAGCTGCAATGAATTATTTCCAATGTCTTCATATCTCGGGGGAAGTTCATGATTCTTCCTGGTAACAGCTTTTAAAATTTTCCCCAAGTGTTGCCGTTCCTTATTAACAATATTTTGAATCAAACGCAACACTCCCATAATAGCTAACATAATAATTATAATTATTATACACCATTGAATTAAAGATGCTACCCAACCAGAGATGTTCAATCCAAATGACTTTGCTAAAGCAGCCACCCAATTATGGGTACTTTCTTCTCTTTCTTCCTCAGTTGCACGTTCAATTTGTGTTAGCTGAGACAAATCACGTTCTACCGCGGCTGTAACATTCGGAATATGTACACAACAATGATCAATCTTATCTCGTAAATAACCACATACTCCATGTTCTTTTAGCAACAGCATATCTAATGCCATTCTATTTTGCAGGGTCATTTTTGTGGTTGCCTGTAATTGTAAGTTTATTTCCTTAAATCCTTCTTTAGTCACTCTTGCTAGCCTTTCCGTTTGTCCTAACAACCGGTACAACATTTCTCTATTCCGATAAGTACTAATTGGAGCAAACAATGATTCTAAAGCCCAACCTAACTTCACACCGGATGATGGTTCTTGCCAATCATCATCATCCTTTATTTCTCTCTTCATTATCCATAAATTTTCTAATCTACCCTTAAATGGCGCTTTCTTCCAAATTGGGCAGAGAGTTGGTAACCCTAAAGTTATTTCAGTCACCAACCCATCCAAGGGGAGGTGAGTCGTCCATTGTCCATCACTTGTAACCCAAACTAAATTTCCTGTGCTCCTGCTCGTAGTTCTACAATCTATTCTCACTCCGAATTGTATTACAGGTTCACTCATTGAGTATTTAATTCCTCTACAGGCACAACCTGTCCTTAATGCAAGGACCACAGGTGGAAAGGTAACTTCACTTTCGGGGTGTCACAAGCGTATACTTTTGTACAGTTCTAGACTGGGTGTTTTTCAGCTAACTTTCTTTTGCATTAGATTTTCTTGTGTTTCCTGTTGTGGCGCCTGGATTATTTGTATTGGTTGCATTTCGTCTTTTTCCAAATCTTTTAACTCTCTCCTGGCTCTGTTTCTTTTCTGCATAGGTTCTGATTTTGCAGTAACCTCTAATGCCCTTTTTCCATAATCAAAACTCTCTTTAATCCAAACAATACAGGTGTGGTTTCCTACATCTGTCTTACTTACATTTCGCAATGATAAAATCATAGTACCCCTTCGTGTATCACTATCCCATCGGATTGTAAACCCAGCTGACAATTTGGACTCATTCTTCTGCCAATAGCAACTAATGTCTTGGATTGAACTTCTCATATCTCCAACAAAATCACAAGTCAAATTTACATCCATTCGTTCTTCTATATGTACAGTAGCATATGTATGTATTATTTGAGCGAAACCATTACTTAATCCTACCCAGCATAGTATTACCAAGATGTAAATCTCAGTTTTGTAGGAGTGATCATTTTTACCCCCCATTGTGATGGTACCTTCTTCACTCTGGTATAATGAATCCAATTATCAATTCCTGCTACTTTCACAGCGGTAAATGTTATCAATAGTACCAAATAAAGTCCATGCCACTGTTCCTTTAAAGGCTCCGTTTGCCAGTTTCGAACATACGCTTGGTCTCCTGGTTGATTCTCCAACGGCAAAGGGCGATTCCAGATGATCGCGGCACGTAAGGCTGTGAGTAATCTGCTTAAAGAAATTATATAACTATAAACATCTTGATCTCCTTGGAGGTGTAAATCTGCACTTCCCATTCCCTTCGTTGGTGCAGTATATGGCTTACCGTACAGAATTTCATAGGGACTTACAGACAACCCTTCTCTAGGTTTTATACGAATTCTCAATAAAGCAAGGGGCAATGCCTGTGGCCATTGGATTTGAGCTTCCTGGCATATCTTTTTAATTTGTCCTTTTAATGTTTGATTCATCCTTTCTACCTTTCCACTAGATTGTGGCCTCCACGGTGTATGTAAATCCCAGCTAATTCCAAGCATTTCACTAATTTCCTGTACTATTTTAGCTATAAAGTGTGGGCCTCGATCTGAAGAAATTCCTAAAGGTACCCCAAATCTAGGTATGATCTCTTTTAACAAAGTTTTTACTACTTCTCTAGCTTGATTCGTTCTACAGGGAAATGCTTCTAGCCACCCTGAAAAGGTACATACGTATACCAATAAATACTTAAACCCTTTTGATTTAGGTAATTCTGCAAAATCCACTTGCCAATAGTCACCTGGTTCTATTCCCACTTTCAAAGTTCCCATTGGAATTTGTTTTCGTATTACCGGATTATTCTTTAAACATACTGGACACTTCGCATTCACCCCTTTTGCTATTGTTAACATTTGTGCAGATATAATGCTCCGCTTTAAAAACTGCACCAATGCTTCTGCTCCCCAATGGCATTTATTATGTTCAGTTTGTATTATTCGTTTCATAATTGTAGCAGGCACTACTACTTGTCCATTACCTGTTACATACCATCCATGTGAATTCTTCTGTGCCTTTACCAAATCGGCTAATTTTTCATCTTCTTGGGTATAAAAGGGATTTACAGAGAGATGAGCAGTAATCGGGCTTACCTTAGTAGGTATTAGAGCTAATTCAGTCCATACTTGCCGTGCAGCAATTTTGGCTGCCTGGTCTGCCTTCATGTTTCCTTGTGCCACATCGCTGTCATCCCTCTGATGTCCTCGACAATGCATTACAGCCACTTGCTGAGGTAGTACCACAGCCTCTAATAACTGTAAGATCTCGGTTCGATATTTAATAATACTACCTTGAGCCGTCAACAATCCTCTTTCCTTCCATAAAGCTCCATGTATATGTATTATTCCAAAAGCGTATTTAGAATCTGTCCAAATATTCACCCTCTTATCCGTACTCGGTATTAAAGCCCGAATTAGAGCGACCAGTTCTGCCTTTTGCGCTGACGTTCCTGGCATTAATGCCTTTGCTTCAATTACTTCAAGCTTAGTAACCACAGCATATCCAGAATATCGTGTTCCATTCTCAACAAAGCTGCTACCGTCTGTAAATAATGTCCAGTCAGGATTTACAAGGGGAATATCTTTCAGATCTACCCTACTGGCGTAAGTTTGTTCGATCACCTCAATACAATCATGTTCCAGCTCGCCTTCCTCTATTTTGCTACCTAAAAATTCAGCGGGATTCAAACATGTTGTTATCTTTAAAAATATATCATCCTGTTCTCTCAATATTGCCTGATATTTCAACATTCTACTGGATGACAACCAATGACCCCCCTTTTGTTCCAAAACTGCAATCACCACGTGGGGCACAAATACTTCCATTTTTGTTCCCAATGTCAATTTTCTAGCTTCTTGGACTAACGTTACAGTAGCAGCCACTGCTCGGAGGCAAGAAGGCCATCCGGCACTTACCATATCCAACTGCTTGGAAAAATAGCCCACCGGTCTCTTCCATGATCCAATTCGTTGAGTTAAAACTCCAAGCGCTAGTCGTTGCCGCTCATGTACAAAGAGTTGAAATGTTTTTGTCAAATCAGGCAATCCTAATGCTGGGGCTTCTTGCAGAGCCTGTTTTAAGTCTTGAAAAGCCCTTTTACACTCTAAACTCCAAACTAATTGTGGCTCTTTTAAAGCTGCATACAGTGGTTTGGCTAACAGTCCGTAATTCAAAATCCAGAGTCTGCACCACCCTGTCATTCCTAGAAAAGTTCGTAACTCGTGCAAATTTCTAGGTTCAGGGATGGCACAAATCGCTTGTATTCTATTCACCCCCAACCGTCTTTGTCCTTGGGAAATTTCACATCCCAGATATATCACTTTTTCCCGGGCAATTTGGGCTTTTTCCTTAGAAACTCGATAACCGCTCTGTCCCAGTAAATTTAATCACGCAACTGTAACAGTAATGCAGTTTTCATACCTTTCTGTCGCCACGAAAATGTCATCCACATATTGCAACAATAAGTATGCTTTTGATGGTAATTGAAAATATCCTTGCTCCTTCCAATCCTCCAGTTCTCGTGCCAGCTGATTCCCAAATATTGTAGGACTGTTTTTGAAGCCTTGTGGTAACCTGGTCCAGGTCAGCTGTCGTTTTCGTCCTGTATCCGGATTTTCCCATTCAAACGCAAATAATTTCCTACTTTGTAATGCCAATGGGATGCAGAAGAAAGCATTTTTTAAATCAATTACAGAAAAGTATCTAAATTGTTCTGCCACAGATGTTAACAATGTATAAGGATTTGCTACTACTGGATGTATATCTTTAACTATTTCGTTTACAGCTCTTAAATCTTGAACTAACCTATAATCTCCGTTAGGTTTTCTTATAGGAAATATTGGTGTATTATATTCAGATTCACATTCTTCTAACACACTGTGCATCAAAAATTTTGCAATTAATGGTGCTACCCCTTTCCTAGCTTCTAACTGTATAGGATATTGTCTAACTCTTACCGGTTGGACACCTTCTTTCAATTCTACTATGACAGGTTTTGCTGCTTTCGCTAATCCCGGTACTTGTGTCTCCCATACCCATGGTACTACAGCGTTTTCTACCTCTATTGGTATTGTTGTATTAGCTATTTCTTTTACTATAAATATTCTAGCTATTTCTTCCTCAGGTATCTGCAACTTAGCTTTTCCATTTTCAAATATTATTTTAGCATTAAATCTTGACAATAAATCTCGTCCTAACAAAGATGTAGGACAATCCGGTACATAGAGAAATTCATGATCTAATTCTTTACCCCTAAAATTTAGATGCAATGGCCGCAGAAAGGGCCGTTGCTCTGTTTTTCCTGTAGCTCCTACCACAGTTATCATCGTATCTCCTATCTTTCCTAAACAAGTATTTAAAACAGAATAAGTTGCCCCAGTATCTACCAATAATTGTTTCTCTTCCCCATCAATTTCTGTTGTCACTTTTAATCCATCACTTAGTCAGCTACTATGTTGCCCCAAATGTCCTAACATCATTGTTTCTGCCATTGGTGTTCCTCCTACTGAAGCCTGCTGGGCCAAATTCATTTTCACTGGGCACTCATTTTTCCAATGTCCCTGTTGTCTGCAAAACGCACACTGATTTATCCCTAGCTGATTTTGAGGTATTCCCCGCATGCCTCCTACCCTGTATCCTCCTCGACCTCGTCCTCTACTTCTGCCTCTTATTCCTTGATTTACTCGTTGTAACATTGCTAATAATCCTGCCTGATTTCTCTTTGTGGTTTGTTTTTTTTTTTTTTTTTTTTTTCCCTATTATTGTACACTTTCCAGCTGATTGCTTCCAAATTACTAAATCTCCTGGGGAAAAAGGAACTTTCCCATATACTTTATCAGTCCCCGAAATTGCCTCTCGTAAAGGGGCTAATAATACTTTACTGTTTTGCTCTTGTTCCTTCCTCCCTTGTCTTGTTCTCTGTGCAATTGGGGTTCGTTGCGCTTGTCTTGGGCATGATGAATGCCCTGGCGAACCCTTCGGTGTTAACTTAATCTGGATCGCTCCAGTATTAATTGATTCTGACGGTTTTACCGCCTTAATACTATCAGTATCACTATCGTCCCCTGCATCTATATCGGACATCACAGGGGCCGTCGGTGATGCTAAAAGTGATACCTCCTCTGGCTCTCTTATTGAATTTTGTATTGCCAAACAAGTCATACACTTCTTATTACCTACACATCCTCCACGTTTTGTTTTATCTTTTTTTCGGGATGTACCAACAACATTCCACATTCTCTCTGCATATCTGGATGATTACGTATATCATAAAATAGATCAACATATGGTACTTCATCCCATTTTTCAAGTTCTTAACAATATCTCATTAATGGACCTATAACACCCGGATCTAAACTTCCGTGTTCAGGCCACCGGGGTCCATCATACTCATATTGTGGCCACCAATTCGTACAATAATCTATAAATCGACTTTTACTCATACTCTGAAAATATCCCGCACTTTTCCAATGCTTTAATAAACATCCTAACGGAGAATTATCCGGTATTACCATGGTCTTACACACTCACTCCACACACACACACACTAAATCTACGGGGTAGAAAACGGAAAGATAGCCTCTGATGGGAAACAAAAGACCAAACCAAACTCACGAGACAGCCACGTATGTCCGTGAGTGCTGGACCTGCGGGGCTTTCGCTCCGTCTGACGGCCAGCGCCTAGGCTTCCACAGACCAGACCTCGAGCTCGTTAGCCCAACCTTGCGTGAATCGCCGTCACGTCTTATTAGGCAGGCACCCGACCAAATATTACAATAAAGCACCTTCGGGCTTACCACTTTGGGACGTCAGGAGCAGCGCAGAGCGGGCGCAGCCGATGGCTCCCCGAGAATTCCTCGGTGCCGGCACGGAGCAAAATCGGAAAGCGAACCGTCAACACTACTCCCGAAGTCCCATCTGGGTCGCCAGAAAACTGTTGCCCGTAAAGAAACACATAACTACGAAAGCAGTTATATGCGGTGCTTTATTCGGGGCCCGGGGTCTCAGGGACTCATGTCCAAAGCTGAGAATCCCAAATCCCCGTTTAACTTGGTTAATATTTATAGTGTTCGGTTACGTAACATAATCAACAGAATTGCTAAGCTACATGATTGTTTCCCATTTATAGTTTCTTCAGTTACTGTTGCCAAGATTTGCTTATCATTTACCTAGTTCATCAGATTGTGCTGTACCCAGTTCATCAGATTGTACTGTACCCACTTCATCAGATTGTACTGTACCCAACACCTGCAATTATACCTTCATCTTGTCTACCAAGTATAACCTATTCTAATCAATATAATGTAACAATTCCCCCCTTTGAAAATACTTCAAGTCTTCCAGACTGCAAGGATTTTCATCATCAGTTCCGCAGATTTCCATATTCTTTGGACCGTCTCAAACTGGTGATTGTAGCTGCAATGAATTATTTCCAATGTCTTCATATCTCGGGGGAAGTTCATGATTCTTCCTGGTAACAGCTTTTAAAATTTTCCCCAAGTGTTGCCGTTCCTTATTAACAATATTTTGAATCAAACGCAACACTCCCATAATAGCTAACATAATAATTATAATTATTATACACCACTGAATTAAAGATGCTACCCAACCAGAGATGTTCAATCCAAATGACTTTGCTAAAGCAGCCACCCAATTATGGGTACTTTCTTCTCTTTCTTCCTCAGTTGCACGTTCAATTTGTGTTAGCTGAGACAAATCACGTTCTACCGCGGCTGTAACATTCGGAATATGTACACAACAATGATCAATCTTATCTCGTAAATAACCACATACTCCATGTTCTTTTAGCAACAGCATATCTAATGCCATTCTATTTTGCAGGGTCATTTTTGTGGTTGCCTGTAATTGTAAGTTTATTTCCTTAAATCCTTCTTTAGTCACTCTTGCTAGCCTTTCCGTTTGTCCTAACAACCGGTACAACATTTCTCTATTCCGATAAGTACTAATTGGAGCAAACAATGATTCTAAAGCCCAACCTAACTTCACACCGGATGATGGTTCTTGCCAATCATCATCATCCTTTATTTCTCTCTTCATTATCCATAAATTTTCTAATCTACCCTTAAATGGCGCTTTCTTCCAAATTGGGCAGAGAGTTGGTAACCCTAAAGTTATTTCAGTCACCAACCCATCCAAGGGGAGGTGAGTCGTCCATTGTCCATCACTTGTAACCCAAACTAAATTTCCTGTGCTCCTGCTCGTAGTTCTACAATCTATTCTCACTCCGAATTGTATTACAGGTTCACTCATGGAGTATTTAATTCCTCTACAGGCACAACCTGTCCTTAATGCAAGGACCACAGGTGGAAAGGTAACTTCACTTTCGGGGTGTCACAAGCGTATACTTTTGTACAGTTCTAGACTGGGTGTTTTTCAGCTAACTTTCTTTTGCATTAGATTTTCTTGTGTTTCCTGTTGTGGCGCCTGGATTATTTGTATTGGTTGCATTTCGTCTTTTTCCAAATCTTTTAACTCTCTCCTGGCTCTGTTTCTTTTCTGCATAGGTTCTGATTTTGCAGTAACCTCTAATGCCCTTTTTCCATAATCAAAACTCTCTTTAATCCAAACAATACAGGTGTGGTTTCCTACATCTGTCTTACTTACATTTCGCAATGATAAAATCATAGTACCCCTTCGTGTATCACTATCCCATCGGATTGTAAACCCAGTTGACAATTTGGACTCATTCTTCTGCCAATAGCAACTAATGTCTTGGATTGAACTTCTCATATCTCCAACAAAATCACAAGTCAAATTTACATCCATTCGTTCTTCTATATGTACAGTAGCATATGTATGTATTATTTGAGCGAAACCATTACTTAATCCTACCCAGCATAGTATTACCAAGATGTAAATCTCAGTTTTGTAGGAGTGATCATTTTTACCCCCCATTGTGATGGTACCTTCTTCACTCTGGTATAATGAATCCAATTATCAATTCCTGCTACTTTCACAGCGGTAAATGTTATCAATAGCACCAAATAAAGTCCATGCCACTGTTCCTTTAAAGGCTCCGTTTGCCAATTTCGAACATACGCTTGGTCTCCTGGTTGATTCTCCAACGGCAAAGGGCGATTCCAGATGATCGCGGCACGTAAGGCTGTGAGTAATCTGCTTAAAGAAATTATATAACTATAAACATCTTGATCTCCTTGGAGGTGTAAATCTGCACTTCCCATTCCCTTCGTTGGTGCAGTATATGGCTTACCGTACAGAATTTCATAGGGACTTACAGACAACCCTTCTCTAGGTTTTATACGAATTCTCAATAAAGCAAGGGGCAATGCCTGTGGCCATTGGATTTGAGCTTCCTGGCATATCTTTTTAATTTGTCCTTTTAATGTTTGATTCATCCTTTCTACCTTTCCACTAGATTGTGGCCTCCACGGTGTATGTAAATCCCAGCTAATTCCAAGCATTTCACTAATTTCCTGTACTATTTTAGCTATAAAGTGTGGGCCTCGATCTGAAGAAATTCCTAAAGGTACCCCAAATCTAGGTATGATCTCTTTTAACAAAGTTTTTACTACTTCTCTAGCTTGATTCGTTCTACAGGGAAATGCTTCTAGCCACCCTGAAAAGGTACATACGTATACCAATAAATACTTAAACCCTTTTGATTTAGGTAATTCTGCAAAATCCACTTGCCAATAGTCACCTGGTTCTATTCCCACTTTCAAAGTTCCCATTGGAATTTGTTTTCGTATTACCGGATTATTCTTTAAACATACTGGACACTTCGCATTCACCCCTTTTGCTATTGTTAACATTTGTGCAGATATAATGCTCCGCTTTAAAAACTGCACCAATGCTTCTGCTCCCCAATGGCATTTATTATGTTCAGTTTGTATTATTCGTTTCATAATTGTAGCAGGCACTACTACTTGTCCATTACCTGTTACATACCATCCATGTGAATTCTTCTGTGCCTTTACCAAATCGGCTAATTTTTCATCTTCTTGGGTATAAAAGGGATTTACAGAGAGATGAGCAGTAATCGGGCTTACCTTAGTAGGTATTAGAGCTAATTCAGTCCATACTTGCCGTGCAGCAATTTTGGCTGCCTGGTCTGCCTTCATGTTTCCTTGTGCCACATCGCTGTCATCCCTCTGATGTCCTCGACAATGCATTACAGCCACTTGCTGAGGTAGTACCACAGCCTCTAATAACTGTAAGATCTCGGTTCGATATTTAATAATACTACCTTGAGCCGTCAACAATCCTCTTTCCTTCCATAAAGCTCCATGTATATGTATTATTCCAAAAGCGTATTTAGAATCTGTCCAAATATTCACCCTCTTATCCGTACTCGGTATTAAAGCCCGAATTAGAGCGACCAGTTCTGCCTTTTGCGCTGACGTTCCTGGCATTAATGCCTTTGCTTCAATTACTTCAAGCTTAGTAACCACAGCATATCCAGAATATCGTGTTCCATTCTCAACAAAGCTGCTACCGTCTGTAAATAATGTCCAGTCAGGATTTACAAGGGGAATATCTTTCAGATCTACCCTACTGGCGTAAGTTTGTTCGATCACCTCAATACAATCATGTTCCAGCTCGCCTTCCTCTATTTTGCTACCTAAAAATTCAGCGGGATTCAAACATGTTGTTATCTTTAAAAATATATCATCCTGTTCTCTCAATATTGCCTGATATTTCAACATTCTACTGGATGACAACCAATGACCCCCCTTTTGTTCCAAAACTGCAATCACCACGTGGGGCACAAATACTTCCATTTTTGTTCCCAATGTCAATTTTCTAGCTTCTTGGACTAACGTTACAGTAGCAGCCACTGCTCGGAGGCAAGAAGGCCATCCGGCACTTACCATATCCAACTGCTTGGAAAAATAGCCCACCGGTCTCTTCCATGATCCAATTCGTTGAGTTAAAACTCCAAGCGCTAGTCGTTGCCGCTCATGTACAAAGAGTTGAAATGTTTTTGTCAAATCAGGCAATCCTAATGCTGGGGCTTCTTGCAGAGCCTGTTTTAAGTCTTGAAAAGCCCTTTTACACTCTAAACTCCAAACTAATTGTGGCTCTTTTAAAGCTGCATACAGTGGTTTGGCTAACAGTCCGTAATTCAAAATCCAGAGTCTGCACCACCCTGTCATTCCTAGAAAAGTTCGTAACTCGTGCAAATTTCTAGGTTCAGGGATGGCACAAATCGCTTGTATTCTATTCACCCCCAACCGTCTTTGTCCTTGGGAAATTTCACATCCCAGATATATCACTTTTTCCCGGGCAATTTGGGCTTTTTCCTTAGAAACTCGATAACCGCTCTGTCCCAGTAAATTTAATCACGCAACTGTAACAGTAATGCAGTTTTCATACCTTTCTGTCGCCACGAAAATGTCATCCACATATTGCAACAATAAGTATGCTTTTGATGGTAATTGAAAATATCCTTGCTCCTTCCAATCCTCCAGTTCTCGTGCCAGCTGATTCCCAAATATTGTAGGACTGTTTTTGAAGCCTTGTGGTAACCTGGTCCAGGTCAGCTGTCGTTTTCGTCCTGTATCCGGATTTTCCCATTCAAACGCAAATAATTTCCTACTTTGTAATGCCAATGGGATGCAGAAGAAAGCATCTTTTAAATCAATTACAGAAAAGTATCTAAATTGTTCTGCCACAGATGTTAACAATGTATAAGGATTTGCTACTACTGGATGTATATCTTTAACTATTTCGTTTACAGCTCTTAAATCTTGAACTAACCTATAATCTCCGTTAGGTTTTCTTATAGGAAATATTGGTGTATTATATTCAGATTCACATTCTTCTAACACACTGTGCATCAAAAATTTTGCAATTAATGGTGCTACCCCTTTCCTAGCTTCTAACTGTATAGGATATTGTCTAACTCTTACCGGTTGGACACCTTCTTTCAATTCTACTATGACAGGTTTTGCTGCTTTCGCTAATCCCGGTACTTGTGTCTCCCATACCCATGGTACTACAGCGTTTTCTACCTCTATTGGTATTGTTGTATTAGCTATTTCTTTTACTATAAATATTCTAGCTATTTCTTCCTCAGGTATCTGCAACTTAGCTTTTCCATTTTCAAATATTATTTTAGCATTAAATCTTGACAATAAATCTCGTCCTAACAAAGATGTAGGACAATCCGGTACATAGAGAAATTCATGATCTAATTCTTTACCCCTAAAATTTAGATGCAATGGCCGCAGAAAGGGCCGTTGCTCTGTTTTTCCTGTAGCTCCTACCACAGTTATCATCGTATCTCCTATCTTTCCTAAACAAGTATTTAAAACAGAATAAGTTGCCCCAGTATCTACCAATAATTGTTTCTCTTCCCCATCAATTTCTGTTGTCACTTTTAATCCATCACTTAGTCAGCTACTATGTTGCCCCAAATGTCCTAACATCATTGTTTCTGCCATTGGTGTTCCTCCTACTGAAGCCTGCTGGGCCAAATTCATTTTCACTGGGCACTCATTTTTCCAATGTCCCTGTTGTCTGCAAAACGCACACTGATTTATCCCTAGCTGATTTTGAGGTATTCCCCGCATGCCTCCTACCCTGTATCCTCCTCGACCTCGTCCTCTACTTCTGCCTCTTATTCCTTGATTTACTCGTTGTAACATTGCTAATAATCCTGCCTGATTTCTCTTTGTGGTTTGTTTTTTTTTTTTTTTTTTTTTTCCCTATTATTGTACACTTTCCAGCTGATTGCTTCCAAATTACTAAATCTCCTGGGGAAAAAGGAACTTTCCCATATACTTTATCAGTCCCCGAAATTGCCTCTCGTAAAGGGGCTAATAATACTTTACTGTTTTGCTCTTGTTCCTTCCTCCCTTGTCTTGTTCTCTGTGCAATTGGGGTTCGTTGCGCTTGTCTTGGGCATGATGAATGCCCTGGCGAACCCTTCGGTGTTAACTTAATCTGGATCGCTCCAGTATTAATTGATTCTGACGGTTTTACCGCCTTAATACTATCAGTATCACTATCGTCCCCTGCATCTATATCGGACATCACAGGGGCCGTCGGTGATGCTAAAAGTGATACCTCCTCTGGCTCTCTTATTGAATTTTGTATTGCCAAACAAGTCATACACTTCTTATTACCTACACATCCTCCACGTTTTGTTTTATCTTTTTTTCGGGATGTACCAACAACATTCCACATTCTCTCTGCATATCTGGATGATTACGTATATCATAAAATAGATCAACATATGGTACTTCATCCCATTTTTCAAGTTCTTAACAATATCTCATTAATGGACCTATAACACCCGGATCTAAACTTCCGTGTTCAGGCCACCGGGGTCCATCATACTCATATTGTGGCCACCAATTCGTACAATAATCTATAAATCGACTTTTACTCATACTCTGAAAATATCCCGCACTTTTCCAATGCTTTAATAAACATCCTAACGGAGAATTATCCGGTATTACCATGGTCTTACACACTCACTCCACACACACACACACTAAATCTACGGGGTAGAAAACGGAAAGATAGCCTCTGATGGGAAACAAAAGACCAAACCAAACTCACGAGACAGCCACGTATGTCCGTGAGTGCTGGACCTGCGGGGCTTTCGCTCCGTCTGACGGCCAGCGCCTAGGCTTCCACAGACCAGACCTCGAGCTCGTTAGCCCAACCTTGCGTGAATCGCCGTCACGTCTTATTAGGCAGGCACCCGACCAAATATTACAATAAAGCACCTTCGGGCTTACCACTTTGGGACGTCAGGAGCAGCGCAGAGCGGGCGCAGCCGATGGCTCCCCGAGAATTCCTCGGTGCCGGCACGGAGCAAAATCGGAAAGCGAACCGTCAACACTACTCCCGAAGTCCCATCTGGGTCGCCAGAAAACTGTTGCCCGTAAAGAAACACATAACTACGAAAGCAGTTATATGCGGTGCTTTATTCGGGGCCCGGGGTCTCAGGGACTCATGTCCAAAGCTGAGAATCCCAAATCCCCGTTTAACTTGGTTAATATTTATAGTGTTCGGTTACGTAACATAATCAACAGAATTGCTAAGCTACATGATTGTTTCCCATTTATAGTTTCTTCAGTTACTGTTGCCAAGATTTGCTTATCATTTACCTAGTTCATCAGATTGTGCTGTACCCAGTTCATCAGATTGTACTGTACCCACTTCATCAGATTGTACTGTACCCAACACCTGCAATTATACCTTCATCTTGTCTACCAAGTATAACCTATTCTAATCAATATAATGTAACAATTCCCCCCTTTGAAAATACTTCAAGTCTTCCAGACTGCAAGGATTTTCATCATCAGTTCCGCAGATTTCCATATTCTTTGGACCGTCTCAAACTGGTGATTGTAGCTGCAATGAATTATTTCCAATGTCTTCATATCTCGGGGGAAGTTCATGATTCTTCCTGGTAACAGCTTTTAAAATTTTCCCCAAGTGTTGCCGTTCCTTATTAACAATATTTTGAATCAAACGCAACACTCCCATAATAGCTAACATAATAATTATAATTATTATACACCACTGAATTAAAGATGCTACCCAACCAGAGATGTTCAATCCAAATGACTTTGCTAAAGCAGCCACCCAATTATGGGTACTTTCTTCTCTTTCTTCCTCAGTTGCACGTTCAATTTGTGTTAGCTGAGACAAATCACGTTCTACCGCGGCTGTAACATTCGGAATATGTACACAACAATGATCAATCTTATCTCGTAAATAACCACATACTCCATGTTCTTTTAGCAACAGCATATCTAATGCCATTCTATTTTGCAGGGTCATTTTTGTGGTTGCCTGTAATTGTAAGTTTATTTCCTTAAATCCTTCTTTAGTCACTCTTGCTAGCCTTTCCGTTTGTCCTAACAACCGGTACAACATTTCTCTATTCCGATAAGTACTAATTGGAGCAAACAATGATTCTAAAGCCCAACCTAACTTCACACCGGATGATGGTTCTTGCCAATCATCATCATCCTTTATTTCTCTCTTCATTATCCATAAATTTTCTAATCTACCCTTAAATGGCGCTTTCTTCCAAATTGGGCAGAGAGTTGGTAACCCTAAAGTTATTTCAGTCACCAACCCATCCAAGGGGAGGTGAGTCGTCCATTGTCCATCACTTGTAACCCAAACTAAATTTCCTGTGCTCCTGCTCGTAGTTCTACAATCTATTCTCACTCCGAATTGTATTACAGGTTCACTCATGGAGTATTTAATTCCTCTACAGGCACAACCTGTCCTTAATGCAAGGACCACAGGTGGAAAGGTAACTTCACTTTCGGGGTGTCACAAGCGTATACTTTTGTACAGTTCTAGACTGGGTGTTTTTCAGCTAACTTTCTTTTGCATTAGATTTTCTTGTGTTTCCTGTTGTGGCGCCTGGATTATTTGTATTGGTTGCATTTCGTCTTTTTCCAAATCTTTTAACTCTCTCCTGGCTCTGTTTCTTTTCTGCATAGGTTCTGATTTTGCAGTAACCTCTAATGCCCTTTTTCCATAATCAAAACTCTCTTTAATCCAAACAATACAGGTGTGGTTTCCTACATCTGTCTTACTTACATTTCGCAATGATAAAATCATAGTACCCCTTCGTGTATCACTATCCCATCGGATTGTAAACCCAGTTGACAATTTGGACTCATTCTTCTGCCAATAGCAACTAATGTCTTGGATTGAACTTCTCATATCTCCAACAAAATCACAAGTCAAATTTACATCCATTCGTTCTTCTATATGTACAGTAGCATATGTATGTATTATTTGAGCGAAACCATTACTTAATCCTACCCAGCATAGTATTACCAAGATGTAAATCTCAGTTTTGTAGGAGTGATCATTTTTACCCCCCATTGTGATGGTACCTTCTTCACTCTGGTATAATGAATCCAATTATCAATTCCTGCTACTTTCACAGCGGTAAATGTTATCAATAGCACCAAATAAAGTCCATGCCACTGTTCCTTTAAAGGCTCCGTTTGCCAATTTCGAACATACGCTTGGTCTCCTGGTTGATTCTCCAACGGCAAAGGGCGATTCCAGATGATCGCGGCACGTAAGGCTGTGAGTAATCTGCTTAAAGAAATTATATAACTATAAACATCTTGATCTCCTTGGAGGTGTAAATCTGCACTTCCCATTCCCTTCGTTGGTGCAGTATATGGCTTACCGTACAGAATTTCATAGGGACTTACAGACAACCCTTCTCTAGGTTTTATACGAATTCTCAATAAAGCAAGGGGCAATGCCTGTGGCCATTGGATTTGAGCTTCCTGGCATATCTTTTTAATTTGTCCTTTTAATGTTTGATTCATCCTTTCTACCTTTCCACTAGATTGTGGCCTCCACGGTGTATGTAAATCCCAGCTAATTCCAAGCATTTCACTAATTTCCTGTACTATTTTAGCTATAAAGTGTGGGCCTCGATCTGAAGAAATTCCTAAAGGTACCCCAAATCTAGGTATGATCTCTTTTAACAAAGTTTTTACTACTTCTCTAGCTTGATTCGTTCTACAGGGAAATGCTTCTAGCCACCCTGAAAAGGTACATACGTATACCAATAAATACTTAAACCCTTTTGATTTAGGTAATTCTGCAAAATCCACTTGCCAATAGTCACCTGGTTCTATTCCCACTTTCAAAGTTCCCATTGGAATTTGTTTTCGTATTACCGGATTATTCTTTAAACATACTGGACACTTCGCATTCACCCCTTTTGCTATTGTTAACATTTGTGCAGATATAATGCTCCGCTTTAAAAACTGCACCAATGCTTCTGCTCCCCAATGGCATTTATTATGTTCAGTTTGTATTATTCGTTTCATAATTGTAGCAGGCACTACTACTTGTCCATTACCTGTTACATACCATCCATGTGAATTCTTCTGTGCCTTTACCAAATCGGCTAATTTTTCATCTTCTTGGGTATAAAAGGGATTTACAGAGAGATGAGCAGTAATCGGGCTTACCTTAGTAGGTATTAGAGCTAATTCAGTCCATACTTGCCGTGCAGCAATTTTGGCTGCCTGGTCTGCCTTCATGTTTCCTTGTGCCACATCGCTGTCATCCCTCTGATGTCCTCGACAATGCATTACAGCCACTTGCTGAGGTAGTACCACAGCCTCTAATAACTGTAAGATCTCGGTTCGATATTTAATAATACTACCTTGAGCCGTCAACAATCCTCTTTCCTTCCATAAAGCTCCATGTATATGTATTATTCCAAAAGCGTATTTAGAATCTGTCCAAATATTCACCCTCTTATCCGTACTCGGTATTAAAGCCCGAATTAGAGCGACCAGTTCTGCCTTTTGCGCTGACGTTCCTGGCATTAATGCCTTTGCTTCAATTACTTCAAGCTTAGTAACCACAGCATATCCAGAATATCGTGTTCCATTCTCAACAAAGCTGCTACCGTCTGTAAATAATGTCCAGTCAGGATTTACAAGGGGAATATCTTTCAGATCTACCCTACTGGCGTAAGTTTGTTCGATCACCTCAATACAATCATGTTCCAGCTCGCCTTCCTCTATTTTGCTACCTAAAAATTCAGCGGGATTCAAACATGTTGTTATCTTTAAAAATATATCATCCTGTTCTCTCAATATTGCCTGATATTTCAACATTCTACTGGATGACAACCAATGACCCCCCTTTTGTTCCAAAACTGCAATCACCACGTGGGGCACAAATACTTCCATTTTTGTTCCCAATGTCAATTTTCTAGCTTCTTGGACTAACGTTACAGTAGCAGCCACTGCTCGGAGGCAAGAAGGCCATCCGGCACTTACCATATCCAACTGCTTGGAAAAATAGCCCACCGGTCTCTTCCATGATCCAATTCGTTGAGTTAAAACTCCAAGCGCTAGTCGTTGCCGCTCATGTACAAAGAGTTGAAATGTTTTTGTCAAATCAGGCAATCCTAATGCTGGGGCTTCTTGCAGAGCCTGTTTTAAGTCTTGAAAAGCCCTTTTACACTCTAAACTCCAAACTAATTGTGGCTCTTTTAAAGCTGCATACAGTGGTTTGGCTAACAGTCCGTAATTCAAAATCCAGAGTCTGCACCACCCTGTCATTCCTAGAAAAGTTCGTAACTCGTGCAAATTTCTAGGTTCAGGGATGGCACAAATCGCTTGTATTCTATTCACCCCCAACCGTCTTTGTCCTTGGGAAATTTCACATCCCAGATATATCACTTTTTCCCGGGCAATTTGGGCTTTTTCCTTAGAAACTCGATAACCGCTCTGTCCCAGTAAATTTAATCACGCAACTGTAACAGTAATGCAGTTTTCATACCTTTCTGTCGCCACGAAAATGTCATCCACATATTGCAACAATAAGTATGCTTTTGATGGTAATTGAAAATATCCTTGCTCCTTCCAATCCTCCAGTTCTCGTGCCAGCTGATTCCCAAATATTGTAGGACTGTTTTTGAAGCCTTGTGGTAACCTGGTCCAGGTCAGCTGTCGTTTTCGTCCTGTATCCGGATTTTCCCATTCAAACGCAAATAATTTCCTACTTTGTAATGCCAATGGGATGCAGAAGAAAGCATCTTTTAAATCAATTACAGAAAAGTATCTAAATTGTTCTGCCACAGATGTTAACAATGTATAAGGATTTGCTACTACTGGATGTATATCTTTAACTATTTCGTTTACAGCTCTTAAATCTTGAACTAACCTATAATCTCCGTTAGGTTTTCTTATAGGAAATATTGGTGTATTATATTCAGATTCACATTCTTCTAACACATTGTGCATCAAAAATTTTGCAATTAATGGTGCTACCCCTTTCCTAGCTTCTAACTGTATAGGATATTGTCTAACTCTTACCGGTTGGACACCTTCTTTCAATTCTACTATGACAGGTTTTGCTGCTTTCGCTAATCCCGGTACTTGTGTCTCCCATACCCATGGTACTACAGCGTTTTCTACCTCTATTGGTATTGTTGTATTAGCTATTTCTTTTACTATAAATATTCTAGCTATTTCTTCCTCAGGTATCTGCAACTTAGCTTTTCCATTTTCAAATATTATTTTAGCATTAAATCTTGACAATAAATCTCGTCCTAACAAAGATGTAGGACAATCCGGTACATAGAGAAATTCATGATCTAATTCTTTACCCCTAAAATTTAGATGCAATGGCCGCAGAAAGGGCCGTTGCTCTGTTTTTCCTGTAGCTCCTACCACAGTTATCATCGTATCTCCTATCTTTCCTAAACAAGTATTTAAAACAGAATAAGTTGCCCCAGTATCTACCAATAATTGTTTCTCTTCCCCATCAATTTCTGTTGTCACTTTTAATCCATCACTTAGTCAGCTACTATGTTGCCCCAAATGTCCTAACATCATCGTTTCTGCCATTGGTGTTCCTCCTACTGAAGTCTGCTGGGCCAAATTCATTTTCACTGGGCACTCATTTTTCCAATGTCCCTGTTGTCTGCAAAACGCACACTGATTTATCCCTAGCTGATTTTGAGGTATTCCCCGCATGCCTCCTACCCTGTATCCTCCTCGACCTCGTCCTCTACTTCTGCCTCTTATTCCTTGATTTACTCGTTGTAACATTGCTAATAATCCTGCCTGATTTCTCTTTGTGGTTTGTTTTTTTTTTTTTTTTTTTTTTCCCTATTATTGTACACTTTCCAGCTGATTGCTTCCAAATTACTAAATCTCCTGGGGAAAAAGGAACTTTCCCATATACTTTATCAGTCCCCGAAATTGCCTCTCGTAAAGGGGCTAATAATACTTTACTGTTTTGCTCTTGTTCCTTCCTCCCTTGTCTTGTTCTCTGTGCAATTGGGGTTCGTTGCGCTTGTCTTGGGCATGATGAATGCCCTGGCGAACCCTTCGGTGTTAACTTAATCTGGATCGCTCCAGTATTAATTGATTCTGACGGTTTTACCGCCTTAATACTATCAGTATCACTATCGTCCCCTGCATCTATATCGGACATCACAGGGGCCGTCGGTGATGCTAAAAGTGATACCTCCTCTGGCTCTCTTATTGAATTTTGTATTGCCAAACAAGTCATACACTTCTTATTACCTACACATCCTCCACGTTTTGTTTTATCTTTTTTTCGGGATGTACCAACAACATTCCACATTCTCTCTGCATATCTGGATGATTACGTATATCATAAAATAGATCAACATATGGTACTTCATCCCATTTTTCAAGTTCTTAACAATATCTCATTAATGGACCTATAACACCCGGATCTAAACTTCCGTGTTCAGGCCACCGGGGTCCATCATACTCATATTGTGGCCACCAATTCGTACAATAATCTATAAATCGACTTTTACTCATACTCTGAAAATATCCCGCACTTTTCCAATGCTTTAATAAACATCCTAACGGAGAATTATCCGGTATTACCATGGTCTTACACACTCACTCCACACACACACACACTAAATCTACGGGGTAGAAAACGGAAAGATAGCCTCTGATGGGAAACAAAAGACCAAACCAAACTCACGAGACAGCCACGTATGTCCGTGAGTGCTGGACCTGCGGGGCTTTCGCTCCGTCTGACGGCCAGCGCCTAGGCTTCCACAGACCAGACCTCGAGCTCGTTAGCCCAACCTTGCGTGAATCGCCGTCACGTCTTATTAGGCAGGCACCCGACCAAATATTACAATAAAGCACCTTCGGGCTTACCACTTTGGGACGTCAGGAGCAGCGCAGAGCGGGCGCAGCCGATGGCTCCCCGAGAATTCCTCGGTGCCGGCACGGAGCAAAATCGGAAAGCGAACCGTCAACACTACTCCCGAAGTCCCATCTGGGTCGCCAGAAAACTGTTGCCCGTAAAGAAACACATAACTACGAAAGCAGTTATATGCGGTGCTTTATTCGGGGCCCGGGGTCTCAGGGACTCATGTCCAAAGCTGAGAATCCCAAATCCCCGTTTAACTTGGTTAATATTTATAGTGTTCGGTTACGTAACATAATCAACAGAATTGCTAAGCTACATGATTGTTTCCCATTTATAGTTTCTTCAGTTACTGTTGCCAAGATTTGCTTATCATTTACCTAGTTCATCAGATTGTGCTGTACCTAGTTCATCAGATTGTACTGTACCCACTTCATCAGATTGTACTGTACCCAACACCTGCAATTATACCTTCATCTTGTCTACCAAGTATAACCTATTCTAATCAATATAATGTAACAATTCCCCCCTTTGAAAATACTTCAAGTCTTCCAGACTGCAAGGATTTTCATCATCAGTTCCGCAGATTTCCATATTCTTTGGACCGTCTCAAACTGGTGATTGTAGCTGCAATGAATTATTTCCAATGTCTTCATATCTCGGGGGAAGTTCATGATTCTTCCTGGTAACAGCTTTTAAAATTTTCCCCAAGTGTTGCCGTTCCTTATTAACAATATTTTGAATCAAACGCAACACTCCCATAATAGCTAACATAATAATTATAATTATTATACACCATTGAATTAAAGATGCTACCCAACCAGAGATGTTCAATCCAAATGACTTTGCTAAAGCAGCCACCCAATTATGGGTACTTTCTTCTCTTTCTTCCTCAGTTGCACGTTCAATTTGTGTTAGCTGAGACAAATCACGTTCTACCGCGGCTGTAACATTCGGAATATGTACACAACAATGATCAATCTTATCTCGTAAATAACCACATACTCCATGTTCTTTTAGCAACAGCATATCTAATGCCATTCTATTTTGCAGGGTCATTTTTGTGGTTGCCTGTAATTGTAAGTTTATTTCCTTAAATCCTTCTTTAGTCACTCTTGCTAGCCTTTCCGTTTGTCCTAACAACCGGTACAACATTTCTCTATTCCGATAAGTACTAATTGGAGCAAACAATGATTCTAAAGCCCAACCTAACTTCACACCGGATGATGGTTCTTGCCAATCATCATCATCCTTTATTTCTCTCTTCATTATCCATAAATTTTCTAATCTACCCTTAAATGGCGCTTTCTTCCAAATTGGGCAGAGAGTTGGTAACCCTAAAGTTATTTCAGTCACCAACCCATCCAAGGGGAGGTGAGTCGTCCATTGTCCATCACTTGTAACCCAAACTAAATTTCCTGTGCTCCTGATCGTAGTTCTACAATCTATTCTCACTCCGAATTGTATTACAGGTTCACTCATGGAGTATTTAATTCCTCTACAGGCACAACCTGTCCTTAATGCAAGGACCACAGGTGGAAAGGTAACTTCACTTTCGGGGTGTCACAAGTGTATACTTTTGTACAGTTCTAGACTGGGTGTTTTTCAGCTAACTTTCTTTTGCATTAGATTTTCTTGTGTTTCCTGTTGTGGCGCCTGGATTATTTGTATTGGTTGCATTTCGTCTTTTTCCAAATCTTTTAACTCTCTCCTGGCTCTGTTTCTTTTCTGCATAGGTTCTGATTTTGCAGTAACCTCTAATGCCCTTTTTCCATAATCAAAACTCTCTTTAATCCAAACAATACAGGTGTGGTTTCCTACATCTGTCTTACTTACATTTCGCAATGATAAAATCATAGTACCCCTTCATGTATCACTATCCCATCGGATTGTAAACCCAGTTGACAATTTGGACTCATTCTTCTGCCAATAGCAACTAATGTCTTGGATTGAACTTCTCATATCTCCAACAAAATCACAAGTCAAATTTACATCCATTCGTTCTTCTATATGTACAGTAGCATATGTATGTATTATTTGAGCGAAACCATTACTTAATCCTACCCAGCATAGTATTACCAAGATGTAAATCTCAGTTTTGTAGGAGTGATCATTTTTACCCCCCATTGTGATGGTACCTTCTTCACTCTGGTATAATGAATCCAATTATCAATTCCTGCTACTTTCACAGCGGTAAATGTTATCAATAGCACCAAATAAAGTCCATGCCACTGTTCCTTTAAAGGCTCCGTTTGCCAATTTCGAACATACGCTTGGTCTCCTGGTTGATTCTCCAACGGCAAAGGGCGATTCCAGATGATCGCGGCACGTAAGGCTGTGAGTAATCTGCTTAAAGAAATTATATAACTATAAACATCTTGATCTCCTTGGAGGTGTAAATCTGCACTTCCCATTCCCTTCGTTGGTGCAGTATATGGCTTACCGTACAGAATTTCATAGGGACTTACAGACAACCCTTCTCTAGGTTTTATACGAATTCTCAATAAAGCAAGGGGCAATGCCTGTGGCCATTGGATTTGAGCTTCCTGGCATATCTTTTTAATTTGTCCTTTTAATGTTTGATTCATCCTTTCTACCTTTCCACTAGATTGTGGCCTCCACGGTGTATGTAAATCCCAGCTAATTCCAAGCATTTCACTAATTTCCTGTACTATTTTAGCTATAAAGTGTGGGCCTCGATCTGAAGAAATTCCTAAAGGTACCCCAAATCTAGGTATGATCTCTTTTAACAAAGTTTTTACTACTTCTCTAGCTTGATTCGTTCTACAGGGAAATGCTTCTAGCCACCCTGAAAAGGTACATACGTATACCAATAAATACTTAAACCCTTTTGATTTAGGTAATTCTGCAAAATCCACTTGCCAATAGTCACCTGGTTCTATTCCCACTTTCAAAGTTCCCATTGGAATTTGTTTTCGTATTACCGGATTATTCTTTAAACATACTGGACACTTCGCATTCACCCCTTTTGCTATTGTTAACATTTGTGCAGATATAATGCTCCGCTTTAAAAACTGCACCAATGCTTCTGCTCCCCAATGGCATTTATTATGTTCAGTTTGTATTATTCGTTTCATAATTGTAGCAGGCACTACTACTTGTCCATTACCTGTTACATACCATCCATGTGAATTCTTCTGTGCCTTTACCAAATCGGCTAATTTTTCATCTTCTTGGGTATAAAAGGGATTTACAGAGAGATGAGCAGTAATCGGGCTTACCTTAGTAGGTATTAGAGCTAATTCAGTCCATACTTGCCGTGCAGCAATTTTGGCTGCCTGGTCTGCCTTCATGTTTCCTTGTGCCACATCGCTGTCATCCCTCTGATGTCCTCGACAATGCATTACAGCCACTTGCTGAGGTAGTACCACAGCCTCTAATAACTGTAAGATCTCGGTTCGATATTTAGTAATACTACCTTGAGCCGTCAACAATCCTCTTTCCTTCCATAAAGCTCCATGTATATGTATTATTCCAAAAGCGTATTTAGAATCTGCCCAAATATTCACCCTCTTATCCGTACTCGGTATTAAAGCCCGAATTAGAGCGACCAGTTCTGCCTTTTGCGCTGACGTTCCTGGCATTAATGCCTTTGCTTCAATTACTTCAAGCTTAGTAACCACAGCATATCCAGAATATCGCGTTCCATTCTCAACAAAGCTGCTACCGTCTGTAAATAATGTCCAATCAGGATTTACAAGGGGAATATCTTTCAGATCTACCCTACTGGCGTAAGTTTGTTCGATCACCTCAATACAATCATGTTCCAGCTCGCCTTCCTCTATTTTGCTACCTAAAAATTCAGCGGGATTCAAACATGTTGTTATCTTTAAAAATATATCATCCTGTTCTCTCAATATTGCTTGATATTTCAACATTCTACTGGATGACAACCAATGACCCCCCTTTTGTTCCAAAACTGCAATCACCATGTGGGGCACAAATACTTCCATTTTTGTTCCCAATGTCAATTTTCTAGCTTCTTGGACTAACATTACAGTAGCAGCCACTGCTCGGAGGCAAGAAGGCCATCCGGCACTTACCATATCCAACTGCTTGGAAAAATAGCCCACCGGTCTCTTCCATGATCCAATTCGTTGAGTTAAAACTCCAAGCGCTAGTCGTTGCCGCTCATGTACAAAGAGTTGAAATGTTTTTGTCAAATCAGGCAATCCTAATGCTGGGGCTTCTTGCAGAGCCTGTTTTAAGTCTTGAAAAGCCCTTTTACACTCTAAACTCCAAACTAATTGTGGCTCTTTTAAAGCTGCATACAGTGGTTTGGCTAACAGTCCATAATTCAAAATCCAGAGTCTGCACCACCCTGTCATTCCTAGAAAAGTTCGTAACTCGTGCAAATTTCTAGGTTCAGGGATGGCACAAATCGCTTGTATTCTATTCACCCCCAACCGTCTTTGTCCTTGGGAAATTTCACATCCCAGATATATCACTTTTTCCCGGGCAATTTGGGCTTTTTCCTTAGAAACTCGATAACCGCTCTGTCCCAGTAAATTTAATCACGCAACTGTAACAGTAATGCAGTTTTCATACCTTTCTGTCGCCACGAAAATGTCATCCACATATTGCAACAATAAGTATGCTTTTGATGGTAATTGAAAATATCCTTGCTCCTTCCAATCCTCCAGTTCTCGTGCCAGCTGATTCCCAAATATTGTAGGACTGTTTTTGAAGCCTTGTGGTAACCTGGTCCAGGTCAGCTGTCGTTTTCGTCCTGTATCCGGATTTTCCCATTCAAACGCAAATAATTTCCTACTTTGTAATGCCAATGGGATGCAGAAGAAAGCATCTTTTAAATCAATTACAGAAAAGTATCTAAATTGTTCTGCCACAGATGTTAACAATGTATAAGGATTTGCTACTACTGGATGTATATCTTTAACTATTTCGTTTACAGCTCTTAAATCTTGAACTAACCTATAATCTCCGTTAGGTTTTCTTATAGGAAATATTGGTGTATTATATTCAGATTCACATTCTTCTAACACATTGTGCATCAAAAATTTTGCAATTAATGGTGCTACCCCTTTCCTAGCTTCTAACTGTATAGGATATTGTCTAACTCTTACCGGTTGGACACCTTCTTTCAATTCTACTATGACAGGTTTTGCTGCTTTCGCTAATCCCGGTACTTGTGTCTCCCATACCCATGGTACTACAGCGTTTTCTACCTCTATTGGTATTGTTGTATTAGCTATTTCTTTTACTATAAATATTCTAGCTATTTCTTCCTCAGGTATCTGCAACTTAGCTTTTCCATTTTCAAATATTATTTTAGCATTAAATCTTGACAATAAATCTCGTCCTAACAAAGATGTAGGACAATCCGGTACATAGAGAAATTCATGATCTAATTCTTTACCCCTAAAATTTAGATGCAATGGCCGCAGAAAGGGCCGTTGCTCTGTTTTTCCTGTAGCTCCTACCACAGTTATCATCGTATCTCCTATCTTTCCTAAACAAGTATTTAAAACAGAATAAGTTGCCCCAGTATCTACCAATAATTGTTTCTCTTCCCCATCAATTTCTGTTGTCACTTTTAATCCATCACTTAGTCAGCTACTATGTTGCCCCAAATGTCCTAACATCATTGTTTCTGCCATTGGTGTTCCTCCTACTGAAGTCTGCTGGGCCAAATTCATTTTCACTGGGCACTCATTTTTCCAATGTCCCTGTTGTCTGCAAAACGCACACTGATTTATCCCTAGCTGATTTTGAGGTATTCCCCGCATGCCTCCTACCCTGTATCCTCCTCGACCTCGTCCTCTACTTCTGCCTCTTATTCCTTGATTTACTCGTTGTAACATTGCTAATAATCCTGCCTGATTTCTCTTTGTGGTTTTTTTTTTTTTTTTCTCCCTATTATTGTACACTTTCCAGCTGATTGCTTCCAAATTACTAAATCTCCTGGGGAAAAAGGAACTTTCCCATATACTTTATCAGTCCCCGAAATTGCCTCTCGTAAAGGGGCTAATAATACTTTACTGTTTTGCTCTTGTTCCTTCCTCCCTTGTCTTGTTCTCTGTGCAATTGGGGTTCGTTGCGCTTGTCTTGGGCATGATGAATGCCCTGGCGAACCCTTCGGTGTTAACTTAATCTGGATCGCTCCAGTATTAATTGATTCTGACGGTTTTACCGCCTTAATACTATCAGTATCACTATCGTCCCCTGCATCTATATCGGACATCACAGGGGCCGTCGGTGATGCTAAAAGTGATACCTCCTCTGGCTCTCTTATTGAATTTTGTATTGCCAAACAAGTCATACACTTCTTATTACCTACACATCCTTCACGTTTTGTTTTATCTTTTTTTCGGGATGTACCAACAACATTCCACATTCTCTCTGCATATCTGGATGATTACGTATATCATAAAATAGATCAACATATGGTACTTCATCCCATTTTTCAAGTTCTTAACAATATCTCATTAATGGACCTATAACACCCGGATCTAAACTTCCGTGTTCAGGCCACCGGGGTCCATCATACTCATATTGTGGCCACCAATTCGTACAATAATCTATAAATCGACTTTTACTCATACTCTGAAAATATCCCGCACTTTTCCAATGCTTTAATAAACATCCTAACGGAGAATTATCCGGTATTACCATGGTCTTACACACTCACTCCACACACACACACTAAATCTACGGGGTAGAAAACGGAAAGATAGCCTCTGATGGGAAACAAAAGACCAAACCAAACTCACGAGACAGCCACGTATGTCCGTGAGTGCTGGACCTGCGGGGCTTTCGCTCCGTCTGACGGCCAGCGCCTAGGCTTCCACAGACCAGACCTCGAGCTCGTTAGCCCAACCTTGCGTGAATCGCCGTCACGTCTTATTAGGCAGGCACCCGACCAAATATTACAATAAAGCACCTTCGGGCTTACCACTTTGGGACGTCAGGAGCAGCGCAGAGCGGGCGCAGCCGATGGCTCCCCGAGAATTCCTCGGTGCCGGCACGGAGCAAAATCGGAAAGCGAACCGTCAACACTACTCCCGAAGTCCCATCTGGGTCGCCAGAAAACTGTTGCCCGTAAAGAAACACATAACTACGAAAGCAGTTATATGCGGTGCTTTATTCGGGGCCCGGGGTCTCAGGGACTCATGTCCAAAGCTGAGAATCCCAAATCCCCGTTTAACTTGGTTAATATTTATAGTGTTCGGTTACGTAACATAATCAACAGAATTGCTAAGCTACATGATTGTTTCCCATTTATAGTTTCTTCAGTTACTGTTGCCAAGATTTGCTTATCATTTACCTAGTTCATCAGATTGTGCTGTACCCACTTCATCAGATTGTACTGTACCCAACACCTGCAATTATACCTTCATCTTGTCTACCAAGTATAACCTATTCTAATCAATATAATGTAACAATTCCCCCCTTTGAAAATACTTCAAGTCTTCCAGACTGCAAGGATTTTCATCATCAGTTCCGCAGATTTCCATATTCTTTGGACCGTCTCAAACTGGTGATTGTAGCTGCAATGAATTATTTCCAATGTCTTCATATCTCGGGGGAAGTTCATGATTCTTCCTGGTAACAGCTTTTAAAATTTTCCCCAAGTGTTGCCGTTCCTTATTAACAATATTTTGAATCAAACGCAACACTCCCATAATAGCTAACATAATAATTATAATTATTATACACCATTGAATTAAAGATGCTACCCAACCAGAGATGTTCAATCCAAATGACTTTGCTAAAGCAGCCACCCAATTATGGGTACTTTCTTCTCTTTCTTCCTCAGTTGCATGTTCAATTTGCGTTAGCTGAGACAAATCACGTTCTACCGCAGCTGTAACATTCGGAATATGTACACAACAATGATCAATCTTATCTCGTAAATAACCACATACTCCATGTTCTTTTAGCAACAGCATATCTAATGCCATTCTATTTTGCAGGGTCATTTTTGTGGTTGCCTGTAATTGTAAGTTTATTTCCTTAAATCCTTCTTTAGTCACTCTTGCTAGCCTTTCCGTTTGTCCTAACAACCGGTACAACATTTCTCTATTCCGATAAGTACTAATTGGAGCAAACAATGATTCTAAAGCCCAACCTAACTTCACACCGGATGATGGTTCTTGCCAATCATCATCATCCTTTATTTCTCTCTTCATTATCCATAAATTTTCTAATCTACCCTTAAATGGCGCTTTCTTCCAAATTGGGCAGAGAGTTGGTAACCCTAAAGTTATTTCAGTCACCAACCCATCCAAGGGGAGGTGAGTCGTCCATTGTCCATCACTTGTAACCCAAACTAAATTTCCTGTGCTCCTGATCGTAGTTCTACAATCTATTCTCACTCCGAATTGTATTACAGGTTCACTCATGGAGTATTTAATTCCTCTACAGGCACAACCTGTCCTTAATGCAAGGACCACAGGTGGAAAGGTAACTTCACTTTCGGGGTGTCACAAGTGTATACTTTTGTACAGTTCTAGACTGGGTGTTTTTCAGCTAACTTTCTTTTGCATTGGATTTTCTTGTGTTTCCTGTTGTGGCGCCTGGATTATTTGTATTGGTTGCATTTCGTCTTTTTCCAAATCTTTTAACTCTCTCCTGGCTCTGTTTCTTTTCTGCATAGGTTCTGATTTTGCAGTAACCTCTAATGCCCTTTTTCCATAATCAAAACTCTCTTTAATCCAAACAATACAGGTGTAGTTTCCTACATCTGTCTTACTTACATTTCGCAATGATAAAATCATAGTACCCCTTCGTGTATCACTATCCCATCGGATTGTAAACCCACTTGACAATTTGGACTCATTCTTCTGCCAATAGCAACTAATGTCTTGGATTGAACTTCTCATATCTCCAACAAAATCACAAGTCAAATTTACATCCATTCGTTCTTCTATATGTACAGTAGCATATGTATGTATTATTTGAGCGAAACCATTACTTAATCCTACCCAGCATAGTATTACCAAGATGTAAATCTCAGTTTTGTAGGAGTGATCATTTTTACCCCCCATTGTGATGGTACCTTCTTCACTCTGGTATAATGAATCCAATTATCAATTCCTGCTACTTTCACAGCGGTAAATGTTATCAATAGCACCAAATAAAGTCCATGCCACTGTTCCTTTAAAGGCTCCGTTTGCCAGTTTCGAACATACGCTTGGTCTCCTGGTTGATTCTCCAACGGCAAAGGGCGATTCCAGATGATCGCGGCACGTAAGGCTGTGAGTAATCTGCTTAAAGAAATTATATAACTATAAACATCTTGATCTCCTTGGAGGTGTAAATCTGCACTTCCCATTCCCTTCGTTGGTGCAGTATATGGCTTACCGTACAGAATTTCATAGGGACTTACAGACAACCCTTCTCTAGGTTTTATACGAATTCTCAATAAAGCAAGGGGCAATGCCTGTGGCCATTGGATTTGAGCTTCCTGGCATATCTTTTTAATTTGTCCTTTTAATGTTTGATTCATCCTTTCTACCTTTCCACTAGATTGTGGCCTCCACGGTGTATGTAAATCCCAGCTAATTCCAAGCATTTCACTAATTTCCTGTACTATTTTAGCTATAAAGTGTGGGCCTCGATCTGAAGAAATTCCTAAAGGTACCCCAAATCTAGGTATGATCTCTTTTAACAAAGTTTTTACTACTTCTCTAGCTTGATTCGTTCTACAGGGAAATGCTTCTAGCCACCCTGAAAAGGTACATACGTATACCAATAAATACTTAAACCCTTTTGATTTAGGTAATTCTGCAAAATCCACTTGCCAATAGTCACCTGGTTCTATTCCCACTTTCAAAGTTCCCATTGGAATTTGTTTTCGTATTACCGGATTATTCTTTAAACATACTGGACACTTCGCATTCACCCCTTTTGCTATTGTTAACATTTGTGCAGATATAATGCTCCGCTTTAAAAACTGCACCAATGCTTCTGCTCCCCAATGGCATTTATTATGTTCAGTTTGTATTATTCGTTTCATAATTGTAGCAGGCACTACTACTTGTCCATTACCTGTTACATACCATCCATGTGAATTCTTCTGTGCCTTTACCAAATCGGCTAATTTTTCATCTTCTTGGGTATAAAAGGGATTTACAGAGAGATGAGCAGTAATCGGGCTTACCTTAGTAGGTATTAGAGCTAATTCAGTCCATACTTGCCGTGCAGCAATTTTGGCTGCCTGGTCTGCCTTCATGTTTCCTTGTGCCACATCGCTGTCATCCCTCTGATGTCCTCGACAATGCATTACAGCCACTTGCTGAGGTAGTACCACAGCCTCTAATAACTGTAAGATCTCGGTTCGATATTTAGTAATACTACCTTGAGCCGTCAACAATCCTCTTTCCTTCCATAAAGCTCCATGTATATGTATTATTCCAAAAGCGTATTTAGAATCTGCCCAAATATTCACCCTCTTATCCGTACTCGGTATTAAAGCCCGAATTAGAGCGACCAGTTCTGCCTTTTGCGCTGACGTTCCTGGCATTAATGCCTTTGCTTCAATTACTTCAAGCTTAGTAACCACAGCATATCCAGAATATCGCGTTCCATTCTCAACAAAGCTGCTACCGTCTGTAAATAATGTCCAATCAGGATTTACAAGGGGAATATCTTTCAGATCTACCCTACTGGCGTAAGTTTGTTCGATCACCTCAATACAATCATGTTCCAGCTCGCCTTCCTCTATTTTGCTACCTAAAAATTCAGCGGGATTCAAACATGTTGTTATCTTTAAAAATATATCATCCTGTTCTCTCAATATTGCCTGATATTTCAACATTCTACTGGATGACAACCAATGACCCCCCTTTTGTTCCAAAACTGCAATCACCATGTGGGGCACAAATACTTCCATTTTTGTTCCCAATGTCAATTTTCTAGCTTCTTGGACTAACGTTACAGTAGCAGCCACTGCTCGGAGGCAAGAAGGCCATCCGGCACTTACCATATCCAACTGCTTGGAAAAATAGCCCACCGGTCTCTTCCATGATCCAATTCGTTGAGTTAAAACTCCAAGCGCTAGTCGTTGCCGCTCATGTACAAAGAGTTGAAATGTTTTTGTCAAATCAGGCAATCCTAATGCTGGGGCTTCTTGCAGAGCCTGTTTTAAGTCTTGAAAAGCCCTTTTACACTCTAAACTCCAAACTAATTGTGGCTCTTTTAAAGCTGCATACAGTGGTTTGGCTAACAGTCCATAATTCAAAATCCAGAGTCTGCACCACCCTGTCATTCCTAGAAAAGTTCGTAACTCGTGCAAATTTCTAGGTTCAGGGATGGCACAAATCGCTTGTATTCTATTCACCCCCAACCGTCTTTGTCCTTGGGAAATTTCACATCCCAGATATATCACTTTTTCCCGGGCAATTTGGGCTTTTTCCTTAGAAACTCGATAACCGCTCTGTCCCAGTAAATTTAATCACGCAACTGTAACAGTAATGCAGTTTTCATACCTTTCTGTCGCCACGAAAATGTCATCCACATATTGCAACAATAAGTATGCTTTTGATGGTAATTGAAAATATCCTTGCTCCTTCCAATCCTCCAGTTCTCGTGCCAGCTGATTCCCAAATATTGTAGGACTGTTTTTGAAGCCTTGTGGTAACCTGGTCCAGGTCAGCTGTCGTTTTCGTCCTGTATCCGGATTTTCCCATTCAAACGCAAATAATTTCCTACTTTGTAATGCCAATGGGATGCAGAAGAAAGCATCTTTTAAATCAATTACAGAAAAGTATCTAAATTGTTCTGCCACAGATGTTAACAATGTATAAGGATTTGCTACTACTGGATGTATATCTTTAACTATTTCGTTTACAGCTCTTAAATCTTGAACTAACCTATAATCTCCGTTAGGTTTTCTTATAGGAAATATTGGTGTATTATATTCAGATTCACATTCTTCTAACACATTGTGCATCAAAAATTTTGCAATTAATGGTGCTACCCCTTTCCTAGCTTCTAACTGTATAGGATATTGTCTAACTCTTACCGGTTGGACACCTTCTTTCAATTCTACTATGACAGGTTTTGCTGCTTTCGCTAATCCCGGTACTTGTGTCTCCCATACCCATGGTACTACAGCGTTTTCTACCTCTATTGGTATTGTTGTATTAGCTATTTCTTTTACTATAAATATTCTAGCTATTTCTTCCTCAGGTATCTGCAACTTAGCTTTTCCATTTTCAAATATTATTTTAGCATTAAATCTTGACAATAAATCTCGTCCTAACAAAGATGTAGGACAATCCGGTACATAGAGAAATTCATGATCTAATTCTTTACCCCTAAAATTTAGATGCAATGGCCGCAGAAAGGGCCGTTGCTCTGTTTTTCCTGTAGCTCCTACCACAGTTATCATCGTATCTCCTATCTTTCCTAAACAAGTATTTAAAACAGAATAAGTTGCCCCAGTATCTACCAATAATTGTTTCTCTTCCCCATCAATTTCTGTTGTCACTTTTAATCCATCACTTAGTCAGCTACTATGTTGCCCCAAATGTCCTAACATCATTGTTTCTGCCATTGGTGTTCCTCCTACTGAAGTCTGCTGGGCCAAATTCATTTTCACTGGGCACTCATTTTTCCAATGTCCCTGTTGTCTGCAAAACGCACACTGATTTATCCCTAGCTGATTTTGAGGTATTCCCCGCATGCCTCCTACCCTGTATCCTCCTCGACCTCGTCCTCTACTTCTGCCTCTTATTCCTTGATTTACTCGTTGTAACATTGCTAATAATCCTGCCTGATTTCTCTTTGTGGTTTGTTTTTTTTTTTTTCTCCCTATTATTGTACACTTTCCAGCTGATTGCTTCCAAATTACTAAATCTCCTGGGGAAAAAGGAACTTTCCCATATACTTTATCAGTCCCCGAAATTGCCTCTCGTAAAGGGGCTAATAATACTTTACTGTTTTGCTCTTGTTCCTTCCTCCCTTGTCTTGTTCTCTGTGCAATTGGGGTTCGTTGCGCTTGTCTTGGGCATGATGAATGCCCTGGCGAACCCTTCGGTGTTAACTTAATCTGGATCGCTCCAGTATTAATTGATTCTGACGGTTTTACCGCCTTAATACTATCAGTATCACTATCGTCCCCTGCATCTATATCGGACATCACAGGGGCCGTCGGTGATGCTAAAAGTGATACCTCCTCTGGCTCTCTTATTGAATTTTGTATTGCCAAACAAGTCATACACTTCTTATTACCTACACATCCTTCACGTTTTGTTTTATCTTTTTTTCGGGATGTACCAACAACATTCCACATTCTCTCTGCATATCTGGATGATTACGTATATCATAAAATAGATCAACATATGGTACTTCATCCCATTTTTCAAGTTCTTAACAATATCTCATTAATGGACCTATAACACCCGGATCTAAACTTCCGTGTTCAGGCCACCGGGGTCCATCATACTCATATTGTGGCCACCAATTCGTACAATAATCTATAAATCGACTTTTACTCATACTCTGAAAATATCCCGCACTTTTCCAATGCTTTAATAAACATCCTAACGGAGAATTATCCGGTATTACCATGGTCTTACACACTCACTCCACACACACACACTAAATCTACGGGGTAGAAAACGGAAAGATAGCCTCTGATGGGAAACAAAAGACCAAACCAAACTCACGAGACAGCCACGTATGTCCGTGAGTGCTGGACCTGCGGGGCTTTCGCTCCGTCTGACGGCCAGCGCCTAGGCTTCCACAGACCAGACCTCGAGCTCGTTAGCCCAACCTTGCGTGAATCGCCGTCACGTCTTATTAGGCAGGCACCCGACCAAATATTACAATAAAGCACCTTCGGGCTTACCACTTTGGGACGTCAGGAGCAGCGCAGAGCGGGCGCAGCCGATGGCTCCCCGAGAATTCCTCGGTGCCGGCACGGAGCAAAATCGGAAAGCGAACCGTCAACACTACTCCCGAAGTCCCATCTGGGTCGCCAGAAAACTGTTGCCCGTAAAGAAACACATAACTACGAAAGCAGTTATATGCGGTGCTTTATTCGGGGCCCGGGGTCTCAGGGACTCATGTCCAAAGCTGAGAATCCCAAATCCCCGTTTAACTTGGTTAATATTTATAGTGTTCGGTTACGTAACATAATCAACAGAATTGCTAAGCTACATGATTGTTTCCCATTTATAGTTTCTTCAGTTACTGTTGCCAAGATTTGCTTATCATTTACCTAGTTCATCAGATTGTGCTGTACCCACTTCATCAGATTGTACTGTACCCAACACCTGCAATTATACCTTCATCTTGTCTACCAAGTATAACCTATTCTAATCAATATAATGTAACAATTCCCCCCTTTGAAAATACTTCAAGTCTTCCAGACTGCAAGGATTTTCATCATCAGTTCCGCAGATTTCCATATTCTTTGGACCGTCTCAAACTGGTGATTGTAGCTGCAATGAATTATTTCCAATGTCTTCATATCTCGGGGGAAGTTCATGATTCTTCCTGGTAACAGCTTTTAAAATTTTCCCCAAGTGTTGCCGTTCCTTATTAACAATATTTTGAATCAAACGCAACACTCCCATAATAGCTAACATAATAATTATAATTATTATACACCATTGAATTAAAGATGCTACCCAACCAGAGATGTTCAATCCAAATGACTTTGCTAAAGCAGCCACCCAATTATGGGTACTTTCTTCTCTTTCTTCCTCAGTTGCATGTTCAATTTGCGTTAGCTGAGACAAATCACGTTCTACCGCGGCTGTAACATTCGGAATATGTACACAACAATGATCAATCTTATCTCGTAAATAACCACATACTCCATGTTCTTTTAGCAACAGCATATCTAATGCCATTCTATTTTGCAGGGTCATTTTTGTGGTTGCCTGTAATTGTAAGTTTATTTCCTTAAATCCTTCTTTAGTCACTCTTGCTAGCCTTTCCGTTTGTCCTAACAACCGGTACAACATTTCTCTATTCCGATAAGTACTAATTGGAGCAAACAATGATTCTAAAGCCCAACCTAACTTCACACCGGATGATGGTTCTTGCCAATCATCATCATCCTTTATTTCTCTCTTCATTATCCATAAATTTTCTAATCTACCCTTAAATGGCGCTTTCTTCCAAATTGGGCAGAGAGTTGGTAACCCTAAAGTTATTTCAGTCACCAACCCATCCAAGGGGAGGTGAGTCGTCCATTGTCCATCACTTGTAACCCAAACTAAATTTCCTGTGCTCCTGATCGTAGTTCTACAATCTATTCTCACTCCGAATTGTATTACAGGTTCACTCATGGAGTATTTAATTCCTCTACAGGCACAACCTGTCCTTAATGCAAGGACCACAGGTGGAAAGGTAACTTCACTTTCGGGGTGTCACAAGTGTATACTTTTGTACAGTTCTAGACTGGGTGTTTTTCAGCTAACTTTCTTTTGCATTGGATTTTCTTGTGTTTCCTGTTGTGGCGCCTGGATTATTTGTATTGGTTGCATTTCGTCTTTTTCCAAATCTTTTAACTCTCTCCTGGCTCTGTTTCTTTTCTGCATAGGTTCTGATTTTGCAGTAACCTCTAATGCCCTTTTTCCATAATCAAAACTCTCTTTAATCCAAACAATACAGGTGTAGTTTCCTACATCTGTCTTACTTACATTTCGCAATGATAAAATCATAGTACCCCTTCGTGTATCACTATCCCATCGGATTGTAAACCCAGTTGACAATTTGGACTCATTCTTCTGCCAATAGCAACTAATGTCTTGGATTGAACTTCTCATATCTCCAACAAAATCACAAGTCAAATTTACATCCATTCGTTCTTCTATATGTACAGTAGCATATGTATGTATTATTTGAGCGAAACCATTACTTAATCCTACCCAGCATAGTATTACCAAGATGTAAATCTCAGTTTTGTAGGAGTGATCATTTTTACCCCCCATTGTGATGGTACCTTCTTCACTCTGGTATAATGAATCCAATTATCAATTCCTGCTACTTTCACAGCGGTAAATGTTATCAATAGCACCAAATAAAGTCCATGCCACTGTTCCTTTAAAGGCTCCGTTTGCCAGTTTCGAACATACGCTTGGTCTCCTGGTTGATTCTCCAACGGCAAAGGGCGATTCCAGATGATCGCGGCACGTAAGGCTGTGAGTAATCTGCTTAAAGAAATTATATAACTATAAACATCTTGATCTCCTTGGAGGTGTAAATCTGCACTTCCCATTCCCTTCGTTGGTGCAGTATATGGCTTACCGTACAGAATTTCATAGGGACTTACAGACAACCCTTCTCTAGGTTTTATACGAATTCTCAATAAAGCAAGGGGCAATGCCTGTGGCCATTGGATTTGAGCTTCCTGGCATATCTTTTTAATTTGTCCTTTTAATGTTTGATTCATCCTTTCTACCTTTCCACTAGATTGTGGCCTCCACGGTGTATGTAAATCCCAGCTAATTCCAAGCATTTCACTAATTTCCTGTACTATTTTAGCTATAAAGTGTGGGCCTCGATCTGAAGAAATTCCTAAAGGTACCCCAAATCTAGGTATGATCTCTTTTAACAAAGTTTTTACTACTTCTCTAGCTTGATTCGTTCTACAGGGAAATGCTTCTAGCCACCCTGAAAAGGTACATACGTATACCAATAAATACTTAAACCCTTTTGATTTAGGTAATTCTGCAAAATCCACTTGCCAATAGTCACCTGGTTCTATTCCCACTTTCAAAGTTCCCATTGGAATTTGTTTTCGTATTACCGGATTATTCTTTAAACATACTGGACACTTCGCATTCACCCCTTTTGCTATTGTTAACATTTGTGCAGATATAATGCTCCGCTTTAAAAACTGCACCAATGCTTCTGCTCCCCAATGGCATTTATTATGTTCAGTTTGTATTATTCGTTTCATAATTGTAGCAGGCACTACTACTTGTCCATTACCTGTTACATACCATCCATGTGAATTCTTCTGTGCCTTTACCAAATCGGCTAATTTTTCATCTTCTTGGGTATAAAAGGGATTTACAGAGAGATGAGCAGTAATCGGGCTTACCTTAGTAGGTATTAGAGCTAATTCAGTCCATACTTGCCGTGCAGCAATTTTGGCTGCCTGGTCTGCCTTCATGTTTCCTTGTGCCACATCGCTGTCATCCCTCTGATGTCCTCGACAATGCATTACAGCCACTTGCTGAGGTAGTACCACAGCCTCTAATAACTGTAAGATCTCGGTTCGATATTTAGTAATACTACCTTGAGCCGTCAACAATCCTCTTTCCTTCCATAAAGCTCCATGTATATGTATTATTCCAAAAGCGTATTTAGAATCTGCCCAAATATTCACCCTCTTATCCGTACTCGGTATTAAAGCCCGAATTAGAGCGACCAGTTCTGCCTTTTGCGCTGACGTTCCTGGCATTAATGCCTTTGCTTCAATTACTTCAAGCTTAGTAACCACAGCATATCCAGAATATCGCGTTCCATTCTCAACAAAGCTGCTACCGTCTGTAAATAATGTCCAATCAGGATTTACAAGGGGAATATCTTTCAGATCTACCCTACTGGCGTAAGTTTGTTCGATCACCTCAATACAATCATGTTCCAGCTCGCCTTCCTCTATTTTGCTACCTAAAAATTCAGCGGGATTCAAACATGTTGTTATCTTTAAAAATATATCATCCTGTTCTCTCAATATTGCTTGATATTTCAACATTCTACTGGATGACAACCAATGACCCCCCTTTTGTTCCAAAACTGCAATCACCATGTGGGGCACAAATACTTCCATTTTTGTTCCCAATGTCAATTTTCTAGCTTCTTGGACTAACATTACAGTAGCAGCCACTGCTCGGAGGCAAGAAGGCCATCCGGCACTTACCATATCCAACTGCTTGGAAAAATAGCCCACCGGTCTCTTCCATGATCCAATTCGTTGAGTTAAAACTCCAAGCGCTAGTCGTTGCCGCTCATGTACAAAGAGTTGAAATGTTTTTGTCAAATCAGGCAATCCTAATGCTGGGGCTTCTTGCAGAGCCTGTTTTAAGTCTTGAAAAGCCCTTTTACACTCTAAACTCCAAACTAATTGTGGCTCTTTTAAAGCTGCATACAGTGGTTTGGCTAACAGTCCATAATTCAAAATCCAGAGTCTGCACCACCCTGTCATTCCTAGAAAAGTTCGTAACTCGTGCAAATTTCTAGGTTCAGGGATGGCACAAATCGCTTGTATTCTATTCACCCCCAACCGTCTTTGTCCTTGGGAAATTTCACATCCCAGATATATCACTTTTTCCCGGGCAATTTGGGCTTTTTCCTTAGAAACTCGATAACCGCTCTGTCCCAGTAAATTTAATCACGCAACTGTAACAGTAATGCAGTTTTCATACCTTTCTGTCGCCACGAAAATGTCATCCACATATTGCAACAATAAGTATGCTTTTGATGGTAATTGAAAATATCCTTGCTCCTTCCAATCCTCCAGTTCTCGTGCCAGCTGATTCCCAAATATTGTAGGACTGTTTTTGAAGCCTTGTGGTAACCTGGTCCAGGTCAGCTGTCGTTTTCGTCCTGTATCCGGATTTTCCCATTCAAACGCAAATAATTTCCTACTTTGTAATGCCAATGGGATGCAGAAGAAAGCATCTTTTAAATCAATTACAGAAAAGTATCTAAATTGTTCTGCCACAGATGTTAACAATGTATAAGGATTTGCTACTACTGGATGTATATCTTTAACTATTTCGTTTACAGCTCTTAAATCTTGAACTAACCTATAATCTCCGTTAGGTTTTCTTATAGGAAATATTGGTGTATTATATTCAGATTCACATTCTTCTAACACATTGTGCATCAAAAATTTTGCAATTAATGGTGCTACCCCTTTCCTAGCTTCTAACTGTATAGGATATTGTCTAACTCTTACCGGTTGGACACCTTCTTTCAATTCTACTATGACAGGTTTTGCTGCTTTCGCTAATCCCGGTACTTGTGTCTCCCATACCCATGGTACTACAGCGTTTTCTACCTCTATTGGTATTGTTGTATTAGCTATTTCTTTTACTATAAATATTCTAGCTATTTCTTCCTCAGGTATCTGCAACTTAGCTTTTCCATTTTCAAATATTATTTTAGCATTAAATCTTGACAATAAATCTCGTCCTAACAAAGATGTAGGACAATCCGGTACATAGAGAAATTCATGATCTAATTCTTTACCCCTAAAATTTAGATGCAATGGCCGCAGAAAGGGCCGTTGCTCTGTTTTTCCTGTAGCTCCTACCACAGTTATCATCGTATCTCCTATCTTTCCTAAACAAGTATTTAAAACAGAATAAGTTGCCCCAGTATCTACCAATAATTGTTTCTCTTCCCCATCAATTTCTGTTGTCACTTTTAATCCATCACTTAGTCAGCTACTATGTTGCCCCAAATGTCCTAACATCATTGTTTCTGCCATTGGTGTTCCTCCTACTGAAGTCTGCTGGGCCAAATTCATTTTCACTGGGCACTCATTTTTCCAATGTCCCTGTTGTCTGCAAAACGCACACTGATTTATCCCTAGCTGATTTTGAGGTATTCCCCGCATGCCTCCTACCCTGTATCCTCCTCGACCTCGTCCTCTACTTCTGCCTCTTATTCCTTGATTTACTCGTTGTAACATTGCTAATAATCCTGCCTGATTTCTCTTTGTGGTTTTTTTTTTTTTTTTTTCCCTATTATTGTACACTTTCCAGCTGATTGCTTCCAAATTACTAAATCTCCTGGGGAAAAAGGAACTTTCCCATATACTTTATCAGTCCCCGAAATTGCCTCTCGTAAAGGGGCTAATAATACTTTACTGTTTTGCTCTTGTTCCTTCCTCCCTTGTCTTGTTCTCTGTGCAATTGGGGTTCGTTGCGCTTGTCTTGGGCATGATGAATGCCCTGGCGAACCCTTCGGTGTTAACTTAATCTGGATCGCTCCAGTATTAATTGATTCTGACGGTTTTACCGCCTTAATACTATCAGTATCACTATCGTCCCCTGCATCTATATCGGACATCACAGGGGCCGTCGGTGATGCTAAAAGTGATACCTCCTCTGGCTCTCTTATTGAATTTTGTATTGCCAAACAAGTCATACACTTCTTATTACCTACACATCCTTCACATTTTGTTTTATCTTTTTTTCGGGATGTACCAACAACATTCCACATTCTCTCTGCATATCTGGATGATTACGTATATCATAAAATAGATCAACATATGGTACTTCATCCCATTTTTCAAGTTCTTAACAATATCTCATTAATGGACCTATAACACCCGGATCTAAACTTCCGTGTTCAGGCCACCGGGGTCCATCATACTCATATTGTGGCCACCAATTCGTACAATAATCTATAAATCGACTTTTACTCATACTCTGAAAATATCCCGCACTTTTCCAATGCTTTAATAAACATCCTAACGGAGAATTATCCGGTATTACCATGGTCTTACACACTCACTCCACACACACACACTAAATCTACGGGGTAGAAAACGGAAAGATAGCCTCTGATGGGAAACAAAAGACCAAACCAAACTCACGAGACAGCCACGTATGTCTGTGAGTGCTGGACCTGCGGGGCTTTCGCTCCGTCTGACGGCCAGCGCCTAGGCTTCCACAGACCAGACCTCGAGCTCGTTAGCCCAACCTTGCGTGAATCGCCGTCACGTCTTATTAGGCAGGCACCCGACCAAATATTACAATAAAGCACCTTCGGGCTTACCACTTTGGGACGTCAGGAGCAGCGCAGAGCGGGCGCAGCCGATGGCTCCCCGAGAATTCCTCGGTGCCGGCACGGAGCAAAATCGGAAAGCGAACCGTCAACACTACTCCCGAAGTCCCATCTGGGTCGCCAGAAAACTGTTGCCCGTAAAGAAACACATAACTACGAAAGCAGTTATATGCGGTGCTTTATTCGGGGCCCGGGGTCTCAGGGACTCATGTCCAAAGCTGAGAATCCCAAATCCCCGTTTAACTTGGTTAATATTTATAGTGTTCGGTTACGTAACATAATCAACAGAATTGCTAAGCTACATGATTGTTTCCCATTTATAGTTTCTTCAGTTACTGTTGCCAAGATTTGCTTATCATTTACCTAGTTCATCAGATTGTGCTGTACCCACTTCATCAGATTGTACTGTACCCACTTCATCAGATTGTACTGTACCCAACACCTGCAATTATACCTTCATCTTGTCTACCAAGTATAACCTATTCTAATCAATATAATGTAACAATTCCCCCCTTTGAAAATACTTCAAGTCTTCCAGACTGCAAGGATTTTCATCATCAGTTCCGCAGATTTCCATATTCTTTGGACCGTCTCAAACTGGTGATTGTAGCTGCAATGAATTATTTCCAATGTCTTCATATCTCGGGGGAAGTTCATGATTCTTCCTGGTAACAGCTTTTAAAATTTTCCCCAAGTGTTGCCGTTCCTTATTAACAATATTTTGAATCAAACGCAACACTCCCATAATAGCTAACATAATAATTATAATTATTATACACCATTGAATTAAAGATGCTACCCAACCAGAGATGTTCAATCCAAATGACTTTGCTAAAGCAGCCACCCAATTATGGGCACTTTCTTCTCTTTCTTCCTCAGTTGCACGTTCAATTTGCGTTAGCTGAGACAAATCACGTTCTACCGCGGCTGTAACATTCGGAATATGTACACAACAATGATCAATCTTATCTCATAAATAACCACATACTCCATGTTCTTTTAGCAACAGCATATCTAATGCCATTCTATTTTGCAGGGTCATTTTTGTGGTTGCCTGTAATTGTAAGTTTATTTCCTTAAATCCTTCTTTAGTCACTCTTGCTAGCCTTTCCGTTTGTCCTAACAACCGGTACAACATTTCTCTATTCCGATAAGTACTAATTGGAGCAAACAATGATTCTAAAGCCCAACCTAACTTCACACCGGATGATGGTTCTTGCCAATCATCATCATCCTTTATTTCTCTCTTCATTATCCATAAATTTTCTAATCTACCCTTAAATGGCGCTTTCTTCCAAATTGGGCAGAGAGTTGGTAACCCTAAAGTTATTTCAGTCACCAACCCATCCAAGGGGAGGTGAGTCGTCCATTGTCCATCACTTGTAACCCAAACTAAATTTCCTGTGCTCCTGATCGTAGTTCTACAATCTATTCTCACTCCGAATTGTATTACAGGTTCACTCATTGAGTATTTAATTCCTCTACAGGCACAACCTGTCCTTAATGCAAGGACCACAGGTGGAAAGGTAACTTCACTTTCGGGGTGTCACAAGTGTATACTTTTGTACAGTTCTAGACTGGGTGTTTTTCAGCTAACTTTCTTTTGCATTAGATTTTCTTGTGTTTCCTGTTGTGGTGCCTGGATTATTTGTATTGGTTGCATTTCGTCTTTTTCCAAATCTTTTAACTCTCTCCTGGCTCTGTTTCTTTTCTGCATAGGTTCTGATTTTGCAGTAACCTCTAATGCCCTTTTTCCATAATCAAAACTCTCTTTAATCCAAACAATACAGGTGTAGTTTCCTACATCTGTCTTACTTACATTTCGCAATGATAAAATCATAGTACCCCTTCGTGTATCACTATCCCATCGGATTGTAAACCCAGCTGACAATTTGGACTCATTCTTCTGCCAATAGCAACTAATGTCTTGGATTGAACTTCTCATATCTCCAACAAAATCACAAGTCAAATTTACATCCATTCGTTCTTCTATATGTACAGTAGCATATGTATGTATTATTTGAGCGAAACCATTACTTAATCCTACCCAGCATAGTATTACCAAGATGTAAATCTCAGTTTTGTAGGAGTGATCATTTTTACCCCCCATTGTGATGGTACCTTCTTCACTCTGGTATAATGAATCCAATTATCAATTCCTGCTACTTTCACAGCGGTAAATGTTATCAATAGCACCAAATAAAGTCCATGCCACTGTTCCTTTAAAGGCTCCGTTTGCCAGTTTCGAACATACGCTTGGTCTCCTGGTTGATTCTCCAACGGCAAAGGGCGATTCCAGATGATCGCGGCACGTAAGGCTGTGAGTAATCTGCTTAAAGAAATTATATAACTATAAACATCTTGATCTCCTTGGAGGTGTAAATCTGCACTTCCCATTCCCTTCGTTGGTGCAGTATATGGCTTACCGTACAGAATTTCATAGGGACTTACAGACAACCCTTCTCTAGGTTTTATACGAATTCTCAATAAAGCAAGGGGCAATGCCTGTGGCCATTGGATTTGAGCTTCCTGGCATATCTTTTTAATTTGTCCTTTTAATGTTTGATTCATCCTTTCTACCTTTCCACTAGATTGTGGCCTCCACGGTGTATGTAAATCCCAGCTAATTCCAAGCATTTCACTAATTTCCTGTACTATTTTAGCTATAAAGTGTGGGCCTCGATCTGAAGAAATTCCTAAAGGTACCCCAAATCTAGGTATGATCTCTTTTAACAAAGTTTTTACTACTTCTCTAGCTTGATTCGTTCTACAGGGAAATGCTTCTAGCCACCCTGAAAAGGTACATACGTATACCAATAAATACTTAAACCCTTTTGATTTAGGTAATTCTGCAAAATCCACTTGCCAATAGTCACCTGGTTCTATTCCCACTTTCAAAGTTCCCATTGGAATTTGTTTTCGTATTACCGGATTATTCTTTAAACATACTGGACACTTCGCATTCACCCCTTTTGCTATTGTTAACATTTGTGCAGATATAATGCTCCGCTTTAAAAACTGCACCAATGCTTCTGCTCCCCAATGGCATTTATTATGTTCAGTTTGTATTATTCGTTTCATAATTGTAGCAGGCACTACTACTTGTCCATTACCTGTTACATACCATCCATGTGAATTCTTCTGTGCCTTTACCAAATCGGCTAATTTTTCATCTTCTTGGGTATAAAAGGGATTTACAGAGAGATGAGCAGTAATCGGGCTTACCTTAGTAGGTATTAGAGCTAATTCAGTCCATACTTGCCGTGCAGCAATTTTGGCTGCCTGGTCTGCCTTCATGTTTCCTTGTGCCACATCGCTGTCATCCCTCTGATGTCCTCGACAATGCATTACAGCCACTTGCTGAGGTAGTACCACAGCCTCTAATAACTGTAAGATCTCGGTTCGATATTTAGTAATACTACCTTGAGCCGTCAACAATCCTCTTTCCTTCCATAAAGCTCCATGTATATGTATTATTCCAAAAGCGTATTTAGAATCTGCCCAAATATTCACCCTCTTATCCGTACTCGGTATTAAAGCCCGAATTAGAGCGACCAGTTCTGCCTTTTGCGCTGACGTTCCTGGCATTAATGCCTTTGCTTCAATTACTTCAAGCTTAGTAACCACAGCATATCCAGAATATCGTGTTCCATTCTCAACAAAGCTGCTACCGTCTGTAAATAATGTCCAATCAGGATTTACAAGGGGAATATCTTTCAGATCTACCCTACTGGCGTAAGTTTGTTCGATCACCTCAATACAATCATGTTCCAGCTCGCCTTCCTCTATTTTGCTACCTAAAAATTCAGCGGGATTCAAACATGTTGTTATCTTTAAAAATATATCATCCTGTTCTCTCAATATTGCCTGATATTTCAACATTCTACTGGATGACAACCAATGACCCCCCTTTTGTTCCAAAACTGCAATCACCATGTGGGGCACAAATACTTCCATTTTTGTTCCCAATGTCAATTTTCTAGCTTCTTGGACTAACATTACAGTAGCAGCCACTGCTCGGAGGCAAGAAGGCCATCCGGCACTTACCATATCCAACTGCTTGGAAAAATAGCCCACCGGTCTCTTCCATGATCCAATTCGTTGAGTTAAAACTCCAAGCGCTAGTCGTTGCCGCTCATGTACAAAGAGTTGAAATGTTTTTGTCAAATCAGGCAATCCTAATGCTGGGGCTTCTTGCAGAGCCTGTTTTAAGTCTTGAAAAGCCCTTTTACACTCTAAACTCCAAACTAATTGTGGCTCTTTTAAAGCTGCATACAGTGGTTTGGCTAACAGTCCATAATTCAAAATCCAGAGTCTGCACCACCCTGTCATTCCTAGAAAAGTTCGTAACTCGTGCAAATTTCTAGGTTCAGGGATGGCACAAATCGCTTGTATTCTATTCACCCCCAACCGTCTTTGTCCTTGGGAAATTTCACATCCCAGATATATCACTTTTTCCCGGGCAATTTGGGCTTTTTCCTTAGAAACTCGATAACCGCTCTGTCCCAGTAAATTTAATCACGCAACTGTAACAGTAATGCAGTTTTCATACCTTTCTGTCGCCACGAAAATGTCATCCACATATTGCAACAATAAGTATGCTTTTGATGGTAATTGAAAATATCCTTGCTCCTTCCAATCCTCCAGTTCTCGTGCCAGCTGATTCCCAAATATTGTAGGACTGTTTTTGAAGCCTTGTGGTAACCTGGTCCAGGTCAGCTGTCGTTTTCGTCCTGTATCCGGATTTTCCCATTCAAACGCAAATAATTTCCTACTTTGTAATGCCAATGGGATGCAGAAGAAAGCATCTTTTAAATCAATTACAGAAAAGTATCTAAATTGTTCTGCCACAGATGTTAACAATGTATAAGGATTTGCTACTACTGGATGTATATCTTTAACTATTTCGTTTACAGCTCTTAAATCTTGAACTAACCTATAATCTCCGTTAGGTTTTCTTATAGGAAATATTGGTGTATTATATTCAGATTCACATTCTTCTAACACATTGTGCATCAAAAATTTTGCAATTAATGGTGCTACCCCTTTCCTAGCTTCTAACTGTATAGGATATTGTCTAACTCTTACCGGTTGGACACCTTCTTTCAATTCTACTATGACAGGTTTTGCTGCTTTCGCTAATCCCGGTACTTGTGTCTCCCATACCCATGGTACTACAGCGTTTTCTACCTCTATTGGTATTGTTGTATTAGCTATTTCTTTTACTATAAATATTCTAGCTATTTCTTCCTCAGGTATCTGCAACTTAGCTTTTCCATTTTCAAATATTATTTTAGCATTAAATCTTGACAATAAATCTCGTCCTAACAAAGATGTAGGACAATCCGGTACATAGAGAAATTCATGATCTAATTCTTTACCCCTAAAATTTAGATGCAATGGCCGCAGAAAGGGCCGTTGCTCTGTTTTTCCTGTAGCTCCTACCACAGTTATCATCGTATCTCCTATCTTTCCTAAACAAGTATTTAAAACAGAATAAGTTGCCCCAGTATCTACCAATAATTGTTTCTCTTCCCCATCAATTTCTGTTGTCACTTTTAATCCATCACTTAGTCAGCTACTATGTTGCCCCAAATGTCCTAACATCATTGTTTCTGCCATTGGTGTTCCTCCTACTGAAGTCTGCTGGGCCAAATTCATTTTCACTGGGCACTCATTTTTCCAATGTCCCTGTTGTCTGCAAAACGCACACTGATTTATCCCTAGCTGATTTTGAGGTATTCCCCGCATGCCTCCTACCCTGTATCCTCCTCGACCTCGTCCTCTACTTCTGCCTCTTATTCCTTGATTTACTCGTTGTAACATTGCTAATAATCCTGCCTGATTTCTCTTTGTGGTTTTTTTTTTTTTTTTTTCCCTATTATTGTACACTTTCCAGCTGATTGCTTCCAAATTACTAAATCTCCTGGGGAAAAAGGAACTTTCCCATATACTTTATCAGTCCCCGAAATTGCCTCTCGTAAAGGGGCTAATAATACTTTACTGTTTTGCTCTTGTTCCTTCCTCCCTTGTCTTGTTCTCTGTGCAATTGGGGTTCGTTGCGCTTGTCTTGGGCATGATGAATGCCCTGGCGAACCCTTCGGTGTTAACTTAATCTGGATCGCTCCAGTATTAATTGATTCTGACGGTTTTACCGCCTTAATACTATCAGTATCACTATCGTCCCCTGCATCTATATCGGACATCACAGGGGCCGTCGGTGATGCTAAAAGTGATACCTCCTCTGGCTCTCTTATTGAATTTTGTATTGCCAAACAAGTCATACACTTCTTATTACCTACACATCCTTCACATTTTGTTTTATCTTTTTTTCGGGATGTACCAACAACATTCCACATTCTCTCTGCATATCTGGATGATTACGTATATCATAAAATAGATCAACATATGGTACTTCATCCCATTTTTCAAGTTCTTAACAATATCTCATTAATGGACCTATAACACCCGGATCTAAACTTCCGTGTTCAGGCCACCGGGGTCCATCATACTCATATTGTGGCCACCAATTCGTACAATAATCTATAAATCGACTTTTACTCATACTCTGAAAATATCCCGCACTTTTCCAATGCTTTAATAAACATCCTAACGGAGAATTATCCGGTATTACCATGGTCTTACACACTCACTCCACACACACACACTAAATCTACGGGGTAGAAAACGGAAAGATAGCCTCTGATGGGAAACAAAAGACCAAACCAAACTCACGAGACAGCCACGTATGTCCGTGAGTGCTGGACCTGCGGGGCTTTCGCTCCGTCTGACGGCCAGCGCCTAGGCTTCCACAGACCAGACCTCGAGCTCGTTAGCCCAACCTTGCGTGAATCGCCGTCACGTCTTATTAGGCAGGCACCCGACCAAATATTACAATAAAGCACCTTCGGGCTTACCACTTTGGGACGTCAGGAGCAGCGCAGAGCGGGCGCAGCCGATGGCTCCCCGAGAATTCCTCGGTGCCGGCACGGAGCAAAATCGGAAAGCGAACCGTCAACACTACTCCCGAAGTCCCATCTGGGTCGCCAGAAAACTGTTGCCCGTAAAGAAACACATAACTACGAAAGCAGTTATATGCGGTGCTTTATTCAGGGCCCGGGGTCTCAGGGACTCATGTCCAAAGCTGAGAATCCCAAATCCCCGTTTAACTTGGTTAATATTTATAGTGTTCGGTTACGTAACATAATCAACAGAATTGCTAAGCTACATGATTGTTTCCCATTTATAGTTTCTTCAGTTACTGTTGCCAAGATTTGCTTATCATTTACCTAGTTCATCAGATTGTGCTGTACCCAGTTCATCAGATTGTACTGTACCCACTTCATCAGATTGTACTGTACCCAACACCTGCAATTATACCTTCATCTTGTCTACCAAGTATAACCTATTCTAATCAATATAATGTAACAATTCCCCCCTTTGAAAATACTTCAAGTCTTCCAGACTGCAAGGATTTTCATCATCAGTTCCGCAGATTTCCATATTCTTTGGACCGTCTCAAACTGGTGATTGTAGCTGCAATGAATTATTTCCAATGTCTTCATATCTCGGGGGAAGTTCATGATTCTTCCTGGTAACAGCTTTTAAAATTTTCCCCAAGTGTTGCCGTTCCTTATTAACAATATTTTGAATCAAACGCAACACTCCCATAATAGCTAACATAATAATTATAATTATTATACACCATTGAATTAAAGATGCTACCCAACCAGAGATGTTCAATCCAAATGACTTTGCTAAAGCAGCCACCCAATTATGGGCACTTTCTTCTCTTTCTTCCTCAGTTGCACGTTCAATTTGCGTTAGCTGAGACAAATCACGTTCTACCGCGGCTGTAACATTCGGAATATGTACACAACAATGATCAATCTTATCTCATAAATAACCACATACTCCATGTTCTTTTAGCAACAGCATATCTAATGCCATTCTATTTTGCAGGGTCATTTTTGTGGTTGCCTGTAATTGTAAGTTTATTTCCTTAAATCCTTCTTTAGTCACTCTTGCTAGCCTTTCCGTTTGTCCTAACAACCGGTACAACATTTCTCTATTCCGATAAGTACTAATTGGAGCAAACAATGATTCTAAAGCCCAACCTAACTTCACACCGGATGATGGTTCTTGCCAATCATCATCATCCTTTATTTCTCTCTTCATTATCCATAAATTTTCTAATCTACCCTTAAATGGCGCTTTCTTCCAAATTGGGCAGAGAGTTGGTAACCCTAAAGTTATTTCAGTCACCAACCCATCCAAGGGGAGGTGAGTCGTCCATTGTCCATCACTTGTAACCCAAACTAAATTTCCTGTGCTCCTGATCGTAGTTCTACAATCTATTCTCACTCCGAATTGTATTACAGGTTCACTCATTGAGTATTTAATTCCTCTACAGGCACAACCTGTCCTTAATGCAAGGACCACAGGTGGAAAGGTAACTTCACTTTCGGGGTGTCACAAGTGTATACTTTTGTACAGTTCTAGACTGGGTGTTTTTCAGCTAACTTTCTTTTGCATTAGATTTTCTTGTGTTTCCTGTTGTGGCGCCTGGATTATTTGTATTGGTTGCATTTCGTCTTTTTCCAAATCTTTTAACTCTCTCCTGGCTCTGTTTCTTTTCTGCATAGGTTCTGATTTTGCAGTAACCTCTAATGCCCTTTTTCCATAATCAAAACTCTCTTTAATCCAAACAATACAGGTGTAGTTTCCTACATCTGTCTTACTTACATTTCGCAATGATAAAATCATAGTACCCCTTCGTGTATCACTATCCCATCGGATTGTAAACCCACTTGACAATTTGGACTCATTCTTCTGCCAATAGCAACTAATGTCTTGGATTGAACTTCTCATATCTCCAACAAAATCACAAGTCAAATTTACATCCATTCGTTCTTCTATATGTACAGTAGCATATGTATGTATTATTTGAGCGAAACCATTACTTAATCCTACCCAGCATAGTATTACCAAGATGTAAATCTCAGTTTTGTAGGAGTGATCATTTTTACCCCCCATTGTGATGGTACCTTCTTCACTCTGGTATAATGAATCCAATTATCAATTCCTGCTACTTTCACAGCGGTAAATGTTATCAATAGCACCAAATAAAGTCCATGCCACTGTTCCTTTAAAGGCTCCGTTTGCCAGTTTCGAACATACGCTTGGTCTCCTGGTTGATTCTCCAACGGCAAAGGGCGATTCCAGATGATCGCGGCACGTAAGGCTGTGAGTAATCTGCTTAAAGAAATTATATAACTATAAACATCTTGATCTCCTTGGAGGTGTAAATCTGCACTTCCCATTCCCTTCGTTGGTGCAGTATATGGCTTACCGTACAGAATTTCATAGGGACTTACAGACAACCCTTCTCTAGGTTTTATACGAATTCTCAATAAAGCAAGGGGCAATGCCTGTGGCCATTGGATTTGAGCTTCCTGGCATATCTTTTTAATTTGTCCTTTTAATGTTTGATTCTTCCTTTCTACCTTTCCACTAGATTGTGGCCTCCACGGTGTATGTAAATCCCAGCTAATTCCAAGCATTTCACTAATTTCCTGTACTATTTTAGCTATAAAGTGTGGGCCTCGATCTGAAGAAATTCCTAAAGGTACCCCAAATCTAGGTATGATCTCTTTTAACAAAGTTTTTACTACTTCTCTAGCTTGATTCGTTCTACAGGGAAATGCTTCTAGCCACCCTGAAAAGGTACATACGTATACCAATAAATACTTAAACCCTTTTGATTTAGGTAATTCTGCAAAATCCACTTGCCAATAGTCACCTGGTTCTATTCCCACTTTCAAAGTTCCCATTTGAATTTGTTTTCGTATTACCGGATTATTCTTTAAACATACTGGACACTTCGCATTCACCCCTTTTGCTATTGTTAACATTTGTGCAGATATAATGCTCCGCTTTAAAAACTGCACCAATGCTTCTGCTCCCCAATGGCATTTATTATGTTCAGTTTGTATTATTCGTTTCATAATTGTAGCAGGCACTACTACTTGTCCATTACCTGTTACATACCATCCATGTGAATTCTTCTGTGCCTTTACCAAATCGGCTAATTTTTCATCTTCTTGGGTATAAAAGGGATTTACAGAGAGATGAGCAGTAATCGGGCTTACCTTAGTAGGTATTAGAGCTAATTCAGTCCATACTTGCCGTGCAGCAATTTTGGCTGCCTGGTCTGCCTTCATGTTTCCTTGTGCCACATCGCTGTCATCCCTCTGATGTCCTCGACAATGCATTACAGCCACTTGCTGAGGTAGTACCACAGCCTCTAATAACTGTAAGATCTCGGTTCGATATTTAATAATACTACCTTGAGCCGTCAACAATCCTCTTTCCTTCCATAAAGCTCCATGTATATGTATTATTCCAAAAGCGTATTTAGAATCTGCCCAAATATTCACCCTCTTATCCGTACTCGGTATTAAAGCCCGAATTAGAGCGACCAGTTCTGCCTTTTGCGCTGACGTTCCTGGCATTAATGCCTTTGCTTCAATTACTTCAAGCTTAGTAACCACAGCATATCCAGAATATCGCGTTCCATTCTCAACAAAGCTGCTACCGTCTGTAAATAATGTCCAATCAGGATTTACAAGGGGAATATCTTTCAGATCTACCCTACTGGCGTAAGTTTGTTCGATCACCTCAATACAATCATGTTCCAGCTCGCCTTCCTCTATTTTGCTACCTAAAAATTCAGCGGGATTCAAACATGTTGTTATCTTTAAAAATATATCATCCTGTTCTCTCAATATTGCTTGATATTTCAACATTCTACTGGATGACAACCAATGACCCCCCTTTTGTTCCAAAACTGCAATCACCATGTGGGGCACAAATACTTCCATTTTTGTTCCCAATGTCAATTTTCTAGCTTCTTGGACTAACATTACAGTAGCAGCCACTGCTCGGAGGCAAGAAGGCCATCCGGCACTTACCATATCCAACTGCTTGGAAAAATAGCCCACCGGTCTCTTCCATGATCCAATTCGTTGAGTTAAAACTCCAAGCGCTAGTCGTTGCCGCTCATGTACAAAGAGTTGAAATGTTTTTGTCAAATCAGGCAATCCTAATGCTGGGGCTTCTTGCAGAGCCTGTTTTAAGTCTTGAAAAGCCCTTTTACACTCTAAACTCCAAACTAATTGTGGCTCTTTTAAAGCTGCATACAGTGGTTTGGCTAACAGTCCATAATTCAAAATCCAGAGTCTGCACCACCCTGTCATTCCTAGAAAAGTTCGTAACTCGTGCAAATTTCTAGGTTCAGGGATGGCACAAATCGCTTGTATTCTATTCACCCCCAACCGTCTTTGTCCTTGGGAAATTTCACATCCCAGATATATCACTTTTTCCCGGGCAATTTGGGCTTTTTCCTTAGAAACTCGATAACCGCTCTGTCCCAGTAAATTTAATCACGCAACTGTAACAGTAATGCAGTTTTCATACCTTTCTGTCGCCACAAAAATGTCATCCACATATTGCAACAATAAGTATGCTTTTGATGGTAATTGAAAATATCCTTGCTCCTTCCAATCCTCCAGTTCTCGTGCCAGCTGATTCCCAAATATTGTAGGACTGTTTTTGAAGCCTTGTGGTAACCTGGTCCAGGTCAGCTGTCATTTTCGTCCTGTATCCGGATTTTCCCATTCAAACGCAAATAATTTCCTACTTTGTAATGCCAATGGGATGCAGAAGAAAGCATCTTTTAAATCAATTACAGAAAAGTATCTAAATTGTTCTGCCACAGATGTTAACAATGTATAAGGATTTGCTACTACTGGATGTATATCTTTAACTATTTCGTTTACAGCTCTTAAATCTTGAACTAACCTATAATCTCCGTTAGGTTTTCTTATAGGAAATATTGGTGTATTATATTCAGATTCACATTCTTCTAACACATTGTGCATCAAAAATTTTGCAATTAATGGTGCTACCCCTTTCCTAGCTTCTAACTGTATAGGATATTGTCTAACTCTTACCGGTTGGACACCTTCTTTCAATTCTACTATGACAGGTTTTGCTGCTTTCGCTAATCCCGGTACTTGTGTCTCCCATACCCATGGTACTACAGCGTTTTCTACCTCTATTGGTATTGTTGTATTAGCTATTTCTTTTACTATAAATATTCTAGCTATTTCTTCCTCAGGTATCTGCAACTTAGCTTTTCCATTTTCAAATATTATTTTAGCATTAAATCTTGACAATAAATCTCGTCCTAACAAAGATGTAGGACAATCCGGTACATAGAGAAATTCATGATCTAATTCTTTACCCCTAAAATTTAGATGCAATGGCCGCAGAAAGGGCCGTTGCTCTGTTTTTCCTGTAGCTCCTACCACAGTTATCATCGTATCTCCTATCTTTCCTAAACAAGTATTTAAAACAGAATAAGTTGCCCCAGTATCTACCAATAATTGTTTCTCTTCCCCATCAATTTCTGTTGTCACTTTTAATCCATCACTTAGTCAGCTACTATGTTGCCCCAAATGTCCTAACATCATTGTTTCTGCCATTGGTGTTCCTCCTACTGAAGTCTGCTGGGCCAAATTCATTTTCACTGGGCACTCATTTTTCCAATGTCCCTGTTGTCTGCAAAACGCACACTGATTTATCCCTAGCTGATTTTGAGGTATTCCCCGCATGCCTCCTACCCTGTATCCTCCTCGACCTCGTCCTCTACTTCTGCCTCTTATTCCTTGATTTACTCGTTGTAACATTGCTAATAATCCTGCCTGATTTCTCTTTGTGGTTTTTTTTTTTTTTTTTTCCTATTATTGTACACTTTCCAGCTGATTGCTTCCAAATTACTAAATCTCCTGGGGAAAAAGGAACTTTCCCATATACTTTATCAGTCCCCGAAATTGCCTCTCGTAAAGGGGCTAATAATACTTTACTGTTTTGCTCTTGTTCCTTCCTCCCTTGTCTTGTTCTCTGTGCAATTGGGGTTCGTTGCGCTTGTCTTGGGCATGATGAATGCCCTGGCGAACCCTTCGGTGTTAACTTAATCTGGATCGCTCCAGTATTAATTGATTCTGACGGTTTTACCGCCTTAATACTATCAGTATCACTATCGTCCCCTGCATCTATATCGGACATCACAGGGGCCGTCGGTGATGCTAAAAGTGATACCTCCTCTGGCTCTCTTATTGAATTTTGTATTGCCAAACAAGTCATACACTTCTTATTACCTACACATCCTTCACATTTTGTTTTATCTTTTTTTCGGGATGTACCAACAACATTCCACATTCTCTCTGCATATCTGGATGATTACGTATATCATAAAATAGATCAACATATGGTACTTCATCCCATTTTTCAAGTTCTTAACAATATCTCATTAATGGACCTATAACACCCGGATCTAAACTTCCGTGTTCAGGCCACCGGGGTCCATCATACTCATATTGTGGCCACCAATTCGTACAATAATCTATAAATCGACTTTTACTCATACTCTGAAAATATCCCGCACTTTTCCAATGCTTTAATAAACATCCTAACGGAGAATTATCCGGTATTACCATGGTCTTACACACTCACTCCACACACACACACTAAATCTACGGGGTAGAAAACGGAAAGATAGCCTCTGATGGGAAACAAAAGACCAAACCAAACTCACGAGACAGCCACGTATGTCCGTGAGTGCTGGACCTGCGGGGCTTTCGCTCCGTCTGACGGCCAGCGCCTAGGCTTCCACAGACCAGACCTCGAGCTCGTTAGCCCAACCTTGCGTGAATCGCCGTCACGTCTTATTAGGCAGGCACCCGACCAAATATTACAATAAAGCACCTTCGGGCTTACCACTTTGGGACGTCAGGAGCAGCGCAGAGCGGGCGCAGCCGATGGCTCCCCGAGAATTCCTCGGTGCCGGCACGGAGCAAAATCGGAAAGCGAACCGTCAACACTACTCCCGAAGTCCCATCTGGGTCGCCAGAAAACTGTTGCCCGTAAAGAAACACATAACTACGAAAGCAGTTATATGCGGTGCTTTATTCGGGGCCCGGGGTCTCAGGGACTCATGTCCAAAGCTGAGAATCCCAAATCCCCGTTTAACTTGGTTAATATTTATAGTGTTCGGTTACGTAACATAATCAACAGAATTGCTAAGCTACATGATTGTTTCCCATTTATAGTTTCTTCAGTTACTGTTGCCAAGATTTGCTTATCATTTACCTAGTTCATCAGATTGTGCTGTACCCAGTTCATCAGATTGTACTGTACCCACTTCATCAGATTGTACTGTACCCAACACCTGCAATTATACCTTCATCTTGTCTACCAAGTATAACCTATTCTAATCAATATAATGTAACAATTCCCCCCTTTGAAAATACTTCAAGTCTTCCAGACTGCAAGGATTTTCATCATCAGTTCCGCAGATTTCCATATTCTTTGGACCGTCTCAAACTGATGATTGTAGCTGCAATGAATTATTTCCAATGTCTTCATATCTCGGGGGAAGTTCATGATTCTTCCTGGTAACAGCTTTTAAAATTTTCCCCAAGTGTTGCCGTTCCTTATTAACAATATTTTGAATCAAACGCAACACTCCCATAATAGCTAACATAATAATTATAATTATTATACACCATTGAATTAAAGATGCTACCCAACCAGAGATGTTCAATCCAAATGACTTTGCTAAAGCAGCCACCCAATTATGGGTACTTTCTTCTCTTTCTTCCTCAGTTGCACGTTCAATTTGCGTTAGCTGAGACAAATCACGTTCTACCGCGGCTGTAACATTCGGAATATGTACACAACAATGATCAATCTTATCTCGTAAATAACCACATACTCCATGTTCTTTTAGCAACAGCATATCTAATGCCATTCTATTTTGCAGGGTCATTTTTGTGGTTGCCTGTAATTGTAAGTTTATTTCCTTAAATCCTTCTTTAGTCACTCTTGCTAGCCTTTCCGTTTGTCCTAACAACCGGTACAACATTTCTCTATTCCGATAAGTACTAATTGGAGCAAACAATGATTCTAAAGCCCAACCTAACTTCACACCGGATGATGGTTCTTGCCAATCATCATCATCCTTTATTTCTCTCTTCATTATCCATAAATTTTCTAATCTACCCTTAAATGGCGCTTTCTTCCAAATTGGGCAGAGAGTTGGTAACCCTAAAGTTATTTCAGTCACCAACCCATCCAAGGGGAGGTGAGTCGTCCATTGTCCATCACTTGTAACCCAAACTAAATTTCCTGTGCTCCTGATCGTAGTTCTACAATCTATTCTCACTCCGAATTGTATTACAGGTTCACTCATGGAGTATTTAATTCCTCTACAGGCACAACCTGTCCTTAATGCAAGGACCACAGGTGGAAAGGTAACTTCACTTTCGGGGTGTCACAAGTGTATACTTTTGTACAGTTCTAGACTGGGTGTTTTTCAGCTAACTTTCTTTTGCATTGGATTTTCTTGTGTTTCCTGTTGTGGCGCCTGGATTATTTGTATTGGTTGCATTTCGTCTTTTTCCAAATCTTTTAACTCTCTCCTGGCTCTGTTTCTTTTCTGCATAGGTTCTGATTTTGCAGTAACCTCTAATGCCCTTTTTCCATAATCAAAACTCTCTTTAATCCAAACAATACAGGTGTAGTTTCCTACATCTGTCTTACTTACATTTCGCAATGATAAAATCATAGTACCCCTTCGTGTATCACTATCCCATCGGATTGTAAACCCACTTGACAATTTGGACTCATTCTTCTGCCAATAGCAACTAATGTCTTGGATTGAACTTCTCATATCTCCAACAAAATCACAAGTCAAATTTACATCCATTCGTTCTTCTATATGTACAGTAGCATATGTATGTATTATTTGAGCGAAACCATTACTTAATCCTACCCAGCATAGTATTACCAAGATGTAAATCTCAGTTTTGTAGGAGTGATCATTTTTACCCCCCATTGTGATGGTACCTTCTTCACTCTGGTATAATGAATCCAATTATCAATTCCTGCTACTTTCACAGCGGTAAATGTTATCAATAGCACCAAATAAAGTCCATGCCACTGTTCCTTTAAAGGCTCCGTTTGCCAATTTCGAACATACGCTTGGTCTCCTGGTTGATTCTCCAACGGCAAAGGGCGATTCCAGATGATCGCGGCACGTAAGGCTGTGAGTAATCTGCTTAAAGAAATTATATAACTATAAACATCTTGATCTCCTTGGAGGTGTAAATCTGCACTTCCCATTCCCTTCGTTGGTGCAGTATATGGCTTACCGTACAGAATTTCATAGGGACTTACAGACAACCCTTCTCTAGGTTTTATACGAATTCTCAATAAAGCAAGGGGCAATGCCTGTGGCCATTGGATTTGAGCTTCCTGGCATATCTTTTTAATTTGTCCTTTTAATGTTTGATTCTTCCTTTCTACCTTTCCACTAGATTGTGGCCTCCACGGTGTATGTAAATCCCAGCTAATTCCAAGCATTTCACTAATTTCCTGTACTATTTTAGCTATAAAGTGTGGGCCTCGATCTGAAGAAATTCCTAAAGGTACCCCAAATCTAGGTATGATCTCTTTTAACAAAGTTTTTACTACTTCTCTAGCTTGATTCGTTCTACAGGGAAATGCTTCTAGCCACCCTGAAAAGGTACATACGTATACCAATAAATACTTAAACCCTTTTGATTTAGGTAATTCTGCAAAATCCACTTGCCAATAGTCACCTGGTTCTATTCCCACTTTCAAAGTTCCCATTTGAATTTGTTTTCGTATTACCGGATTATTCTTTAAACATACTGGACACTTCGCATTCACCCCTTTTGCTATTGTTAACATTTGTGCAGATATAATGCTCCGCTTTAAAAACTGCACCAATGCTTCTGCTCCCCAATGGCATTTATTATGTTCAGTTTGTATTATTCGTTTCATAATTGTAGCAGGCACTACTACTTGTCCATTACCTGTTACATACCATCCATGTGAATTCTTCTGTGCCTTTACCAAATCGGCTAATTTTTCATCTTCTTGGGTATAAAAGGGATTTACAGAGAGATGAGCAGTAATCGGGCTTACCTTAGTAGGTATTAGAGCTAATTCAGTCCATACTTGCCGTGCAGCAATTTTGGCTGCCTGGTCTGCCTTCATGTTTCCTTGTGCCACATCGCTGTCATCCCTCTGATGTCCTCGACAATGCATTACAGCCACTTGCTGAGGTAGTACCACAGCCTCTAATAACTGTAAGATCTCGGTTCGATATTTAGTAATACTACCTTGAGCCGTTAACAATCCTCTTTCCTTCCATAAAGCTCCATGTATATGTATTATTCCAAAAGCGTATTTAGAATCTGCCCAAATATTCACCCTCTTATCCGTACTCGGTATTAAAGCCCGAATTAGAGCGACCAGTTCTGCCTTTTGCGCTGACGTTCCTGGCATTAATGCCTTTGCTTCAATTACTTCAAGCTTAGTAACCACAGCATATCCAGAATATCGCGTTCCATTCTCAACAAAGCTGCTACCGTCTGTAAATAATGTCCAATCAGGATTTACAAGGGGAATATCTTTCAGATCTACCCTACTGGCGTAAGTTTGTTCGATCACCTCAATACAATCATGTTCCAGCTCGCCTTCCTCTATTTTGCTACCTAAAAATTCAGCGGGATTCAAACATGTTGTTATCTTTAAAAATATATCATCCTGTTCTCTCAATATTGCTTGATATTTCAACATTCTACTGGATGACAACCAATGACCCCCCTTTTGTTCCAAAACTGCAATCACCATGTGGGGCACAAATACTTCCATTTTTGTTCCCAATGTCAATTTTCTAGCTTCTTGGACTAACATTACAGTAGCAGCCACTGCTCGGAGGCAAGAAGGCCATCCGGCACTTACCATATCCAACTGCTTGGAAAAATAGCCCACCGGTCTCTTCCATGATCCAATTCGTTGAGTTAAAACTCCAAGCGCTAGTCGTTGCCGCTCATGTACAAAGAGTTGAAATGTTTTTGTCAAATCAGGCAATCCTAATGCTGGGGCTTCTTGCAGAGCCTGTTTTAAGTCTTGAAAAGCCCTTTTACACTCTAAACTCCAAACTAATTGTGGCTCTTTTAAAGCTGCATACAGTGGTTTGGCTAACAGTCCATAATTCAAAATCCAGAGTCTGCACCACCCTGTCATTCCTAGAAAAGTTCGTAACTCGTGCAAATTTCTAGGTTCAGGGATGGCACAAATCGCTTGTATTCTATTCACCCCCAACCGTCTTTGTCCTTGGGAAATTTCACATCCCAGATATATCACTTTTTCCCGGGCAATTTGGGCTTTTTCCTTAGAAACTCGATAACCGCTCTGTCCCAGTAAATTTAATCACGCAACTGTAACAGTAATGCAGTTTTCATACCTTTCTGTCGCCACGAAAATGTCATCCACATATTGCAACAATAAGTATGCTTTTGATGGTAATTGAAAATATCCTTGCTCCTTCCAATCCTCCAGTTCTCGTGCCAGCTGATTCCCAAATATTGTAGGACTGTTTTTGAAGCCTTGTGGTAACCTGGTCCAGGTCAGCTGTCGTTTTCGTCCTGTATCCGGATTTTCCCATTCAAACGCAAATAATTTCCTACTTTGTAATGCCAATGGGATGCAGAAGAAAGCATCTTTTAAATCAATTACAGAAAAGTATCTAAATTGTTCTGCCACAGATGTTAACAATGTATAAGGATTTGCTACTACTGGATGTATATCTTTAACTATTTCGTTTACAGCTCTTAAATCTTGAACTAACCTATAATCTCCGTTAGGTTTTCTTATAGGAAATATTGGTGTATTATATTCAGATTCACATTCTTCTAACACATTGTGCATCAAAAATTTTGCAATTAATGGTGCTACCCCTTTCCTAGCTTCTAACTGTATAGGATATTGTCTAACTCTTACCGGTTGGACACCTTCTTTCAATTCTACTATGACAGGTTTTGCTGCTTTCGCTAATCCCGGTACTTGTGTCTCCCATACCCATGGTACTACAGCGTTTTCTACCTCTATTGGTATTGTTGTATTAGCTATTTCTTTTACTATAAATATTCTAGCTATTTCTTCCTCAGGTATCTGCAACTTAGCTTTTCCATTTTCAAATATTATTTTAGCATTAAATCTTGACAATAAATCTCGTCCTAACAAAGATGTAGGACAATCCGGTACATAGAGAAATTCATGATCTAATTCTTTACCCCTAAAATTTAGATGCAATGGCCGCAGAAAGGGCCGTTGCTCTGTTTTTCCTGTAGCTCCTACCACAGTTATCATCGTATCTCCTATCTTTCCTAAACAAGTATTTAAAACAGAATAAGTTGCCCCAGTATCTACCAATAATTGTTTCTCTTCCCCATCAATTTCTGTTGTCACTTTTAATCCATCACTTAGTCAGCTACTATGTTGCCCCAAATGTCCTAACATCATTGTTTCTGCCATTGGTGTTCCTCCTACTGAAGTCTGCTGGGCCAAATTCATTTTCACTGGGCACTCATTTTTCCAATGTCCCTGTTGTCTGCAAAACGCACACTGATTTATCCCTAGCTGATTTTGAGGTATTCCCCGCATGCCTCCTACCCTGTATCCTCCTCGACCTCGTCCTCTACTTCTGCCTCTTATTCCTTGATTTACTCGTTGTAACATTGCTAATAATCCTGCCTGATTTCTCTTTGTGGTTTTTTTTTTTTTCCCTATTATTGTACACTTTCCAGCTGATTGCTTCCAAATTACTAAATCTCCTGGGGAAAAAGGAACTTTCCCATATACTTTATCAGTCCCCGAAATTGCCTCTCGTAAAGGGGCTAATAATACTTTACTGTTTTGCTCTTGTTCCTTCCTCCCTTGTCTTGTTCTCTGTGCAATTGGGGTTCGTTGCGCTTGTCTTGGGCATGATGAATGCCCTGGCGAACCCTTCGGTGTTAACTTAATCTGGATCGCTCCAGTATTAATTGATTCTGACGGTTTTACCGCCTTAATACTATCAGTATCACTATCGTCCCCTGCATCTATATCGGACATCACAGGGGCCGTCGGTGATGCTAAAAGTGATACCTCCTCTGGCTCTCTTATTGAATTTTGTATTGCCAAACAAGTCATACACTTCTTATTACCTACACATCCTCCACATTTTGTTTTATCTTTTTTTCGGGATGTACCAACAACATTCCACATTCTCTCTGCATATCTGGATGATTACGTATATCATAAAATAGATCAACATATGGTACTTCATCCCATTTTTCAAGTTCTTAACAATATCTCATTAATGGACCTATAACACCCGGATCTAAACTTCCGTGTTCAGGCCACCGGGGTCCATCATACTCATATTGTGGCCACCAATTCGTACAATAATCTATAAATCGACTTTTACTCATACTCTGAAAATATCCCGCACTTTTCCAATGCTTTAATAAACATCCTAACGGAGAATTATCCGGTATTACCATGGTCTTACACACTCACTCCACACACACACACTAAATCTACGGGGTAGAAAACGGAAAGATAGCCTCTGATGGGAAACAAAAGACCAAACCAAACTCACGAGACAGCCACGTATGTCCGTGAGTGCTGGACCTGCGGGGCTTTCGCTCCGTCTGACGGCCAGCGCCTAGGCTTCCACAGACCAGACCTCGAGCTCGTTAGCCCAACCTTGCGTGAATCGCCGTCACGTCTTATTAGGCAGGCACCCGACCAAATATTACAATAAAGCACCTTCGGGCTTACCACTTTGGGACGTCAGGAGCAGCGCAGAGCGGGCGCAGCCGATGGCTCCCCGAGAATTCCTCGGTGCCGGCACGGAGCAAAATCGGAAAGCGAACCGTCAACACTACTCCCGAAGTCCCATCTGGGTCGCCAGAAAACTGTTGCCCGTAAAGAAACACATAACTACGAAAGCAGTTATATGCGGTGCTTTATTCGGGGCCCGGGGTCTCAGGGACTCATGTCCAAAGCTGAGAATCCCAAATCCCCGTTTAACTTGGTTAATATTTATAGTGTTCGGTTACGTAACATAATCAACAGAATTGCTAAGCTACATGATTGTTTCCCATTTATAGTTTCTTCAGTTACTGTTGCCAAGATTTGCTTATCATTTACCTAGTTCATCAGATTGTGCTGTACCCAGTTCATCAGATTGTACTGTACCCACTTCATCAGATTGTACTGTACCCAACACCTGCAATTATACCTTCATCTTGTCTACCAAGTATAACCTATTCTAATCAATATAATGTAACAATTCCCCCCTTTGAAAATACTTCAAGTCTTCCAGACTGCAAGGATTTTCATCATCAGTTCCGCAGATTTCCATATTCTTTGGACCGTCTCAAACTGATGATTGTAGCTGCAATGAATTATTTCCAATGTCTTCATATCTCGGGGGAAGTTCATGATTCTTCCTGGTAACAGCTTTTAAAATTTTCCCCAAGTGTTGCCGTTCCTTATTAACAATATTTTGAATCAAACGCAACACTCCCATAATAGCTAACATAATAATTATAATTATTATACACCATTGAATTAAAGATGCTACCCAACCAGAGATGTTCAATCCAAATGACTTTGCTAAAGCAGCCACCCAATTATGGGTACTTTCTTCTCTTTCTTCCTCAGTTGCACGTTCAATTTGCGTTAGCTGAGACAAATCACGTTCTACCGCGGCTGTAACATTCGGAATATGTACACAACAATGATCAATCTTATCTCGTAAATAACCACATACTCCATGTTCTTTTAGCAACAGCATATCTAATGCCATTCTATTTTGCAGGGTCATTTTTGTGGTTGCCTGTAATTGTAAGTTTATTTCCTTAAATCCTTCTTTAGTCACTCTTGCTAGCCTTTCCGTTTGTCCTAACAACCGGTACAACATTTCTCTATTCCGATAAGTACTAATTGGAGCAAACAATGATTCTAAAGCCCAACCTAACTTCACACCGGATGATGGTTCTTGCCAATCATCATCATCCTTTATTTCTCTCTTCATTATCCATAAATTTTCTAATCTACCCTTAAATGGCGCTTTCTTCCAAATTGGGCAGAGAGTTGGTAACCCTAAAGTTATTTCAGTCACCAACCCATCCAAGGGGAGGTGAGTCGTCCATTGTCCATCACTTGTAACCCAAACTAAATTTCCTGTGCTCCTGATCGTAGTTCTACAATCTATTCTCACTCCGAATTGTATTACAGGTTCACTCATGGAGTATTTAATTCCTCTACAGGCACAACCTGTCCTTAATGCAAGGACCACAGGTGGAAAGGTAACTTCACTTTCGGGGTGTCACAAGTGTATATTTTTGTACAGTTCTAGACTGGGTGTTTTTCAGCTAACTTTCTTTTGCATTGGATTTTCTTGTGTTTCCTGTTGTGGCGCCTGGATTATTTGTATTGGTTGCATTTCGTCTTTTTCCAAATCTTTTAACTCTCTCCTGGCTCTGTTTCTTTTCTGCATAGGTTCTGATTTTGCAGTAACCTCTAATGCCCTTTTTCCATAATCAAAACTCTCTTTAATCCAAACAATACAGGTGTAGTTTCCTACATCTGTCTTACTTACATTTCGCAATGATAAAATCATAGTACCCCTTCGTGTATCACTATCCCATCGGATTGTAAACCCACTTGACAATTTGGACTCATTCTTCTGCCAATAGCAACTAATGTCTTGGATTGAACTTCTCATATCTCCAACAAAATCACAAGTCAAATTTACATCCATTCGTTCTTCTATATGTACAGTAGCATATGTATGTATTATTTGAGCGAAACCATTACTTAATCCTACCCAGCATAGTATTACCAAGATGTAAATCTCAGTTTTGTAGGAGTGATCATTTTTACCCCCCATTGTGATGGTACCTTCTTCACTCTGGTATAATGAATCCAATTATCAATTCCTGCTACTTTCACAGCGGTAAATGTTATCAATAGCACCAAATAAAGTCCATGCCACTGTTCCTTTAAAGGCTCCGTTTGCCAGTTTCGAACATACGCTTGGTCTCCTGGTTGATTCTCCAACGGCAAAGGGCGATTCCAGATGATCGCGGCACGTAAGGCTGTGAGTAATCTGCTTAAAGAAATTATATAACTATAAACATCTTGATCTCCTTGGAGGTGTAAATCTGCACTTCCCATTCCCTTCGTTGGTGCAGTATATGGCTTACCGTACAGAATTTCATAGGGACTTACAGACAACCCTTCTCTAGGTTTTATACGAATTCTCAATAAAGCAAGGGGCAATGCCTGTGGCCATTGGATTTGAGCTTCCTGGCATATCTTTTTAATTTGTCCTTTTAATGTTTGATTCTTCCTTTCTACCTTTCCACTAGATTGTGGCCTCCACGGTGTATGTAAATCCCAGCTAATTCCAAGCATTTCACTAATTTCCTGTACTATTTTAGCTATAAAGTGTGGGCCTCGATCTGAAGAAATTCCTAAAGGTACCCCAAATCTAGGTATGATCTCTTTTAACAAAGTTTTTACTACTTCTCTAGCTTGATTCGTTCTACAGGGAAATGCTTCTAGCCACCCTGAAAAGGTACATACGTATACCAATAAATACTTAAACCCTTTTGATTTAGGTAATTCTGCAAAATCCACTTGCCAATAGTCACCTGGTTCTATTCCCACTTTCAAAGTTCCCATTGGAATTTGTTTTCGTATTACCGGATTATTCTTTAAACATACTGGACACTTCGCATTCACCCCTTTTGCTATTGTTAACATTTGTGCAGATATAATGCTCCGCTTTAAAAACTGCACCAATGCTTCTGCTCCCCAATGGCATTTATTATGTTCAGTTTGTATTATTCGTTTCATAATTGTAGCAGGCACTACTACTTGTCCATTACCTGTTACATACCATCCATGTGAATTCTTCTGTGCCTTTACCAAATCGGCTAATTTTTCATCTTCTTGGGTATAAAAGGGATTTACAGAGAGATGAGCAGTAATCGGGCTTACCTTAGTAGGTATTAGAGCTAATTCAGTCCATACTTGCCGTGCAGCAATTTTGGCTGCCTGGTCTGCCTTCATGTTTCCTTGTGCCACATCGCTGTCATCCCTCTGATGTCCTCGACAATGCATTACAGCCACTTGCTGAGGTAGTACCACAGCCTCTAATAACTGTAAGATCTCGGTTCGATATTTAGTAATACTACCTTGAGCCGTCAACAATCCTCTTTCCTTCCATAAAGCTCCATGTATATGTATTATTCCAAAAGCGTATTTAGAATCTGCCCAAATATTCACCCTCTTATCCGTACTCGGTATTAAAGCCCGAATTAGAGCGACCAGTTCTGCCTTTTGCGCTGACGTTCCTGGCATTAATGCCTTTGCTTCAATTACTTCAAGCTTAGTAACCACAGCATATCCAGAATATCGCGTTCCATTCTCAACAAAGCTGCTACCGTCTGTAAATAATGTCCAATCAGGATTTACAAGGGGAATATCTTTCAGATCTACCCTACTGGCGTAAGTTTGTTCGATCACCTCAATACAATCATGTTCCAGCTCGCCTTCCTCTATTTTGCTACCTAAAAATTCAGCGGGATTCAAACATGTTGTTATCTTTAAAAATATATCATCCTGTTCTCTCAATATTGCTTGATATTTCAACATTCTACTGGATGACAACCAATGACCCCCCTTTTGTTCCAAAACTGCAATCACCATGTGGGGCACAAATACTTCCATTTTTGTTCCCAATGTCAATTTTCTAGCTTCTTGGACTAACATTACAGTAGCAGCCACTGCTCGGAGGCAAGAAGGCCATCCGGCACTTACCATATCCAACTGCTTGGAAAAATAGCCCACCGGTCTCTTCCATGATCCAATTCGTTGAGTTAAAACTCCAAGCGCTAGTCGTTGCCGCTCATGTACAAAGAGTTGAAATGTTTTTGTCAAATCAGGCAATCCTAATGCTGGGGCTTCTTGCAGAGCCTGTTTTAAGTCTTGAAAAGCCCTTTTACACTCTAAACTCCAAACTAATTGTGGCTCTTTTAAAGCTGCATACAGTGGTTTGGCTAACAGTCCATAATTCAAAATCCAGAGTCTGCACCACCCTGTCATTCCTAGAAAAGTTCGTAACTCGTGCAAATTTCTAGGTTCAGGGATGGCACAAATCGCTTGTATTCTATTCACCCCCAACCGTCTTTGTCCTTGGGAAATTTCACATCCCAGATATATCACTTTTTCCCGGGCAATTTGGGCTTTTTCCTTAGAAACTCGATAACCGCTCTGTCCCAGTAAATTTAATCACGCAACTGTAACAGTAATGCAGTTTTCATACCTTTCTGTCGCCACAAAAATGTCATCCACATATTGCAACAATAAGTATGCTTTTGATGGTAATTGAAAATATCCTTGCTCCTTCCAATCCTCCAGTTCTCGTGCCAGCTGATTCCCAAATATTGTAGGACTGTTTTTGAAGCCTTGTGGTAACCTGGTCCAGGTCAGCTGTCGTTTTCGTCCTGTATCCGGATTTTCCCATTCAAACGCAAATAATTTCCTACTTTGTAATGCCAATGGGATGCAGAAGAAAGCATCTTTTAAATCAATTACAGAAAAGTATCTAAATTGTTCTGCCACAGATGTTAACAATGTATAAGGATTTGCTACTACTGGATGTATATCTTTAACTATTTCGTTTACAGCTCTTAAATCTTGAACTAACCTATAATCTCCGTTAGGTTTTCTTATAGGAAATATTGGTGTATTATATTCAGATTCACATTCTTCTAACACACTGTGCATCAAAAATTTTGCAATTAATGGTGCTACCCCTTTCCTAGCTTCTAACTGTATAGGATATTGTCTAACTCTTACCGGTTGGACACCTTCTTTCAATTCTACTATGACAGGTTTTGCTGCTTTCGCTAATCCCGGTACTTGTGTCTCCCATACCCATGGTACTACAGCGTTTTCTACCTCTATTGGTATTGTTGTATTAGCTATTTCTTTTACTATAAATATTCTAGCTATTTCTTCCTCAGGTATCTGCAACTTAGCTTTTCCATTTTCAAATATTATTTTAGCATTAAATCTTGACAATAAATCTCGTCCTAACAAAGATGTAGGACAATCCGGTACATAGAGAAATTCATGATCTAATTCTTTACCCCTAAAATTTAGATGCAATGGCCGCAGAAAGGGCCGTTGCTCTGTTTTTCCTGTAGCTCCTACCACAGTTATCATCGTATCTCCTATCTTTCCTAAACAAGTATTTAAAACAGAATAAGTTGCCCCAGCATCTACCAATAATTGTTTCTCTTCCCCATCAATTTCTGTTGTCACTTTTAATCCATCACTTAGTCAGCTACTATGTTGCCCCAAATGTCCTAACATCATTGTTTCTGCCATTGGTGTTCCTCCTACTGAAGTCTGCTGGGCCAAATTCATTTTCACTGGGCACTCATTTTTCCAATGTCCCTGTTGTCTGCAAAACGCACACTGATTTATCCCTAGCTGATTTTGAGGTATTCCCCGCATGCCTCCTACCCTGTATCCTCCTCGACCTCGTCCTCTACTTCTGCCTCTTATTCCTTGATTTACTCGTTGTAACATTGCTAATAATCCTGCCTGATTTCTCTTTGTGGTTTTTTTTTTTTTTTTCTCCCTATTATTGTACACTTTCCAGCTGATTGCTTCCAAATTACTAAATCTCCTGGGGAAAAAGGAACTTTCCCATATACTTTATCAGTCCCCGAAATTGCCTCTTGTAAAGGGGCTAATAATACTTTACTGTTTTGCTCTTGTTCCTTCCTCCCTTGTCTTGTTCTCTGTGCAATTGGGGTTCGTTGCGCTTGTCTTGGGCATGATGAATGCCCTGGCGAACCCTTCGGTGTTAACTTAATCTGGATCGCTCCAGTATTAATTGATTCTGACGGTTTTACCGCCTTAATACTATCAGTATCACTATCGTCCCCTGCATCTATATCGGACATCACAGGGGCCGTCGGTGATGCTAAAAGTGATACCTCCTCTGGCTCTCTTATTGAATTTTGTATTGCCAAACAAGTCATACACTTCTTATTACCTACACATCCTTCACATTTTGTTTTATCTTTTTTTCGGGATGTACCAACAACATTCCACATTCTCTCTGCATATCTGGATGATTACGTATATCATAAAATAGATCAACATATGGTACTTCATCCCATTTTTCAAGTTCTTAACAATATCTCATTAATGGACCTATAACACCCGGATCTAAACTTCCGTGTTCAGGCCACCGGGGTCCATCATACTCATATTGTGGCCACCAATTCGTACAATAATCTATAAATCGACTTTTACTCATACTCTGAAAATATCCCGCACTTTTCCAATGCTTTAATAAACATCCTAACGGAGAATTATCCGGTATTACCATGGTCTTACACACTCACTCCACACACACACACTAAATCTACGGGGTAGAAAACGGAAAGATAGCCTCTGATGGGAAACAAAAGACCAAACCAAACTCACGAGACAGCCACGTATGTCCGTGAGTGCTGGACCTGCGGGGCTTTCGCTCCGTCTGACGGCCAGCGCCTAGGCTTCCACAGACCAGACCTCGAGCTCGTTAGCCCAACCTTGCGTGAATCGCCGTCACGTCTTATTAGGCAGGCACCCGACCAAATATTACAATAAAGCACCTTCGGGCTTACCACTTTGGGACGTCAGGAGCAGCGCAGAGCGGGCGCAGCCGATGGCTCCCCGAGAATTCCTCGGTGCCGGCACGGAGCAAAATCGGAAAGCGAACCGTCAACACTACTCCCGAAGTCCCATCTGGGTCGCCAGAAAACTGTTGCCCGTAAAGAAACACATAACTACGAAAGCAGTTATATGCGGTGCTTTATTCGGGGCCCGGGGTCTCAGGGACTCATGTCCAAAGCTGAGAATCCCAAATCCCCGTTTAACTTGGTTAATATTTATAGTGTTCGGTTACGTAACATAATCAACAGAATTGCTAAGCTACATGATTGTTTCCCATTTATAGTTTCTTCAGTTACTGTTGCCAAGATTTGCTTATCATTTACCTAGTTCATCAGATTGTGCTGTACCCAGTTCATCAGATTGTACTGTACCCACTTCATCAGATTGTACTGTACCCAACACCTGCAATTATACCTTCATCTTGTCTACCAAGTATAACCTATTCTAATCAATATAATGTAACAATTCCCCCCTTTGAAAATACTTCAAGTCTTCCAGACTGCAAGGATTTTCATCATCAGTTCCGCAGATTTCCATATTCTTTGGACCGTCTCAAACTGGTGATTGTAGCTGCAATGAATTATTTCCAATGTCTTCATATCTCGGGGGAAGTTCATGATTCTTCCTGGTAACAGCTTTTAAAATTTTCCCCAAGTGTTGCCGTTCCTTATTAACAATATTTTGAATCAAACGCAACACTCCCATAATAGCTAACATAATAATTATAATTATTATACACCATTGAATTAAAGATGCTACCCAACCAGAGATGTTCAATCCAAATGACTTTGCTAAAGCAGCCACCCAATTATGGGCACTTTCTTCTCTTTCTTCCTCAGTTGCACGTTCAATTTGCGTTAGCTGAGACAAATCACGTTCTACCGCGGCTGTAACATTCGGAATATGTACACAACAATGATCAATCTTATCTCGTAAATAACCACATACTCCATGTTCTTTTAGCAACAGCATATCTAATGCCATTCTATTTTGCAGGGTCATTTTTGTGGTTGCCTGTAATTGTAAGTTTATTTCCTTAAATCCTTCTTTAGTCACTCTTGCTAGCCTTTCCGTTTGTCCTAACAACCGGTACAACATTTCTCTATTCCGATAAGTACTAATTGGAGCAAACAATGATTCTAAAGCCCAACCTAACTTCACACCGGATGATGGTTCTTGCCAATCATCATCATCCTTTATTTCTCTCTTCATTATCCATAAATTTTCTAATCTACCCTTAAATGGCGCTTTCTTCCAAATTGGGCAGAGAGTTGGTAACCCTAAAGTTATTTCAGTCACCAACCCATCCAAGGGGAGGTGAGTCGTCCATTGTCCATCACTTGTAACCCAAACTAAATTTCCTGTGCTCCTGATCGTAGTTCTACAATCTATTCCCACTCCGAATTGTATTACAGGTTCACTCATTGAGTATTTAATTCCTCTACAGGCACAACCTGTCCTTAATGCAAGGACCACAGGTGGAAAGGTAACTTCACTTTCGGGGTGTCACAAGTGTATACTTTTGTACAGTTCTAGACTGGGTGTTTTTCAGCTAACTTTCTTTTGCATTGGATTTTCTTGTGTTTCCTGTTGTGGCGCCTGGATTATTTGTATTGGTTGCATTTCGTCTTTTTCCAAATCTTTTAACTCTCTCCTGGCTCTGTTTCTTTTCTGCATAGGTTCTGATTTTGCAGTAACCTCTAATGCCCTTTTTCCATAATCAAAACTCTCTTTAATCCAAACAATACAGGTGTAGTTTCCTACATCTGTCTTACTTACATTTCGCAATGATAAAATCATAGTACCCCTTCGTGTATCACTATCCCATCGGATTGTAAACCCACTTGACAATTTGGACTCATTCTTCTGCCAATAGCAACTAATGTCTTGGATTGAACTTCTCATATCTCCAACAAAATCACAAGTCAAATTTACATCCATTCGTTCTTCTATATGTACAGTAGCATATGTATGTATTATTTGAGCGAAACCATTACTTAATCCTACCCAGCATAGTATTACCAAGATGTAAATCTCAGTTTTGTAGGAGTGATCATTTTTACCCCCCATTGTGATGGTACCTTCTTCACTCTGGTATAATGAATCCAATTATCAATTCCTGCTACTTTCACAGCGGTAAATGTTATCAATAGCACCAAATAAAGTCCATGCCACTGTTCCTTTAAAGGCTCCGTTTGCCAATTTCGAACATACGCTTGGTCTCCTGGTTGATTCTCCAACGGCAAAGGGCGATTCCAGATGATCGCGGCACGTAAGGCTGTGAGTAATCTGCTTAAAGAAATTATATAACTATAAACATCTTGATCTCCTTGGAGGTGTAAATCTGCACTTCCCATTCCCTTCGTTGGTGCAGTATATGGCTTACCGTACAGAATTTCATAGGGACTTACAGACAACCCTTCTCTAGGTTTTATACGAATTCTCAATAAAGCAAGGGGCAATGCCTGTGGCCATTGGATTTGAGCTTCCTGGCATATCTTTTTAATTTGTCCTTTTAATGTTTGATTCTTCCTTTCTACCTTTCCACTAGATTGTGGCCTCCACGGTGTATGTAAATCCCAGCTAATTCCAAGCATTTCACTAATTTCCTGTACTATTTTAGCTATAAAGTGTGGGCCTCGATCTGAAGAAATTCCTAAAGGTACCCCAAATCTAGGTATGATCTCTTTTAACAAAGTTTTTACTACTTCTCTAGCTTGATTCGTTCTACAGGGAAATGCTTCTAGCCACCCTGAAAAGGTACATACGTATACCAATAAATACTTAAACCCTTTTGATTTAGGTAATTCTGCAAAATCCACTTGCCAATAGTCACCTGGTTCTATTCCCACTTTCAAAGTTCCCATTGGAATTTGTTTTCGTATTACCGGATTATTCTTTAAACATACTGGACACTTCGCATTCACCCCTTTTGCTATTGTTAACATTTGTGCAGATATAATGCTCCGCTTTAAAAACTGCACCAATGCTTCTGCTCCCCAATGGCATTTATTATGTTCAGTTTGTATTATTCGTTTCATAATTGTAGCAGGCACTACTACTTGTCCATTACCTGTTACATACCATCCATGTGAATTCTTCTGTGCCTTTACCAAATCGGCTAATTTTTCATCTTCTTGGGTATAAAAGGGATTTACAGAGAGATGAGCAGTAATCGGGCTTACCTTAGTAGGTATTAGAGCTAATTCAGTCCATACTTGCCGTGCAGCAATTTTGGCTGCCTGGTCTGCCTTCATGTTTCCTTGTGCCACATCGCTGTCATCCCTCTGATGTCCTCGACAATGCATTACAGCCACTTGCTGAGGTAGTACCACAGCCTCTAATAACTGTAAGATCTCGGTTCGATATTTAGTAATACTACCTTGAGCCGTCAACAATCCTCTTTCCTTCCATAAAGCTCCATGTATATGTATTATTCCAAAAGCGTATTTAGAATCTGCCCAAATATTCACCCTCTTATCCGTACTCGGTATTAAAGCCCGAATTAGAGCGACCAGTTCTGCCTTTTGCGCTGACGTTCCTGGCATTAATGCCTTTGCTTCAATTACTTCAAGCTTAGTAACCACAGCATATCCAGAATATCGCGTTCCATTCTCAACAAAGCTGCTACCGTCTGTAAATAATGTCCAATCAGGATTTACAAGGGGAATATCTTTCAGATCTACCCTACTGGCGTAAGTTTGTTCGATCACCTCAATACAATCATGTTCCAGCTCGCCTTCCTCTATTTTGCTACCTAAAAATTCAGCGGGATTCAAACATGTTGTTATCTTTAAAAATATATCATCCTGTTCTCTCAATATTGCTTGATATTTCAACATTCTACTGGATGACAACCAATGACCCCCCTTTTGTTCCAAAACTGCAATCACCATGTGGGGCACAAATACTTCCATTTTTGTTCCCAATGTCAATTTTCTAGCTTCTTGGACTAACATTACAGTAGCAGCCACTGCTCGGAGGCAAGAAGGCCATCCGGCACTTACCATATCCAACTGCTTGGAAAAATAGCCCACCGGTCTCTTCCATGATCCAATTCGTTGAGTTAAAACTCCAAGCGCTAGTCGTTGCCGCTCATGTACAAAGAGTTGAAATGTTTTTGTCAAATCAGGCAATCCTAATGCTGGGGCTTCTTGCAGAGCCTGTTTTAAGTCTTGAAAAGCCCTTTTACACTCTAAACTCCAAACTAATTGTGGCTCTTTTAAAGCTGCATACAGTGGTTTGGCTAACAGTCCATAATTCAAAATCCAGAGTCTGCACCACCCTGTCATTCCTAGAAAAGTTCGTAACTCGTGCAAATTTCTAGGTTCAGGGATGGCACAAATCGCTTGTATTCTATTCACCCCCAACCGTCTTTGTCCTTGGGAAATTTCACATCCCAGATATATCACTTTTTCCCGGGCAATTTGGGCTTTTTCCTTAGAAACTCGATAACCGCTCTGTCCCAGTAAATTTAATCACGCAACTGTAACAGTAATGCAGTTTTCATACCTTTCTGTCGCCACGAAAATGTCATCCACATATTGCAACAATAAGTATGCTTTTGATGGTAATTGAAAATATCCTTGCTCCTTCCAATCCTCCAGTTCTCGTGCCAGCTGATTCCCAAATATTGTAGGACTGTTTTTGAAGCCTTGTGGTAACCTGGTCCAGGTCAGCTGTCGTTTTCGTCCTGTATCCGGATTTTCCCATTCAAACGCAAATAATTTCCTACTTTGTAATGCCAATGGGATGCAGAAGAAAGCATCTTTTAAATCAATTACAGAAAAGTATCTAAATTGTTCTGCCACAGATGTTAACAATGTATAAGGATTTGCTACTACTGGATGTATATCTTTAACTATTTCGTTTACAGCTCTTAAATCTTGAACTAACCTATAATCTCCGTTAGGTTTTCTTATAGGAAATATTGGTGTATTATATTCAGATTCACATTCTTCTAACACACTGTGCATCAAAAATTTTGCAATTAATGGTGCTACCCCTTTCCTAGCTTCTAACTGTATAGGATATTGTCTAACTCTTACCGGTTGGACACCTTCTTTCAATTCTACTATGACAGGTTTTGCTGCTTTCGCTAATCCCGGTACTTGTGTCTCCCATACCCATGGTACTACAGCGTTTTCTACCTCTATTGGTATTGTTGTATTAGCTATTTCTTTTACTATAAATATTCTAGCTATTTCTTCCTCAGGTATCTGCAACTTAGCTTTTCCATTTTCAAATATTATTTTAGCATTAAATCTTGACAATAAATCTCGTCCTAACAAAGATGTAGGACAATCCGGTACATAGAGAAATTCATGATCTAATTCTTTACCCCTAAAATTTAGATGCAATGGCCGCAGAAAGGGCCGTTGCTCTGTTTTTCCTGTAGCTCCTACCACAGTTATCATCGTATCTCCTATCTTTCCTAAACAAGTATTTAAAACAGAATAAGTTGCCCCAGTATCTACCAATAATTGTTTCTCTTCCCCATCAATTTCTGTTGTCACTTTTAATCCATCACTTAGTCAGCTACTATGTTGCCCCAAATGTCCTAACATCATTGTTTCTGCCATTGGTGTTCCTCCTACTGAAGTCTGCTGGGCCAAATTCATTTTCACTGGGCACTCATTTTTCCAATGTCCCTGTTGTCTGCAAAACGCACACTGATTTATCCCTAGCTGATTTTGAGGTATTCCCCGCATGCCTCCTACCCTGTATCCTCCTCGACCTCGTCCTCTACTTCTGCCTCTTATTCCTTGATTTACTCGTTGTAACATTGCTAATAATCCTGCCTGATTTCTCTTTGTGGTTTTTTTTTTTTTTTTTTCCCTATTATTGTACACTTTCCAGCTGATTGCTTCCAAATTACTAAATCTCCTGGGGAAAAAGGAACTTTCCCATATACTTTATCAGTCCCCGAAATTGCCTCTCGTAAAGGGGCTAATAATACTTTACTGTTTTGCTCTTGTTCCTTCCTCCCTTGTCTTGTTCTCTGTGCAATTGGGGTTCGTTGCGCTTGTCTTGGGCATGATGAATGCCCTGGCGAACCCTTCGGTGTTAACTTAATCTGGATCGCTCCAGTATTAATTGATTCTGACGGTTTTACCGCCTTAATACTATCAGTATCACTATCGTCCCCTGCATCTATATCGGACATCACAGGGGCCGTCGGTGATGCTAAAAGTGATACCTCCTCTGGCTCTCTTATTGAATTTTGTATTGCCAAACAAGTCATACGCTTCTTATTACCTACACATCCTTCACATTTTGTTTTATCTTTTTTTCGGGATGTACCAACAACATTCCACATTCTCTCTGCATATCTGGATGATTACGTATATCATAAAATAGATCAACATATGGTACTTCATCCCATTTTTCAAGTTCTTAACAATATCTCATTAATGGACCTATAACACCCGGATCTAAACTTCCGTGTTCAGGCCACCGGGGTCCATCATACTCATATTGTGGCCACCAATTCGTACAATAATCTATAAATCGACTTTTACTCATACTCTGAAAATATCCCGCACTTTTCCAATGCTTTAATAAACATCCTAACGGAGAATTATCCGGTATTACCATGGTCTTACACACTCACTCCACACACACACACTAAATCTACGGGGTAGAAAACGGAAAGATAGCCTCTGATGGGAAACAAAAGACCAAACCAAACTCACGAGACAGCCACGTATGTCCGTGAGTGCTGGACCTGCGGGGCTTTCGCTCCGTCTGACGGCCAGCGCCTAGGCTTCCACAGACCAGACCTCGAGCTCGTTAGCCCAACCTTGCGTGAATCGCCGTCACGTCTTATTAGGCAGGCACCCGACCAAATATTACAATAAAGCACCTTCGGGCTTACCACTTTGGGACGTCAGGAGCAGCGCAGAGCGGGCGCAGCCGATGGCTCCCCGAGAATTCCTCGGTGCCGGCACGGAGCAAAATCGGAAAGCGAACCGTCAACACTACTCCCGAAGTCCCATCTGGGTCGCCAGAAAACTGTTGCCCGTAAAGAAACACATAACTACGAAAGCAGTTATATGCGGTGCTTTATTCAGGGCCCGGGGTCTCAGGGACTCATGTCCAAAGCTGAGAATCCCAAATCCCCGTTTAACTTGGTTAATATTTATAGTGTTCGGTTACGTAACATAATCAACAGAATTGCTAAGCTACATGATTGTTTCCCATTTATAGTTTCTTCAGTTACTGTTGCCAAGATTTGCTTATCATTTACCTAGTTCATCAGATTGTGCTGTACCCAGTTCATCAGATTGTACTGTACCCACTTCATCAGATTGTACTGTACCCAACACCTGCAATTATACCTCCATCTTGTCTACCAAGTATAACCTATTCTAATCAATATAATGTAACAATTCCCCCCTTTGAAAATACTTCAAGTCTTCCAGACTGCAAGGATTTTCATCATCAGTTCCGCAGATTTCCATATTCTTTGGACCGTCTCAAACTGGTGATTGTAGCTGCAATGAATTATTTCCAATGTCTTCATATCTCGGGGGAAGTTCATGATTCTTCCTGGTAACAGCTTTTAAAATTTTCCCCAAGTGTTGCCGTTCCTTATTAACAATATTTTGAATCAAACGCAACACTCCCATAATAGCTAACATAATAATTATAATTATTATACACCATTGAATTAAAGATGCTACCCAACCAGAGATGTTCAATCCAAATGACTTTGCTAAAGCAGCCACCCAATTATGGGCACTTTCTTCTCTTTCTTCCTCAGTTGCACGTTCAATTTGCGTTAGCTGAGACAAATCACGTTCTACCGCGGCTGTAACATTCGGAATATGTACACAACAATGATCAATCTTATCTCGTAAATAACCACATACTCCATGTTCTTTTAGCAACAGCATATCTAATGCCATTCTATTTTGCAGGGTCATTTTTGTGGTTGCCTGTAATTGTAAGTTTATTTCCTTAAATCCTTCTTTAGTCACTCTTGCTAGCCTTTCCGTTTGTCCTAACAACCGGTACAACATTTCTCTATTCCGATAAGTACTAATTGGAGCAAACAATGATTCTAAAGCCCAACCTAACTTCACACCGGATGATGGTTCTTGCCAATCATCATCATCCTTTATTTCTCTCTTCATTATCCATAAATTTTCTAATCTACCCTTAAACGGCGCTTTCTTCCAAATTGGGCAGAGAGTTGGTAACCCTAAAGTTATTTCAGTCACCAACCCATCCAAGGGGAGGTGAGTCGTCCATTGTCCATCACTGGTAACCCAAACTAAATTTCCTGTGCTCCTGATCGTAGTTCTACAATCTATTCCCACTCCGAATTGTATTACAGGTTCACTCATGGAGTATTTAATTCCTCTACAGGCACAACCTGTCCTTAATGCAAGGACCACAGGTGGAAAGGTAACTTCACTTTCGGGGTGTCACAAGTGTATACTTTTGTACAGTTCTAGACTGGGTGTTTTTCAGCTAACTTTCTTTTGCATTGGATTTTCTTGTGTTTCCTGTTGTGGCGCCTGGATTATTTGTATTGGTTGCATTTCGTCTTTTTCCAAATCTTTTAACTCTCTCCTGGCTCTGTTTCTTTTCTGCATAGGTTCTGATTTTGCAGTAACCTCTAATGCCCTTTTTCCATAATCAAAACTCTCTTTAATCCAAACAATACAGGTGTAGTTTCCTACATCTGTCTTACTTACATTTCGCAATGATAAAATCATAGTACCCCTTCGTGTATCACTATCCCATCGGATTGTAAACCCACTTGACAATTTGGACTCATTCTTCTGCCAATAGCAACTAATGTCTTGGATTGAACTTCTCATATCTCCAACAAAATCACAAGTCAAATTTACATCCATTCGTTCTTCTATATGTACAGTAGCATATGTATGTATTATTTGAGCGAAACCATTACTTAATCCTACCCAGCATAGTATTACCAAGATGTAAATCTCAGTTTTGTAGGAGTGATCATTTTTACCCCCCATTGTGATGGTACCTTCTTCACTCTGGTATAATGAATCCAATTATCAATTCCTGCTACTTTCACAGCGGTAAATGTTATCAACAGTACCAAATAAAGTCCATGCCACTGTTCCTTTAAAGGCTCCGTTTGCCAATTTCGAACATACGCTTGGTCTCCTGGTTGATTCTCCAACGGCAAAGGGCGATTCCAGATGATCGCGGCACGTAAGGCTGTGAGTAATCTGCTTAAAGAAATTATATAACTATAAACATCTTGATCTCCTTGGAGGTGTAAATCTGCACTTCCCATTCCCTTCGTTGGTGCAGTATATGGCTTACCGTACAGAATTTCATAGGGACTTACAGACAACCCTTCTCTAGGTTTTATACGAATTCTCAATAAAGCAAGGGGCAATGCCTGTGGCCATTGGATTTGAGCTTCCTGGCATATCTTTTTAATTTGTCCTTTTAATGTTTGATTCTTCCTTTCTACCTTTCCACTAGATTGTGGCCTCCACGGTGTATGTAAATCCCAGCTAATTCCAAGCATTTCACTAATTTCCTGTACTATTTTAGCTATAAAGTGTGGGCCTCGATCTGAAGAAATTCCTAAAGGTACCCCAAATCTAGGTATGATCTCTTTTAACAAAGTTTTTACTACTTCTCTAGCTTGATTCGTTCTACAGGGAAATGCTTCTAGCCACCCTGAAAAGGTACATACGTATACCAATAAATACTTAAACCCTTTTGATTTAGGTAATTCTGCAAAATCCACTTGCCAATAGTCACCTGGTTCTATTCCCACTTTCAAAGTTCCCATTGGAATTTGTTTTCGTATTACCGGATTATTCTTTAAACATACTGGACACTTCGCATTCACCCCTTTTGCTATTGTTAACATTTGTGCAGATATAATGCTCCGCTTTAAAAACTGCACCAATGCTTCTGCTCCCCAATGGCATTTATTATGTTCAGTTTGTATTATTCGTTTCATAATTGTAGCAGGCACTACTACTTGTCCATTACCTGTTACATACCATCCATGTGAATTCTTCTGTGCCTTTACCAAATCGGCTAATTTTTCATCTTCTTGGGTATAAAAGGGATTTACAGAGAGATGAGCAGTAATCGGGCTTACCTTAGTAGGTATTAGAGCTAATTCAGTCCATACTTGCCGTGCAGCAATTTTGGCTGCCTGGTCTGCCTTCATGTTTCCTTGTGCCACATCGCTGTCATCCCTCTGATGTCCTCGACAATGCATTACAGCCACTTGCTGAGGTAGTACCACAGCCTCTAATAACTGTAAGATCTCGGTTCGATATTTAATAATACTACCTTGAGCCGTCAACAATCCTCTTTCCTTCCATAAAGCTCCATGTATATGTATTATTCCAAAAGCGTATTTAGAATCTGTCCAAATATTCACTCTCTTATCCGTACTCGGTATTAAAGCCCGAATTAGAGCGACCAGTTCTGCCTTTTGCGCTGACGTTCCTGGCATTAATGCCTTTGCTTCAATTACTTCAAGCTTAGTAACCACAGCATATCCAGAATATCGTGTTCCATTCTCAACAAAGCTGCTACCGTCTGTAAATAATGTCCAGTCAGGATTTACAAGGGGAATATCTTTCAGATCTACCCTACTGGCGTAAGTTTGTTCGATCACCTCAATACAATCATGTTCCAGCTCGCCTTCCTCTATTTTGCTACCTAAAAATTCAGCGGGATTCAAACATGTTGTTATCTTTAAAAATATATCATCCTGTTCTCTCAATATTGCCTGATATTTCAACATTCTACTGGATGACAACCAATGACCCCCCTTTTGTTCCAAAACTGCAATCACCATGTGGGGCACAAATACTTCCATTTTTGTTCCCAATGTCAATTTTCTAGCTTCCTGGACTAACGTTACAGTAGCAGCCACTGCTCGGAGGCAAGAAGGCCATCCGGCACTTACCATATCCAACTGCTTGGAAAAATAGCCCACCGGTCTCTTCCATGATCCAATTCGTTGAGTTAAAACTCCAAGCGCTAGTCGTTGCCGCTCATGTACAAAGAGTTGAAATGTTTTTGTCAAATCAGGCAATCCTAATGCTGGGGCTTCTTGCAGAGCCTGTTTTAAGTCTTGAAAAGCCCTTTTACACTCTAAACTCCAAACTAATTGTGGCTCTTTTAAAGCTGCATACAGTGGTTTGGCTAACAGTCCATAATTCAAAATCCAGAGTCTGCACCACCCTGTCATTCCTAGAAAAGTTCGTAACTCGTGCAAATTTCTAGGTTCAGGGATGGCACAAATCGCTTGTATTCTATTCACCCCCAACCGTCTTTGTCCTTGGGAAATTTCACATCCCAGATATATCACTTTTTCCCGGGCAATTTGGGCTTTTTCCTTAGAAACTCGATAACCGCTCTGTCCCAGTAAATTTAATCACGCAACTGTAACAGTAATGCAGTTTTCATACCTTTCTGTCGCCACAAAAATGTCATCCACATATTGCAACAATAAGTATGCTTTTGATGGTAATTGAAAATATCCTTGCTCCTTCCAATCCTCCAGTTCTCGTGCCAGCTGATTCCCAAATATTGTAGGACTGTTTTTGAAGCCTTGTGGTAACCTGGTCCAGGTCAGCTGTCGTTTTCGTCCTGTATCCGGATTTTCCCATTCAAACGCAAATAATTTCCTACTTTGTAATGCCAATGGGATGCAGAAGAAAGCATCTTTTAAATCAATTACAGAAAAGTATCTAAATTGTTCTGCCACAGATGTTAACAATGTATAAGGATTTGCTACTACTGGATGTATATCTTTAACTATTTCGTTTACAGCTCTTAAATCTTGAACTAACCTATAATCTCCGTTAGGTTTTCTTATAGGAAATATTGGTGTATTATATTCAGATTCACATTCTTCTAACACATTGTGCATCAAAAATTTTGCAATTAATGGTGCTACCCCTTTCCTAGCTTCTAACTGTATAGGATATTGTCTAACTCTTACCGGTTGGACACCTTCTTTCAATTCTACTATGACAGGTTTTGCTGCTTTCGCTAATCCCGGTACTTGTGTCTCCCATACCCATGGTACTACAGCGTTTTCTACCTCTATTGGTATTGTTGTATTAGCTATTTCTTTTACTATAAATATTCTAGCTATTTCTTCCTCAGGTATCTGCAACTTAGCTTTTCCATTTTCAAATATTATTTTAGCATTAAATCTTGACAATAAATCTCGTCCTAACAAAGATGTAGGACAATCCGGTACATAGAGAAATTCATGATCTAATTCTTTACCCCTAAAATTTAGATGCAATGGCCGCAGAAAGGGCCGTTGCTCTGTTTTTCCTGTAGCTCCTACCACAGTTATCATCGTATCTCCTATCTTTCCTAAACAAGTATTTAAAACAGAATAAGTTGCCCCAGTATCTACCAATAATTGTTTCTCTTCCCCATCAATTTCTGTTGTCACTTTTAATCCATCACTTAGTCAGCTACTATGTTGCCCCAAATGTCCTAACATCATTGTTTCTGCCATTGGTGTTCCTCCTACTGAAGTCTGCTGGGCCAAATTCATTTTCACTGGGCACTCATTTTTCCAATGTCCCTGTTGTCTGCAAAACGCACACTGATTTATCCCTAGCTGATTTTGAGGTATTCCCCGCATGCCTCCTACCCTGTATCCTCCTCGACCTCGTCCTCTACTTCTGCCTCTTATTCCTTGATTTACTCGTTGTAACATTGCTAATAATCCTGCCTGATTTCTCTTTGTGGTTTGTTTTTTTTTTTTTTTTTTTTCCCTATTATTGTACACTTTCCAGCTGATTGCTTCCAAATTACTAAATCTCCTGGGGAAAAAGGAACTTTCCCATATACTTTATCAGTCCCCGAAATTGCCTCTCGTAAAGGGGCTAATAATACTTTACTGTTTTGCTCTTGTTCCTTCCTCCCTTGTCTTGTTCTCTGTGCAATTGGGGTTCGTTGCGCTTGTCTTGGGCATGATGAATGCCCTGGCGAACCCTTCGGTGTTAACTTAATCTGGATCGCTCCAGTATTAATTGATTCTGACGGTTTTACCGCCTTAATACTATCAGTATCACTATCGTCCCCTGCATCTATATCGGACATCACAGGGGCCGTCGGTGATGCTAAAAGTGATACATCCTCTGGCTCTCTTATTGAATTTTGTATTGCCAAACAAGTCATACACTTCTTATTACCTACACATCCTCCACATTTTGTTTTATCTTTTTTTCGGGATGTACCAACAACATTCCACATTCTCTCTGCATATCTGGATGATTACGTATATCATAAAATAGATCAACATATGGTACTTCATCCCATTTTTCAAGTTCTTAACAATATCTCATTAATGGACCTATAACACCTGGATCTAAACTTCCGTGTTCAGGCCACCGGGGTCCATCATACTCATATTGTGGCCACCAATTCGTACAATAATCTATAAATCGACTTTTACTCATACTCTGAAAATATCCCGCACTTTTCCAATGCTTTAATAAACATCCTAACGGAGAATTATCCGGTATTACCATGGTCTTACACATTCACTCCACACACACACACTAAATCTACGGGGTAGAAAACGGAAAGATAGCCTCTGATGGGAAACAAAAGACCAAACCAAACTCACGAGACAGCCACGTATGTCCGTGAGTGCTGGACCTGCGGGGCTTTCGCTCCGTCTGACGGCCAGCGCCTAGGCTTCCACAGACCAGACCTCGAGCTCGTTAGCCCAACCTTGCGTGAATCGCCGTCACGTCTTATTAGGCAGGCACCCGACCAAATATTACAATAAAGCACCTTCGGGCTTACCACTTTGGGACGTCAGGAGCAGCGCAGAGCGGGCGCAGCCGATGGCTCCCCGAGAATTCCTCGGTGCCGGCACGGAGCAAAATCGGAAAGCGAACCGTCAACACTACTCCCGAAGTCCCATCTGGGTCGCCAGAAAACTGTTGCCCGTAAAGAAACACATAACTACGAAAGCAGTTATATGCGGTGCTTTATTCGGGGCCCGGGGTCTCAGGGACTCATGTCCAAAGCTGAGAATCCCAAATCCCCGTTTAACTTGGTTAATATTTATAGTGTTCGGTTACGTAACATAATCAACAGAATTGCTAAGCTACATGATTGTTTCCCATTTATAGTTTCTTCAGTTACTGTTGCCAAGATTTGCTTATCATTTACCTAGTTCATCAGATTGTGCTGTACCCAGTTCATCAGATTGTACTGTACCCACTTCATCAGATTGTACTGTACCCAACACCTGCAATTATACCTCCATCTTGTCTACCAAGTATAACCTATTCTAATCAATATAATGTAACAATTCCCCCCTTTGAAAATACTTCAAGTCTTCCAGACTGCAAGGATTTTCATCATCAGTTCCGCAGATTTCCATATTCTTTGGACCGTCTCAAACTGGTGATTGTAGCTGCAATGAATTATTTCCAATGTCTTCATATCTCGGGGGAAGTTCATGATTCTTCCTGGTAACAGCTTTTAAAATTTTCCCCAAGTGTTGCCGTTCCTTATTAACAATATTTTGAATCAAACGCAACACTCCCATAATAGCTAACATAATAATTATAATTATTATACACCATTGAATTAAAGATGCTACCCAACCAGAGATGTTCAATCCAAATGACTTTGCTAAAGCAGCAACCCAATTATGGGCACTTTCTTCTCTTTCTTCCTCAGTTGCATGTTCAATTTGCGTTAGCTGAGACAAATCACGTTCTACCGCGGCTGTAACATTCGGAATATGTACACAACAATGATCAATCTTATCTCGTAAATAACCACATACTCCATGTTCTTTTAGCAACAGCATATCTAATGCCATTCTATTTTGCAGGGTCATTTTTGTGGTTGCCTGTAATTGTAAGTTTATTTCCTTAAATCCTTCTTTAGTCACTCTTGCTAGCCTTTCCGTTTGTCCTAACAACCGGTACAACATTTCTCTATTCCGATAAGCACTAATTGGAGCAAACAATGATTCTAAAGCCCAACCTAACTTCACACCGGATGATGGTTCTTGCCAATCATCATCATCCTTTATTTCTCTCTTCATTATCCATAAATTTTCTAATCTACCCTTAAATGGCGCTTTCTTCCAAATTGGGCAGAGAGTTGGTAACCCTAAAGTTATTTCAGTCACCAACCCATCCAAGGGGAGGTGAGTCGTCCATTGTCCATCACTTGTAACCCAAACTAAATTTCCTGTGCTCCTGATCGTAGTTCTACAATCTATTCCCACTCCGAATTGTATTACAGGTTCACTCATGGAGTATTTAATTCCTCTACAGGCACAACCTGTCCTTAATGCAAGGACCACAGGTGGAAAGGTAACTTCACTTTCGGGGTGTCACAAGTGTATACTTTTGTACAGTTCTAGACTGGGTGTTTTTCAGCTAACTTTCTTTTGCATTAGATTTTCTTGTGTTTCCTGTTGTGGCGCCTGGATTATTTGTATTGGTTGCATTTCGTCTTTTTCCAAATCTTTTAACTCTCTCCTGGCTCTGTTTCTTTTCTGCATAGGTTCTGATTTTGCAGTAACCTCTAATGCCCTTTTTCCATAATCAAAACTCTCTTTAATCCAAACAATACAGGTGTAGTTTCCTACATCTGTCTTACTTACATTTCGCAATGATAAAATCATAGTACCCCTTCGTGTATCACTGTCCCATCGGACTGTAAACCCAGTTGACAATTTGGACTCATTCTTCTGCCAATAGCAACTAATGTCTTGGATTGAACTTCTCATATCTCCAACAAAATCACAAGTCAAATTTACATCCATTCGTTCTTCTATATGTACAGTAGCATATGTATGTATTATTTGAGCGAAACCATTACTTAATCCTACCCAGCATAGTATTACCAAGATGTAAATCTCAGTTTTGTAGGAGTGATCATTTTTACCCCCCATTGTGATGGTACCTTCTTCACTCTGGTATAATGAATCCAATTATCAATTCCTGCTACTTTCACAGCGGTAAATGTTATCAATAGCACCAAATAAAGTCCATGCCACTGTTCCTTTAAAGGCTCCGTTTGCCAATTTCGAACATACGCTTGGTCTCCTGGTTGATTCTCCAACGGCAAAGGGCGATTCCAGATGATCGCGGCACGTAAGGCTGTGAGTAATCTGCTTAAAGAAATTATATAACTATAAACATCTTGATCTCCTTGGAGGTGTAAATCTGCACTTCCCATTCCCTTCGTTGGTGCAGTATATGGCTTACCGTACAGAATTTCATAGGGACTTACAGACAACCCTTCTCTAGGTTTTATACGAATTCTCAATAAAGCAAGGGGCAATGCCTGTGGCCATTGGATTTGAGCTTCCTGGCATATCTTTTTAATTTGTCCTTTTAATGTTTGATTCTTCCTTTCTACCTTTCCACTAGATTGTGGCCTCCACGGTGTATGTAAATCCCAGCTAATTCCAAGCATTTCACTAATTTCCTGTACTATTTTAGCTATAAAGTGTGGGCCTCGATCTGAAGAAATTCCTAAAGGTACCCCAAATCTAGGTATGATCTCTTTTAACAAAGTTTTTACTACTTCTCTAGCTTGATTCGTTCTACAGGGAAATGCTTCTAGCCACCCTGAAAAGGTACATACGTATACCAATAAATACTTAAACCCTTTTGATTTAGGTAATTCTGCAAAATCCACTTGCCAATAGTCACCTGGTTCTATTCCCACTTTCAAAGTTCCCATTGGAATTTGTTTTCGTATTACCGGATTATTCTTTAAACATACTGGACACTTCGCATTCACCCCTTTTGCTATTGTTAACATTTGTGCAGATATAATGCTCCGCTTTAAAAACTGCACCAATGCTTCTGCTCCCCAATGGCATTTATTATGTTCAGTTTGTATTATTCGTTTCATAATTGTAGCAGGCACTACTACTTGTCCATTACCTGTTACATACCATCCATGTGAATTCTTCTGTGCCTTTACCAAATCGGCTAATTTTTCATCTTCTTGGGTATAAAAGGGATTTACAGAGAGATGAGCAGTAATCGGGCTTACCTTAGTAGGTATTAGAGCTAATTCAGTCCATACTTGCCGTGCAGCAATTTTGGCTGCCTGGTCTGCCTTCATGTTTCCTTGTGCCACATCGCTGTCATCCCTCTGATGTCCTCGACAATGCATTACAGCCACTTGCTGAGGTAGTACCACAGCCTCTAATAACTGTAAGATCTCGGTTCGATATTTAATAATACTACCTTGAGCCGTCAACAATCCTCTTTCCTTCCATAAAGCTCCATGTATATGTATTATTCCAAAAGCGTATTTAGAATCTGTCCAAATATTCACTCTCTTATCCGCACTCGGTATTAAAGCCCGAATTAGAGCGACCAGTTCTGCCTTTTGCGCTGACGTTCCTGGCATTAATGCCTTTGCTTCAATTACTTCAAGCTTAGTAACCACAGCATATCCAGAATATCGTGTTCCATTCTCAACAAAGCTGCTACCGTCTGTAAATAATGTCCAGTCAGGATTTACAAGGGGAATATCTTTCAGATCTACCCTACTGGCGTAAGTTTGTTCGATCACCTCAATACAATCATGTTCCAGCTCGCCTTCCTCTATTTTGCTACCTAAAAATTCAGCGGGATTCAAACATGTTGTTATCTTTAAAAATATATCATCCTGTTCTCTCAATATTGCCTGATATTTCAACATTCTACTGGATGACAACCAATGACCCCCCTTTTGTTCCAAAACCGCAATCACCATGTGGGGCACAAATACTTCCATTTTTGTTCCCAATGTCAATTTTCTAGCTTCTTGGACTAACGTTACAGTAGCAGCCACTGCTCGGAGGCAAGAAGGCCATCCGGCACTTACCATATCCAACTGCTTGGAAAAATAGCCCACCGGTCTCTTCCATGATCCAATTCGTTGAGTTAAAACTCCAAGCGCTAGTCGTTGCCGCTCATGTACAAAGAGTTGAAATGTTTTTGTCAAATCAGGCAATCCTAATGCTGGGGCTTCTTGCAGAGCCTGTTTTAAGTCTTGAAAAGCCCTTTTACACTCTGAACTCCAAACTAATTGTGGCTCTTTTAAAGCTGCATACAGTGGTTTGGCTAACAGTCCGTAATTCAAAATCCAGAGTCTGCACCACCCTGTCATTCCTAGAAAAGTTCGTAACTCGTGCAAATTTCTAGGTTCAGGGATGGCACAAATCGCTTGTATTCTATTCACCCCCAACCGTCTTTGTCCTTGGGAAATTTCACATCCCAGATATATCACTTTTTCCCGGGCAATTTGGGCTTTTTCCTTAGAAACTCGATAACCGCTCTGTCCCAGTAAATTTAATCACGCAACTGTAACAGTAATGCAGTTTTCATACCTTTCTGTCGCCACGAAAATGTCATCCACATATTGCAACAATAAGTATGCTTTTGATGGTAATTGAAAATATCCTTGCTCCTTCCAATCCTCCAGTTCTCGTGCCAGCTGATTCCCAAACATTGTAGGACTGTTTTTGAAGCCTTGTGGTAACCTGGTCCAGGTCAGCTGTCGTTTTCGTCCTGTATCCGGATTTTCCCATTCAAACGCAAATAATTTCCTACTTTGTAATGCCAATGGGATGCAGAAGAAAGCATCTTTTAAATCAATTACAGAAAAGTATCTAAATTGTTCTGCCACAGATGTTAACAATGTATAAGGATTTGCTACTACTGGATGTATATCTTTAACTATTTCGTTTACAGCTCTTAAATCTTGAACTAACCTATAATCTCCGTTAGGTTTTCTTATAGGAAATATCGGTGTATTATATTCAGATTCACATTCTTCTAACACATTGTGCATCAAAAATTTTGCAATTAATGGTGCTACCCCTTTCCTAGCTTCTAACTGTATAGGATATTGTCTAACTCTTACCGGTTGGACACCTTCTTTCAATTCTACTATGACAGGTTTTGCTGCTTTCGCTAATCCCGGTACTTGTGTCTCCCATACCCATGGTACTACAGCGTTTTCTACCTCTATTGGTATTGTTGTATTAGCTATTTCTTTTACTATAAATATTCTAGCTATTTCTTCCTCAGGTATCTGCAACTTAGCTTTTCCATTTTCAAATATTATTTTAGCATTAAATCTTGACAATAAATCTCGTCCTAACAAAGATGTAGGACAATCCGGTACATAGAGAAATTCATGATCTAATTCTTTACCCCTAAAATTTAGATGCAATGGCCGCAGAAAGGGCCGTTGCTCTGTTTTTCCTGTAGCTCCTACCACAGTTATCATCGTATCTCCTATCTTTCCTAAACAAGTATTTAAAACAGAATAAGTTGCCCCAGTATCTACCAATAATTGTTTCTCTTCCCCATCAATTTCTGTTGTCACTTTTAATCCATCACTTAGTCAGCTACTATGTTGCCCCAAATGTCCTAACATCATTGTTTCTGCCATTGGTGTTCCTCCTACTGAAGTCTGCTGGGCCAAATTCATTTTCACTGGGCACTCATTTTTCCAATGTCCCTGTTGTCTGCAAAACGCACACTGATTTATCCCTAGCTGATTTTGAGGTATTCCCCGCATGCCTCCTACCCTGTATCCTCCTCGACCTCGTCCTCTACTTCTGCCTCTTATTCCTTGATTTACTCGTTGTAACATTGCTAATAATCCTGCCTGATTTCTCTTTGTGGTTTGTTTTTTTTTTTTTTTTTTTTTCCCTATTATTGTACACTTTCCAGCTGATTGCTTCCAAATTACTAAATCTCCTGGGGAAAAAGGAACTTTCCCATATACTTTATCAGTCCCCGAAATTGCCTCTCGTAAAGGGGCTAATAATACTTTACTGTTTTGCTCTTGTTCCTTCCTCCCTTGTCTTGTTCTCTGTGCAATTGGGGTTCGTTGCGCTTGTCTTGGGCATGATGAATGCCCTGGCGAACCCTTCGGTGTTAACTTAATCTGGATCGCTCCAGTATTAATTGATTCTGACGGTTTTACCGCCTTAATACTATCAGTATCACTATCGTCCCCTGCATCTATATCGGACATCACAGGGGCCGTCGGTGATGCTAAAAGTGATACATCCTCTGGCTCTCTTATTGAATTTTGTATTGCCAAACAAGTCATACACTTCTTATTACCTACACATCCTTCACGTTTTGTTTTATCTTTTTTTCGGGATGTACCAACAACATTCCACATTCTCTCTGCATATCTGGATGATTACGTATATCATAAAATAGATCAACACATGGTACTTCATCCCATTTTTCAAGTTCTTAACAATATCTCATTAATGGACCTATAACACCCGGATCTAAACTTCCGTGTTCAGGCCACCGGGGTCCATCATACTCACATTGTGGCCACCAATTCGTACAATAATCTATAAATCGACTTTTACTCATACTCTGAAAATATCCCGCACTTTTCCAATGCTTTAATAAACATCCTAACGGAGAATTATCCGGTATTACCATGGTCTTACACATTCACTCCACACACACACACTAAATCTACGGGGTAGAAAATGGAAAGATAGCCTCTGATGGGAAACAAAAGACCAAACCAAACTCACGAGACAGCCACGTATGTCCGTGAGTGCTGGACCTGCGGGGCTTTCGCTCCGTCTGACGGCCAGCGCCTAGGCTTCCACAGACCAGACCTCGAGCTCGTTAGCCCAACCTTGCGTGAATCGCCGTCACGTCTTATTAGGCAGGCACCCGACCAAATATTACAATAAAGCACCTTCGGGCTTACCACTTTGGGACGTCAGGAGCAGCGCAGAGCGGGCGCAGCCGATGGCTCCCCGAGAATTCCTCGGTGCCGGCACGGAGCAAAATCGGAAAGCGAACCGTCAACACTACTCCCGAAGTCCCATCTGGGTCGCCAGAAAACTGTTGCCCGTAAAGAAACACATAACTACGAAAGCAGTTATATGCGGTGCTTTATTCGGGGCCCGGGGTCTCAGGGACTCATGTCCAAAGCTGAGAATCCCAAATCCCCGTTTAACTTGGTTAATATTTATAGTGTTCGGTTACGTAACATAATCAACAGAATTGCTAAGCTACATGATTGTTTCCCATTTATAGTTTCTTCAGTTACTGTTGCCAAGATTTGCTTATCATTTACCTAGTTCATCAGATTGTGCTGTACCCAGTTCATCAGATTGTACTGTACCCACTTCATCAGATTGTACTGTACCCAACACCTGCAATTATACCTTCATCTTGTCTACCAAGTATAACCTATTCTAATCAATATAATGTAACAATTCCCCCCTTTGAAAATACTTCAAGTCTTCCAGACTGCAAGGATTTTCATCATCAGTTCCGCAGATTTCCATATTCTTTGGACCGTCTCAAACTGGTGATTGTAGCTGCAATGAATTATTTCCAATGTCTTCATATCTCGGGGGAAGTTCATGATTCTTCCTGGTAACAGCTTTTAAAATTTTCCCCAAGTGTTGCCGTTCCTTATTAACAATATTTTGAATCAAACGCAACACTCCCATAATAGCTAACATAATAATTATAATTATTATACACCATTGAATTAAAGATGCTACCCAACCAGAGATGTTCAATCCAAATGACTTTGCTAAAGCAGCAACCCAATTATGGGTACTTTCTTCTCTTTCTTCCTCAGTTGCATGTTCAATTTGCGTTAGCTGAGACAAATCACGTTCTACCGCGGCTGTAACATTCGGAATATGTACACAACAATGATCAATCTTATCTCGTAAATAACCACATACTCCATGTTCTTTTAGCAACAGCATATCTAATGCCATTCTATTTTGCAGGGTCATTTTTGTGGTTGCCTGTAATTGTAAGTTTATTTCCTTAAATCCTTCTTTAGTCACTCTTGCTAGCCTTTCCGTTTGTCCTAACAACCGGTACAACATTTCTCTATTCCGATAAGCACTAATTGGAGCAAACAATGATTCTAAAGCCCAACCTAACTTCACACCGGATGATGGTTCTTGCCAATCATCATCATCCTTTATTTCTCTCTTCATTATCCATAAATTTTCTAATCTACCCTTAAATGGCGCTTTCTTCCAAACTGGGCAGAGAGTTGGTAACCCTAAAGTTATTTCAGTCACCAACCCATCCAAGGGGAGGTGAGTCGTCCATTGTCCATCACTTGTAACCCAAACTAAATTTCCTGTGCTCCTGATCGTAGTTCTACAATCTATTCTCACTCCGAATTGTATTACAGGTTCACTCATGGAGTATTTAATTCCTCTACAGGCACAACCTGTCCTTAATGCAAGGACCACAGGTGGAAAGGTAACTTCACTTTCGGGGTGTCACAAGCGTATACTTTTGTACAGTTCTAGACTGGGTGTTTTTCAGCTAACTTTCTTTTGCATTAGATTTTCTTGTGTTTCCTGTTGTGGCGCCTGGATTATTTGTATTGGTTGCATTTCGTCTTTTTCCAAATCTTTTAACTCTCTCCTGGCTCTGTTTCTTTTCTGCATAGGTTCTGATTTTGCAGTAACCTCTAATGCCCTTTTTCCATAATCAAAACTCTCTTTAATCCAAACAATACAGGTGTGGTTTCCTACATCTGTCTTACTTACATTTCGCAATGATAAAATCATAGTACCCCTTCGTGTATCACTATCCCATCGGATTGTAAACCCAGTTGACAATTTGGACTCATTCTTCTGCCAATAGCAACTAATGTCTTGGATTGAACTTCTCATATCTCCAACAAAATCACAAGTCAAATTTACATCCATTCGTTCTTCTATATGTACAGTAGCATATGTATGTATTATTTGAGCGAAACCATTACTTAATCCTACCCAGCATAGTATTACCAAGATGTAAATCTCAGTTTTGTAGGAGTGATCATTTTTACCCCCCATTGTGATGGTACCTTCTTCACTCTGGTATAATGAATCCAATTATCAATTCCTGCTACTTTCACAGCGGTAAATGTTATCAATAGCACCAAATAAAGTCCATGCCACTGTTCCTTTAAAGGCTCCGTTTGCCAATTTCGAACATACGCTTGGTCTCCTGGTTGATTCTCCAACGGCAAAGGGCGATTCCAGATGATCGCGGCACGTAAGGCTGTGAGTAATCTGCTTAAAGAAATTATATAACTATAAACATCTTGATCTCCTTGGAGGTGTAAATCTGCACTTCCCATTCCCTTCGTTGGTGCAGTATATGGCTTACCGTACAGAATTTCATAGGGACTTACAGACAACCCTTCTCTAGGTTTTATACGAATTCTCAATAAAGCAAGGGGCAATGCCTGTGGCCATTGGATTTGAGCTTCCTGGCATATCTTTTTAATTTGTCCTTTTAATGTTTGATTCATCCTTTCTACCTTTCCACTAGATTGTGGCCTCCACGGTGTATGTAAATCCCAGCTAATTCCAAGCATTTCACTAATTTCCTGTACTATTTTAGCTATAAAGTGTGGGCCTCGATCTGAAGAAATTCCTAAAGGTACCCCAAATCTAGGTATGATCTCTTTTAACAAAGTTTTTACTACTTCTCTAGCTTGATTCGTTCTACAGGGAAATGCTTCTAGCCACCCTGAAAAGGTACATACGTATACCAATAAATACTTAAACCCTTTTGATTTAGGTAATTCTGCAAAATCCACTTGCCAATAGTCACCTGGTTCTATTCCCACTTTCAAAGTTCCCATTGGAATTTGTTTTCGTATTACCGGATTATTCTTTAAACATACTGGACACTTCGCATTCACCCCTTTTGCTATTGTTAACATTTGTGCAGATATAATGCTCCGCTTTAAAAACTGCACCAATGCTTCTGCTCCCCAATGGCATTTATTATGTTCAGTTTGTATTATTCGTTTCATAATTGTAGCAGGCACTACTACTTGTCCATTACCTGTTACATACCATCCATGTGAATTCTTCTGTGCCTTTACCAAATCGGCTAATTTTTCATCTTCTTGGGTATAAAAGGGATTTACAGAGAGATGAGCAGTAATCGGGCTTACCTTAGTAGGTATTAGAGCTAATTCAGTCCATACTTGCCGTGCAGCAATTTTGGCTGCCTGGTCTGCCTTCATGTTTCCTTGTGCCACATCGCTGTCATCCCTCTGATGTCCTCGACAATGCATTACAGCCACTTGCTGAGGTAGTACCACAGCCTCTAATAACTGTAAGATCTCGGTTCGATATTTAATAATACTACCTTGAGCCGTCAACAATCCTCTTTCCTTCCATAAAGCTCCATGTATATGTATTATTCCAAAAGCGTATTTAGAATCTGTCCAAATATTCACTCTCTTATCCGCACTCGGTATTAAAGCCCGAATTAGAGCGACCAGTTCTGCCTTTTGCGCTGACGTTCCTGGCATTAATGCCTTTGCTTCAATTACTTCAAGCTTAGTAACCACAGCATATCCAGAATATCGTGTTCCATTCTCAACAAAGCTGCTACCGTCTGTAAATAATGTCCAGTCAGGATTTACAAGGGGAATATCTTTCAGATCTACCCTACTGGCGTAAGTTTGTTCGATCACCTCAATACAATCATGTTCCAGCTCGCCTTCCTCTATTTTGCTACCTAAAAATTCAGCGGGATTCAAACATGTTGTTATCTTTAAAAATATATCATCCTGTTCTCTCAATATTGCCTGATATTTCAACATTCTACTGGATGACAACCAATGACCCCCCTTTTGTTCCAAAACCGCAATCACCATGTGGGGCACAAATACTTCCATTTTTGTTCCCAATGTCAATTTTCTAGCTTCTTGGACTAACGTTACAGTAGCAGCCACTGCTCGGAGGCAAGAAGGCCATCCGGCACTTACCATATCCAACTGCTTGGAAAAATAGCCCACCGGTCTCTTCCATGATCCAATTCGTTGAGTTAAAACTCCAAGCGCTAGTCGTTGCCGCTCATGTACAAAGAGTTGAAATGTTTTTGTCAAATCAGGCAATCCTAATGCTGGGGCTTCTTGCAGAGCCTGTTTTAAGTCTTGAAAAGCCCTTTTACACTCTAAACTCCAAACTAATTGTGGCTCTTTTAAAGCTTCATACAGTGGTTTGGCTAACAGTCCATAATTCAAAATCCAGAGTCTGCACCACCCTGTCATTCCTAGAAAAGTTCGTAACTCGTGCAAATTTCTAGGTTCAGGGATGGCACAAATCGCTTGTATTCTATTCACCCCCAACCGTCTTTGTCCTTGGGAAATTTCACATCCCAGATATATCACTTTTTCCCGGGCAATTTGGGCTTTTTCCTTAGAAACTCGATAACCGCTCTGTCCCAGTAAATTTAATCACGCAACTGTAACAGTAATGCAGTTTTCATACCTTTCTGTCGCCACGAAAATGTCATCCACATATTGCAACAATAAGTATGCTTTTGATGGTAATTGAAAATATCCTTGCTCCTTCCAATCCTCCAGTTCTCGTGCCAGCTGATTCCCAAATATTGTAGGACTGTTTTTGAAGCCTTGTGGTAACCTGGTCCAGGTCAGCTGTCGTTTTCGTCCTGTATCCGGATTTTCCCATTCAAACGCAAATAATTTCCTACTTTGTAATGCCAATGGGATGCAGAAGAAAGCATCTTTTAAATCAATTACAGAAAAGTATCTAAATTGTTCTGCCACAGATGTTAACAATGTATAAGGATTTGCTACTACTGGATGTATATCTTTAACTATTTCGTTTACAGCTCTTAAATCTTGAACTAACCTATAATCTCCGTTAGGTTTTCTTATAGGAAATATTGGTGTATTATATTCAGATTCACATTCTTCTAACACATTGTGCATCAAAAATTTTGCAATTAATGGTGCTACCCCTTTCCTAGCTTCTAACTGTATAGGATATTGTCTAACTCTTACCGGTTGGACACCTTCTTTCAATTCTACTATGACAGGTTTTGCTGCTTTCGCTAATCCCGGTACTTGTGTCTCCCATACCCATGGTACTACAGCGTTTTCTACCTCTATTGGTATTGTTGTATTAGCTATTTCTTTTACTATAAATATTCTAGCTATTTCTTCCTCAGGTATCTGCAACTTAGCTTTTCCATTTTCAAATATTATTTTAGCATTAAATCTTGACAATAAATCTCGTCCTAACAAAGATGTAGGACAATCCGGTACATAGAGAAATTCATGATCTAATTCTTTACCCCTAAAATTTAGATGCAATGGCCGCAGAAAGGGCCGTTGCTCTGTTTTTCCTGTAGCTCCTACCACAGTTATCATCGTATCTCCTATCTTTCCTAAACAAGTATTTAAAACAGAATAAGTTGCCCCAGTATCTACCAATAATTGTTTCTCTTCCCCATCAATTTCTGTTGTCACTTTTAATCCATCACTTAGTCAGCTACTATGTTGCCCCAAATGTCCTAACATCATTGTTTCTGCCATTGGTGTTCCTCCTACTGAAGTCTGCTGGGCCAAATTCATTTTCACTGGGCACTCATTTTTCCAATGTCCCTGTTGTCTGCAAAACGCACACTGATTTATCCCTAGCTGATTTTGAAGTATTCCCCGCATGCCTCCTACCCTGTATCCTCCTCGACCTCGTCCTCTACTTCTGCCTCTTATTCCTTGATTTACTCGTTGTAACATTGCTAATAATCCTGCCTGATTTCTCTTTGTGGTTTGTTTTTTTTTTTTTTTTTTTTTCCCTATTATTGTACACTTTCCAGCTGATTGCTTCCAAATTACTAAATCTCCTGGGGAAAAAGGAACTTTCCCATATACTTTATCAGTCCCCGAAATTGCCTCTCGTAAAGGGGCTAATAATACTTTACTGTTTTGCTCTTGTTCCTTCCTCCCTTGTCTTGTTCTCTGTGCAATTGGGGTTCGTTGCGCTTGTCTTGGGCATGATGAATGCCCTGGCGAACCCTTCGGTGTTAACTTAATCTGGATCGCTCCAGTATTAATTGATTCTGACGGTTTTACCGCCTTAATACTATCAGTATCACTATCGTCCCCTGCATCTATATCGGACATCACAGGGGCCGTCGGTGATACTAAAAGTGATACATCCTCTGGCTCTCTTATTGAATTTTGTATTGCCAAACAAGTCATACACTTCTTATTACCTACACATCCTCCACATTTTGTTTTATCTTTTTTTCGGGATGTACCAACAACATTCCACATTCTCTCTGCATATCTGGATGATTACGTATATCATAAAATAGATCAACATATGGTACTTCATCCCATTTTTCAAGTTCTTAACAATATCTCATTAATGGACCTATAACACCCGGATCTAAACTTCCGTGTTCAGGCCACCGGGGTCCATCATACTCATATTGTGGCCACCAATTCGTACAATAACCTATAAATCGACTTTTACTCATACTCTGAAAATATCCCGCACTTTTCCAATGCTTTAATAAACATCCTAACGGAGAATTATCCGGTATTACCATGGTCTTACACATTCACTCCACACACACACACTAAATCTACGGGGTAGAAAACGGAAAGATAGCCTCTGATGGGAAACAAAAGACCAAACCAAACTCACGAGACAGCCACGTATGTCCGTGAGTGCTGGACCTGCGGGGCTTTCGCTCCGTCTGACGGCCAGCGCCTAGGCTTCCACAGACCAGACCTCGAGCTCGTTAGCCCAACCTTGCGTGAATCGCCGTCACGTCTTATTAGGCAGGCACCCGACCAAATATTACAATAAAGCACCTTCGGGCTTACCACTTTGGGACGTCAGGAGCAGCGCAGAGCGGGCGCAGCCGATGGCTCCCCGAGAATTCCTCGGTGCCGGCACGGAGCAAAATCGGAAAGCGAACCGTCAACACTACTCCCGAAGTCCCATCTGGGTCGCCAGAAAACTGTTGCCCGTAAAGAAACACATAACTACGAAAGCAGTTATATGCGGTGCTTTATTCGGGGCCCGGGGTCTCAGGGACTCATGTCCAAAGCTGAGAATCCCAAATCCCCGTTTAACTTGGTTAATATTTATAGTGTTCGGTTACGTAACATAATCAACAGAATTGCTAAGCTACATGATTGTTTCCCATTTATAGTTTCTTCAGTTACTGTTGCCAAGATTTGCTTATCATTTACCTAGTTCATCAGATTGTGCTGTACCTAGTTCATCAGATTGTACTGTACCCACTTCATCAGATTGTACTGTACCCAACACCTGCAATTATACCTTCATCTTGTCTACCAAGTATAACCTATTCTAATCAATATAATGTAACAATTCCCCCCTTTGAAAATACTTCAAGTCTTCCAGACTGCAAGGATTTTCATCATCAGTTCCGCAGATTTCCATATTCTTTGGACCGTCTCAAACTGGTGATTGTAGCTGCAATGAATTATTTCCAATGTCTTCATATCTCGGGGGAAGTTCATGATTCTTCCTGGTAACAGCTTTTAAAATTTTCCCCAAGTGTTGCCGTTCCTTATTAACAATATTTTGAATCAAACACAACACTCCCATAATAGCTAACATAATAATTATAATTATTATACACCATTGAATTAAAGATGCTACCCAACCAGAGATGTTCAATCCAAATGACTTTGCTAAAGCAGCCACCCAATTATGGGTACTTTCTTCTCTTTCTTCCTCAGTTGCACGTTCAATTTGCGTTAGCTGAGACAAATCACGTTCTACCGCGGCTGTAACATTCGGAATATGTACACAACAATGATCAATCTTATCTCGTAAATAACCACATACTCCATGTTCTTTTAGCAACAGCATATCTAATGCCATTCTATTTTGCAGGGTCATTTTTGTGGTTGCCTGTAATTGTAAGTTTATTTCCTTAAATCCTTCTTTAGTCACTCTTGCTAGCCTTTCCGTTTGTCCTAACAACCGGTACAACATTTCTCTATTCCGATAAGCACTAATTGGAGCAAACAATGATTCTAAAGCCCAACCTAACTTCACACCGGATGATGGTTCTTGCCAATCATCATCATCCTTTATTTCTCTCTTCATTATCCATAAATTTTCTAATCTACCCTTAAATGGCGCTTTCTTCCAAATTGGGCAGAGAGTTGGTAACCCTAAAGTTATTTCAGTCACCAACCCATCCAAGGGGAGGTGAGTCGTCCATTGTCCATCACTTGTAACCCAAACTAAATTTCCTGTGCTCCTGATCGTAGTTCTACAATCTATTCTCACTCCGAATTGTATTACAGGTTCACTCATGGAGTATTTAATTCCTCTACAGGCACAACCTGTCCTTAATGCAAGGACCACAGGTGGAAAGGTAACTTCACTTTCGGGGTGTCACAAGTGTATACTTTTGTACAGTTCTAGACTGGGTGTTTTTCAGCTAACTTTCTTTTGCATTAGATTTTCTTGTGTTTCCTGTTGTGGCGCCTGGATTATTTGTATTGGTTGCATTTCGTCTTTTTCCAAATCTTTTAACTCTCTCCTGGCTCTGTTTCTTTTCTGCATAGGTTCTGATTTTGCAGTAACCTCTAATGCCCTTTTTCCATAATCAAAACTCTCTTTAATCCAAACAATACAGGTGTAGTTTCCTACATCTGTCTTACTTACATTTCGCAATGATAAAATCATAGTACCCCTTCGTGTATCACTATCCCATCGGATTGTAAACCCACTTGACAATTTGGACTCATTCTTCTGCCAATAGCAACTAATGTCTTGGATTGAACTTCTCATATCTCCAACAAAATCACAAGTCAAATTTACATCCATTCGTTCTTCTATATGTACAGTAGCATATGTATGTATTATTTGAGCGAAACCATTACTTAATCCTACCCAGCATAGTATTACCAAGATGTAAATCTCAGTTTTGTAGGAGTGATCATTTTTACCCCCCATTGTGATGGTACCTTCTTCACTCTGGTATAATGAATCCAATTATCAATTCCTGCTACTTTCACAGCGGTAAATGTTATCAATAGCACCAAATAAAGTCCATGCCACTGTTCCTTTAAAGGCTCCGTTTGCCAATTTCGAACATACGCTTGGTCTCCTGGTTGATTCTCCAACGGCAAAGGGCGATTCCAGATGATCGCGGCACGTAAGGCTGTGAGTAATCTGCTTAAAGAAATTATATAACTATAAACATCTTGATCTCCTTGGAGGTGTAAATCTGCACTTCCCATTCCCTTCGTTGGTGCAGTATATGGCTTACCGTACAGAATTTCATAGGGACTTACAGACAACCCTTCTCTAGGTTTTATACGAATTCTCAATAAAGCAAGGGGCAATGCCTGTGGCCATTGGATTTGAGCTTCCTGGCATATCTTTTTAATTTGTCCTTTTAATGTTTGATTCATCCTTTCTACCTTTCCACTAGATTGTGGCCTCCACGGTGTATGTAAATCCCAGCTAATTCCAAGCATTTCACTAATTTCCTGTACTATTTTAGCTATAAAGTGTGGGCCTCGATCTGAAGAAATTCCTAAAGGTACCCCAAATCTAGGTATGATCTCTTTTAACAAAGTTTTTACTACTTCTCTAGCTTGATTCGTTCTACAGGGAAATGCTTCTAGCCACCCTGAAAAGGTACATACGTATACCAATAAATACTTAAACCCTTTTGATTTAGGTAATTCTGCAAAATCCACTTGCCAATAGTCACCTGGTTCTATTCCCACTTTCAAAGTTCCCATTGGAATTTGTTTTCGTATTACCGGATTATTCTTTAAACATACTGGACACTTCGCATTCACCCCTTTTGCTATTGTTAACATTTGTGCAGATATAATGCTCCGCTTTAAAAACTGCACCAATGCTTCTGCTCCCCAATGGCATTTATTATGTTCAGTTTGTATTATTCGTTTCATAATTGTAGCAGGCACTACTACTTGTCCATTACCTGTTACATACCATCCATGTGAATTCTTCTGTGCCTTTACCAAATCGGCTAATTTTTCATCTTCTTGGGTATAAAAGGGATTTACAGAGAGATGAGCAGTAATCGGGCTTACCTTAGTAGGTATTAGAGCTAATTCAGTCCATACTTGCCGTGCAGCAATTTTGGCTGCCTGGTCTGCCTTCATGTTTCCTTGTGCCACATCGCTGTCATCCCTCTGATGTCCTCGACAATGCATTACAGCCACTTGCTGAGGTAGTACCACAGCCTCTAATAACTGTAAGATCTCGGTTCGATATTTAATAATACTACCTTGAGCCGTCAACAATCCTCTTTCCTTCCATAAAGCTCCATGTATATGTATTATTCCAAAAGCGTATTTAGAATCTGTCCAAATATTCACTCTCTTATCCGTACTCGGTATTAAAGCCCGAATTAGAGCGACCAGTTCTGCCTTTTGCGCTGACGTTCCTGGCATTAATGCCTTTGCTTCAATTACTTCAAGCTTAGTAACCACAGCATATCCAGAATATCGTGTTCCATTCTCAACAAAGCTGCTACCGTCTGTAAATAATGTCCAGTCAGGATTTACAAGGGGAATATCTTTCAGATCTACCCTACTGGCGTAAGTTTGTTCGATCACCTCAATACAATCATGTTCCAGCTCGCCTTCCTCTATTTTGCTACCTAAAAATTCAGCGGGATTCAAACATGTTGTTATCTTTAAAAATATATCATCCTGTTCTCTCAATATTGCTTGATATTTCAACATTCTACTGGATGACAACCAATGACCCCCCTTTTGTTCCAAAACTGCAATCACCATGTGGGGCACAAATACTTCCATTTTTGTTCCCAATGTCAATTTTCTAGCTTCTTGGACTAACATTACAGTAGCAGCCACTGCTCGGAGGCAAGAAGGCCATCCGGCACTTACCATATCCAACTGCTTGGAAAAATAGCCCACCGGTCTCTTCCATGATCCAATTCGTTGAGTTAAAACTCCAAGCGCTAGTCGTTGCCGCTCATGTACAAAGAGTTGAAATGTTTTTGTCAAATCAGGCAATCCTAATGCTGGGGCTTCTTGCAGAGCCTGTTTTAAGTCTTGAAAAGCCCTTTTACACTCTAAACTCCAAACTAATTGTGGCTCTTTTAAAGCTGCATACAGTGGTTTGGCTAACAGTCCATAATTCAAAATCCAGAGTCTGCACCACCCTGTCATTCCTAGAAAAGTTCGTAACTCGTGCAAATTTCTAGGTTCAGGGATGGCACAAATCGCTTGTATTCTATTCACCCCCAACCGTCTTTGTCCTTGGGAAATTTCACATCCCAGATATATCACTTTTTCCCGGGCAATTTGGGCTTTTTCCTTAGAAACTCGATAACCGCTCTGTCCCAGTAAATTTAATCACGCAACTGTAACAGTAATGCAGTTTTCATACCTTTCTGTCGCCACGAAAATGTCATCCACATATTGCAACAATAAGTATGCTTTTGATGGTAATTGAAAATATCCTTGCTCCTTCCAATCCTCCAGTTCTCGTGCCAGCTGATTCCCAAATATTGTAGGACTGTTTTTGAAGCCTTGTGGTAACCTGGTCCAGGTCAGCTGTCGTTTTCGTCCTGTATCCGGATTTTCCCATTCAAACGCAAATAATTTCCTACTTTGTAATGCCAATGGGATGCAGAAGAAAGCATCTTTTAAATCAATTACAGAAAAGTATCTAAATTGTTCTGCCACAGATGTTAACAATGTATAAGGATTTGCTACTACTGGATGTATATCTTTAACTATTTCGTTTACAGCTCTTAAATCTTGAACTAACCTATAATCTCCGTTAGGTTTTCTTATAGGAAATATTGGTGTATTATATTCAGATTCACATTCTTCTAACACATTGTGCATCAAAAATTTTGCAATTAATGGTGCTACCCCTTTCCTAGCTTCTAACTGTATAGGATATTGTCTAACTCTTACCGGTTGGACACCTTCTTTCAATTCTACTATGACAGGTTTTGCTGCTTTCGCTAATCCCGGTACTTGTGTCTCCCATACCCATGGTACTACAGCGTTTTCTACCTCTATTGGTATTGTTGTATTAGCTATTTCTTTTACTATAAATATTCTAGCTATTTCTTCCTCAGGTATCTGCAACTTAGCTTTTCCATTTTCAAATATTATTTTAGCATTAAATCTTGACAATAAATCTCGTCCTAACAAAGATGTAGGACAATCCGGTACATAGAGAAATTCATGATCTAATTCTTTACCCCTAAAATTTAGATGCAATGGCCGCAGAAAGGGCCGTTGCTCTGTTTTTCCTGTAGCTCCTACCACAGTTATCATCGTATCTCCTATCTTTCCTAAACAAGTATTTAAAACAGAATAAGTTGCCCCAGTATCTACCAATAATTGTTTCTCTTCCCCATCAATTTCTGTTGTCACTTTTAATCCATCACTTAGTCAGCTACTATGTTGCCCCAAATGTCCTAACATCATTGTTTCTGCCATTGGTGTTCCTCCTACTGAAGTCTGCTGGGCCAAATTCATTTTCACTGGGCACTCATTTTTCCAATGTCCCTGTTGTCTGCAAAACGCACACTGATTTATCCCTAGCTGATTTTGAGGTATTCCCCGCATGCCTCCTACCCTGTATCCTCCTCGACCTCGTCCTCTACTTCTGCCTCTTATTCCTTGATTTACTCGTTGTAACATTGCTAATAATCCTGCCTGATTTCTCTTTGTGGTTTGTTTTTTTTTTTTTTTTTTTTTTTCCTATTATTGTACACTTTCCAGCTGATTGCTTCCAAATTACTAAATCTCCTGGGGAAAAAGGAACTTTCCCATATACTTTATCAGTCCCCGAAATTGCCTCTCGTAAAGGGGCTAATAATACTTTACTGTTTTGCTCTTGTTCCTTCCTCCCTTGTCTTGTTCTCTGTGCAATTGGGGTTCGTTGCGCTTGTCTTGGGCATGATGAATGCCCTGGCGAACCCTTCGGTGTTAACTTAATCTGGATCGCTCCAGTATTAATTGATTCTGACGGTTTTACCGCCTTAATACTATCAGTATCACTATCGTCCCCTGCATCTATATCGGACATCACAGGGGCCGTCGGTGATGCTAAAAGTGATACATCCTCTGGCTCTCTTATTGAATTTTGTATTGCCAAACAAGTCATACACTTCTTATTACCTACACATCCTTCACGTTTTGTTTTATCTTTTTTTCGGGATGTACCAACAACATTCCACATTCTCTCTGCATATCTGGATGATTACGTATATCATAAAATAGATCAACACATGGTACTTCATCCCATTTTTCAAGTTCTTAACAATATCTCATTAATGGACCTATAACACCCGGATCTAAACTTCCGTGTTCAGGCCACCGGGGTCCATCATACTCATATTGTGGCCACCAATTCGTACAATAATCTATAAATCGACTTTTACTCATACTCTGAAAATATCCCGCACTTTTCCAATGCTTTAATAAACATCCTAACGGAGAATTATCCGGTATTACCATGGTCTTACACATTCACTCCACACACACACACTAAATCTACGGGGTAGAAAATGGAAAGATAGCCTCTGATGGGAAACAAAAGACCAAACCAAACTCACGAGACAGCCACGTATGTCCGTGAGTGCTGGACCTGCGGGGCTTTCGCTCCGTCTGACGGCCAGCGCCTAGGCTTCCACAGACCAGACCTCGAGCTCGTTAGCCCAACCTTGCGTGAATCGCCGTCACGTCTTATTAGGCAGGCACCCGACCAAATATTACAATAAAGCACCTTCGGGCTTACCACTTTGGGACATCAGGAGCAGCGCAGAGCGGGCGCAGCCGATGGCTCCCCGAGAATTCCTCGGTGCCGGCACGGAGCAAAATCGGAAAGCGAACCGTCAACACTACTCCCGAAGTCCCATCTGGGTCGCCAGAAAACTGTTGCCCGTAAAGAAACACATAACTACGAAAGCAGTTATATGCGGTGCTTTATTCGGGGCCCGGGGTCTCAGGGACTCATGTCCAAAGCTGAGAATCCCAAATCCCCGTTTAACTTGGTTAATATTTATAGTGTTCGGTTACGTAACATAATCAACAGAATTGCTAAGCTACATGATTGTTTCCCATTTATAGTTTCTTCAGTTACTGTTGCCAAGATTTGCTTATCATTTACCTAGTTCATCAGATTGTGCTGTACCCAGTTCATCAGATTGTACTGTACCCACTTCATCAGATTGTACTGTACCCAACACCTGCAATTATACCTTCATCTTGTCTACCAAGTATAACCTATTCTAATCAATATAATGTAACAATTCCCCCCTTTGAAAATACTTCAAGTCTTCCAGACTGCAAGGATTTTCATCATCAGTTCCGCAGATTTCCATATTCTTTGGACCGTCTCAAACTGGTGATTGTAGCTGCAATGAATTATTTCCAATGTCTTCATATCTCGGGGGAAGTTCATGATTCTTCCTGGTAACAGCTTTTAAAATTTTCCCCAAGTGTTGCCGTTCCTTATTAACAATATTTTGAATCAAACGCAACACTCCCATAATAGCTAACATAATAATTATAATTATTATACACCATTGAATTAAAGATGCTACCCAACCAGAGATGTTCAATCCAAATGACTTTGCTAAAGCAGCAACCCAATTATGGGTACTTTCTTCTCTTTCTTCCTCAGTTGCATGTTCAATTTGCGTTAGCTGAGACAAATCACGTTCTACCGCGGCTGTAACATTCGGAATATGTACACAACAATGATCAATCTTATCTCGTAAATAACCACATACTCCATGTTCTTTTAGCAACAGCATATCTAATGCCATTCTATTTTGCAGGGTCATTTTTGTGGTTGCCTGTAATTGTAAGTTTATTTCCTTAAATCCTTCTTTAGTCACTCTTGCTAGCCTTTCCGTTTGTCCTAACAACCGGTACAACATTTCTCTATTCCGATAAGCACTAATTGGAGCAAACAATGATTCTAAAGCCCAACCTAACTTCACACCGGATGATGGTTCTTGCCAATCATCATCATCCTTTATTTCTCTCTTCATTATCCATAAATTTTCTAATCTACCCTTAAATGGCGCTTTCTTCCAAACTGGGCAGAGAGTTGGTAACCCTAAAGTTATTTCAGTCACCAACCCATCCAAGGGGAGGTGAGTCGTCCATTGTCCATCACTTGTAACCCAAACTAAATTTCCTGTGCTCCTGATCGTAGTTCTACAATCTATTCTCACTCCGAATTGTATTACAGGTTCACTCATGGAGTATTTAATTCCTCTACAGGCACAACCTGTCCTTAATGCAAGGACCACAGGTGGAAAGGTAACTTCACTTTCGGGGTGTCACAAGCGTATACTTTTGTACAGTTCTAGACTGGGTGTTTTTCAGCTAACTTTCTTTTGCATTAGATTTTCTTGTGTTTCCTGTTGTGGCGCCTGGATTATTTGTATTGGTTGCATTTCGTCTTTTTCCAAATCTTTTAACTCTCTCCTGGCTCTGTTTCTTTTCTGCATAGGTTCTGATTTTGCAGTAACCTCTAATGCCCTTTTTCCATAATCAAAACTCTCTTTAATCCAAACAATACAGGTGTAGTTTCCTACATCTGTCTTACTTACATTTCGCAATGATAAAATCATAGTACCCCTTCGTGTATCACTATCCCATCGGATTGTAAACCCACTTGACAATTTGGACTCATTCTTCTGCCAATAGCAACTAATGTCTTGGATTGAACTTCTCATATCTCCAACAAAATCACAAGTCAAATTTACATCCATTCGTTCTTCTATATGTACAGTAGCATACGTATGTATTATTTGAGCGAAACCATTACTTAATCCTACCCAGCATAGTATTACCAAGATGTAAATCTCAGTTTTGTAGGAGTGATCATTTTTACCCCCCATTGTGATGGTACCTTCTTCACTCTGGTATAATGAATCCAATTATCAATTCCTGCTACTTTCACAGCGGTAAATGTTATCAATAGCACCAAATAAAGTCCATGCCACTGTTCCTTTAAAGGCTCCGTTTGCCAATTTCGAACATACGCTTGGTCTCCTGGTTGATTCTCCAACGGCAAAGGGCGATTCCAGATGATCGCGGCACGTAAGGCTGTGAGTAATCTGCTTAAAGAAATTATATAACTATAAACATCTTGATCTCCTTGGAGGTGTAAATCTGCACTTCCCATTCCCTTCGTTGGTGCAGTATATGGCTTACCGTACAGAATTTCATAGGGACTTACAGACAACCCTTCTCTAGGTTTTATACGAATTCTCAATAAAGCAAGGGGCAATGCCTGTGGCCATTGGATTTGAGCTTCCTGGCATATCTTTTTAATTTGTCCTTTTAATGTTTGATTCATCCTTTCTACCTTTCCACTAGATTGTGGCCTCCACGGTGTATGTAAATCCCAGCTAATTCCAAGCATTTCACTAATTTCCTGTACTATTTTAGCTATAAAGTGTGGGCCTCGATCTGAAGAAATTCCTAAAGGTACCCCAAATCTAGGTATGATCTCTTTTAACAAAGTTTTTACTACTTCTCTAGCTTGATTCGTTCTACAGGGAAATGCTTCTAGCCACCCTGAAAAGGTACATACGTATACCAATAAATACTTAAACCCTTTTGATTTAGGTAATTCTGCAAAATCCACTTGCCAATAGTCACCTGGTTCTATTCCCACTTTCAAAGTTCCCATTGGAATTTGTTTTCGTATTACCGGATTATTCTTTAAACATACTGGACACTTCGCATTCACCCCTTTTGCTATTGTTAACATTTGTGCAGATATAATGCTCCGCTTTAAAAACTGCACCAATGCTTCTGCTCCCCAATGGCATTTATTATGTTCAGTTTGTATTATTCGTTTCATAATTGTAGCAGGCACTACTACTTGTCCATTACCTGTTACATACCATCCATGTGAATTCTTCTGTGCCTTTACCAAATCGGCTAATTTTTCATCTTCTTGGGTATAAAAGGGATTTACAGAGAGATGAGCAGTAATCGGGCTTACCTTAGTAGGTATTAGAGCTAATTCAGTCCATACTTGCCGTGCAGCAATTTTGGCTGCCTGGTCTGCCTTCATGTTTCCTTGTGCCACATCGCTGTCATCCCTCTGATGTCCTCGACAATGCATTACAGCCACTTGCTGAGGTAGTACCACAGCCTCTAATAACTGTAAGATCTCGGTTCGATATTTAATAATACTACCTTGAGCCGTCAACAATCCTCTTTCCTTCCATAAAGCTCCATGTATATGTATTATTCCAAAAGCGTATTTAGAATCTGTCCAAATATTCACTCTCTTATCCGCACTCGGTATTAAAGCCCGAATTAGAGCGACCAGTTCTGCCTTTTGCGCTGACGTTCCTGGCATTAATGCCTTTGCTTCAATTACTTCAAGCTTAGTAACCACAGCATATCCAGAATATCGTGTTCCATTCTCAACAAAGCTGCTACCGTCTGTAAATAATGTCCAGTCAGGATTTACAAGGGGAATATCTTTCAGATCTACCCTACTGGCGTAAGTTTGTTCGATCACCTCAATACAATCATGTTCCAGCTCGCCTTCCTCTATTTTGCTACCTAAAAATTCAGCGGGATTCAAACATGTTGTTATCTTTAAAAATATATCATCCTGTTCTCTCAATATTGCCTGATATTTCAACATTCTACTGGATGACAACCAATGACCCCCCTTTTGTTCCAAAACCGCAATCACCATGTGGGGCACAAATACTTCCATTTTTGTTCCCAATGTCAATTTTCTAGCTTCTTGGACTAACGTTACAGTAGCAGCCACTGCTCGGAGGCAAGAAGGCCATCCGGCACTTACCATATCCAACTGCTTGGAAAAATAGCCCACCGGTCTCTTCCATGATCCAATTCGTTGAGTTAAAACTCCAAGCGCTAGTCGTTGCCGCTCATGTACAAAGAGTTGAAATGTTTTTGTCAAATCAGGCAATCCTAATGCTGGGGCTTCTTGCAGAGCCTGTTTTAAGTCTTGAAAAGCCCTTTTACACTCTGAACTCCAAACTAATTGTGGCTCTTTTAAAGCTGCATACAGTGGTTTGGCTAACAGTCCGTAATTCAAAATCCAGAGTCTGCACCACCCTGTCATTCCTAGAAAAGTTCGTAACTCGTGCAAATTTCTAGGTTCAGGGATGGCACAAATCGCTTGTATTCTATTCACCCCCAACCGTCTTTGTCCTTGGGAAATTTCACATCCCAGATATATCACTTTTTCCCGGGCAATTTGGGCTTTTTCCTTAGAAACTCGATAACCGCTCTGTCCCAGTAAATTTAATCACGCAACTGTAACAGTAATGCAGTTTTCATACCTTTCTGTCGCCACGAAAATGTCATCCACATATTGCAACAATAAGTATGCTTTTGATGGTAATTGAAAATATCCTTGCTCCTTCCAATCCTCCAGTTCTCGTGCCAGCTGATTCCCAAATATTGTAGGACTGTTTTTGAAGCCTTGTGGTAACCTGGTCCAGGTCAGCTGTCGTTTTCGTCCTGTATCCGGATTTTCCCATTCAAACGCAAATAATTTCCTACTTTGTAATGCCAATGGGATGCAGAAGAAAGCATCTTTTAAATCAATTACAGAAAAGTATCTAAATTGTTCTGCCACAGATGTTAACAATGTATAAGGATTTGCTACTACTGGATGTATATCTTTAACTATTTCGTTTACAGCTCTTAAATCTTGAACTAACCTATAATCTCCGTTAGGTTTTCTTATAGGAAATATTGGTGTATTATATTCAGATTCACATTCTTCTAACACATTGTGCATCAAAAATTTTGCAATTAATGGTGCTACCCCTTTCCTAGCTTCTAACTGTATAGGATATTGTCTAACTCTTACCGGTTGGACACCTTCTTTCAATTCTACTATGACAGGTTTTGCTGCTTTCGCTAATCCCGGTACTTGTGTCTCCCATACCCATGGTACTACAGCGTTTTCTACCTCTATTGGTATTGTTGTATTAGCTATTTCTTTTACTATAAATATTCTAGCTATTTCTTCCTCAGGTATCTGCAACTTAGCTTTTCCATTTTCAAATATTATTTTAGCATTAAATCTTGACAATAAATCTCGTCCTAACAAAGATGTAGGACAATCCGGTACATAGAGAAATTCATGATCTAATTCTTTACCCCTAAAATTTAGATGCAATGGCCGCAGAAAGGGCCGTTGCTCTGTTTTTCCTGTAGCTCCTACCACAGTTATCATCGTATCTCCTATCTTTCCTAAACAAGTATTTAAAACAGAATAAGTTGCCCCAGTATCTACCAATAATTGTTTCTCTTCCCCATCAATTTCTGTTGTCACTTTTAATCCATCACTTAGTCAGCTACTATGTTGCCCCAAATGTCCTAACATCATTGTTTCTGCCATTGGTGTTCCTCCTACTGAAGTCTGCTGGGCCAAATTCATTTTCACTGGGCACTCATTTTTCCAATGTCCCTGTTGTCTGCAAAACGCACACTGATTTATCCCTAGCTGATTTTGAGGTATTCCCCGCATGCCTCCTACCCTGTATCCTCCTCGACCTCGTCCTCTACTTCTGCCTCTTATTCCTTGATTTACTCGTTGTAACATTGCTAATAATCCTGCCTGATTTCTCTTTGTGGTTTTTTTTTTTTTTTTTTTCCCTATTATTGTACACTTTCCAGCTGATTGCTTCCAAATTACTAAATCTCCTGGGGAAAAAGGAACTTTCCCATATACTTTATCAGTCCCCGAAATTGCCTCTCGTAAAGGGGCTAATAATACTTTACTGTTTTGCTCTTGTTCCTTCCTCCCTTGTCTTGTTCTCTGTGCAATTGGGGTTCGTTGCGCTTGTCTTGGGCATGATGAATGCCCTGGCGAACCCTTCGGTGTTAACTTAATCTGGATCGCTCCAGTATTAATTGATTCTGACGGTTTTACCGCCTTAATACTATCAGTATCACTATCGTCCCCTGCATCTATATCGGACATCACAGGGGCCGTCGGTGATACTAAAAGTGATACATCCTCTGGCTCTCTTATTGAATTTTGTATTGCCAAACAAGTCATACACTTCTTATTACCTACACATCCTCCACATTTTGTTTTATCTTTTTTTCGGGATGTACCAACAACATTCCACATTCTCTCTGCATATCTGGATGATTACGTATATCATAAAATAGATCAACATATGGTACTTCATCCCATTTTTCAAGTTCTTAACAATATCTCATTAATGGACCTATAACACCCGGATCTAAACTTCCGTGTTCAGGCCACCGGGGTCCATCATACTCATATTGTGGCCACCAATTCGTACAATAACCTATAAATCGACTTTTACTCATACTCTGAAAATATCCCGCACTTTTCCAATGCTTTAATAAACATCCTAACGGAGAATTATCCGGTATTACCATGGTCTTACACATTCACTCCACACACACACACTAAATCTACGGGGTAGAAAACGGAAAGATAGCCTCTGATGGGAAACAAAAGACCAAACCAAACTCACGAGACAGCCACGTATGTCCGTGAGTGCTGGACCTGCGGGGCTTTCGCTCCGTCTGACGGCCAGCGCCTAGGCTTCCACAGACCAGACCTCGAGCTCGTTAGCCCAACCTTGCGTGAATCGCCGTCACGTCTTATTAGGCAGGCACCCGACCAAATATTACAATAAAGCACCTTCGGGCTTACCACTTTGGGACGTCAGGAGCAGCGCAGAGCGGGCGCAGCCGATGGCTCCCCGAGAATTCCTCGGTGCCGGCACGGAGCAAAATCGGAAAGCGAACCGTCAACACTACTCCCGAAGTCCCATCTGGGTCGCCAGAAAACTGTTGCCCGTAAAGAAACACATAACTACGAAAGCAGTTATATGCGGTGCTTTATTCGGGGCCCGGGGTCTCAGGGACTCATGTCCAAAGCTGAGAATCCCAAATCCCCGTTTAACTTGGTTAATATTTATAGTGTTCGGTTACGTAACATAATCAACAGAATTGCTAAGCTACATGATTGTTTCCCATTTATAGTTTCTTCAGTTACTGTTGCCAAGATTTGCTTATCATTTACCTAGTTCATCAGATTGTGCTGTACCCAGTTCATCAGATTGTACTGTACCCACTTCATCAGATTGTACTGTACCCAACACCTGCAATTATACCTTCATCTTGTCTACCAAGTATAACCTATTCTAATCAATATAATGTAACAATTCCCCCCTTTGAAAATACTTCAAGTCTTCCAGACTGCAAGGATTTTCATCATCAGTTCCGCAGATTTCCATATTCTTTGGACCGTCTCAAACTGGTGATTGTAGCTGCAATGAATTATTTCCAATGTCTTCATATCTCGGGGGAAGTTCATGATTCTTCCTGGTAACAGCTTTTAAAATTTTCCCCAAGTGTTGCCGTTCCTTATTAACAATATTTTGAATCAAACGCAACACTCCCATAATAGCTAACATAATAATTATAATTATTATACACCATTGAATTAAAGATGCTACCCAACCAGAGATGTTCAATCCAAATGACTTTGCTAAAGCAGCCACCCAATTATGGGTACTTTCTTCTCTTTCTTCCTCAGTTGCACGTTCAATTTGCGTTAGCTGAGACAAATCACGTTCTACCGCGGCTGTAACATTCGGAATATGTACACAACAATGATCAATCTTATCTCGTAAATAACCACATACTCCATGTTCTTTTAGCAACAGCATATCTAATGCCATTCTATTTTGCAGGGTCATTTTTGTGGTTGCCTGTAATTGTAAGTTTATTTCCTTAAATCCTTCTTTAGTCACTCTTGCTAGCCTTTCCGTTTGTCCTAACAACCGGTACAACATTTCTCTATTCCGATAAGCACTAATTGGAGCAAACAATGATTCTAAAGCCCAACCTAACTTCACACCGGATGATGGTTCTTGCCAATCATCATCATCCTTTATTTCTCTCTTCATTATCCATAAATTTTCTAATCTACCCTTAAATGGCGCTTTCTTCCAAATTGGGCAGAGAGTTGGTAACCCTAAAGTTATTTCAGTCACCAACCCATCCAAGGGGAGGTGAGTCGTCCATTGTCCATCACTTGTAACCCAAACTAAATTTCCTGTGCTCCTGATCGTAGTTCTACAATCTATTCTCACTCCGAATTGTATTACAGGTTCACTCATGGAGTATTTAATTCCTCTACAGGCACAACCTGTCCTTAATGCAAGGACCACAGGTGGAAAGGTAACTTCACTTTCGGGGTGTCACAAGTGTATACTTTTGTACAGTTCTAGACTGGGTGTTTTTCAGCTAACTTTCTTTTGCATTAGATTTTCTTGTGTTTCCTGTTGTGGCGCCTGGATTATTTGTATTGGTTGCATTTCGTCTTTTTCCAAATCTTTTAACTCTCTCCTGGCTCTGTTTCTTTTCTGCATAGGTTCTGATTTTGCAGTAACCTCTAATGCCCTTTTTCCATAATCAAAACTCTCTTTAATCCAAACAATACAGGTGTAGTTTCCTACATCTGTCTTACTTACATTTCGCAATGATAAAATCATAGTACCCCTTCGTGTATCACTATCCCATCGGATTGTAAACCCACTTGACAATTTGGACTCATTCTTCTGCCAATAGCAACTAATGTCTTGGATTGAACTTCTCATATCTCCAACAAAATCACAAGTCAAATTTACATCCATTCGTTCTTCTATATGTACAGTAGCATATGTATGTATTATTTGAGCGAAACCATTACTTAATCCTACCCAGCATAGTATTACCAAGATGTAAATCTCAGTTTTGTAGGAGTGATCATTTTTACCCCCCATTGTGATGGTACCTTCTTCACTCTGGTATAATGAATCCAATTATCAATTCCTGCTACTTTCACAGCGGTAAATGTTATCAATAGCACCAAATAAAGTCCATGCCACTGTTCCTTTAAAGGCTCCGTTTGCCAATTTCGAACATACGCTTGGTCTCCTGGTTGATTCTCCAACGGCAAAGGGCGATTCCAGATGATCGCGGCACGTAAGGCTGTGAGTAATCTGCTTAAAGAAATTATATAACTATAAACATCTTGATCTCCTTGGAGGTGTAAATCTGCACTTCCCATTCCCTTCGTTGGTGCAGTATATGGCTTACCGTACAGAATTTC